>NC_044006.1:29879611-30183302 GCF_900496995.4 Aquila chrysaetos chrysaetos
AGGCTAGACAAAACTTATGTACAAGTTTCTATCTACAAAAATGGCACAAACCCAAAACTATGGACTTTTAAAAGCTTTCCGTCAGAAGCGTATACAGAGCTCAGAGTGGAGAAATATTGCCTTATACATAATAAAAACAGCCAATTCACTCTGTTCAGAGCTAACACTCATTTGACATAAAAGATGCAGTCACAACAGCACAGAAACAGGCTCACACAATAGCCACTGTCTGCCATTTAACAGGATACTGACATTTTACTGGGACCCTGAAAAAACACCAGGAGAGACATCTGAAATATACAGTACTCTCTAAATCTTCAAACAGATTTCTATTAAATGTGTGTGCATGCATAGGCACATATATAAAATGCCTTATCCGACATTCATTCATCACCAACTATTTCATCTTTAGTTAGGAGTTTGTTTTTAACACAGTAAACAGGAACAAAAGAACAGTGGCTACAACTGCACAGAACTGCATTGCAAACAGCAAATAAATCCAACAAAACAATCCAAACTTTTTTCCCCCAAGCCTGGACAGATCAGGAATTGTACTAAACATAAGGGCCACGTCCCAGTCTCCCAAACCAAAAGCACCAGCATCTGTTGGTAACACACATGGGGAGAGACTACTAAGAAGCCACTGTTTCAGGTAAGTTTCCTCCAATGCTTCTTCCTATTTGCACCCACAAGTTCTGCATCATTTGCAAGCACCTTTGCCACGCTTAGCCATTAACAGTCTTCTACAAGCATCTTGAGTTCACTTCACACAGGTCTATGTCCCTACAGACAAGATAACTGCCAGACTTCATGCCATTCATAAAATCACTTCTGAACCATACACAGATTTCAATATGTTTTTATATATGGAGGGGAAAAAAGAAAGAAAGAAAAAAAAAACCTGATTTGCCTAAAAACCATAAGTATCAGTAGGACTAGCCTGCATTAGAGCTAAGAAGTTGTAAAGCTGCTTTTTTCTTCCCCACATGCAGCAACAAAGGAGACTAGGAGCACAACTAGATTAGCTGCAAAGGGAAATTGAACTGATTACATAACATTATGTGTAGCTATAAAATAAAACCAGAAAAAAAGTTCAAGACATTATTTACAAAACAGGTATGAGAAGCAGCAGATTTAAAGAAACTGATAGAGGAAGAAAGCACTAATAAGGAAGTCACCCCGAAACCAAAACTCAGCACTGCTTTCCTCCATTTTTCAGAACAACAAAAAGAATGGTTTTTTTGTTTCTTGGGGGGGGGTGGGGGGGGGAATGTTGGTTTAGGTATCACAGTTTTTTCTTTTTAATATTTTTTGCCTAGCACCCTAGATTTCATAAAACAAACCAGTATTCATTTTTTTCTCTGCTTAATTAATACAATGTACTTATTCACTGTGTAAAAAAACTACTTAAGATATCAAAGTGTTATTAGGTGCAAGTTTCAAAACTGTTACAATGTTCCTTCTTCTCTCAAGGCAACATTCTATTGCACTTCACTGATTAACATATCATTACCAAACAATAGATTTATTAATGAATTTAACAAAAAGAGTCTACTGATGTAATACCACTTACATTCTCAAGCACAGAATGAAAGAATTCCAGAGAGTAACTGAAAACTTAGCTATATTTTACTATCTTGATATTTGAAAGCACAGAGGAAAGGAAAAAGTAATAGTGTTACACATGTCAGATTTCCAGGAATACAGGTCTCACTCAGCTTGCATGTTTTTTCTTGCCAAGCTACTTTTTTCTAGGTCTTCTTTCTTTCCCATTCCAATCCTCCTTTTATTTTAATACAAAAAAAAGCATTACATTTTATTGACAAATCAGAACAGTCATGTGTTATCTTCTCATGTTTGTAAACTTGAAAACCTCTTTTCTTCTTAACTGCTTTAAGAACAAGCTAAATCCAACATGCTAGTAGCCAGCTACATGTGTTTACCTAAGTGCAAACAGCATCATACTTGGAATATATCAGCATCTACAGAGTTGAACAAGGGAACTGATTTTGTCAGTAACTTTTTGACAAGACATAGCACAAAAAGAGCAGAAAAACAGGAAACCAAACAGACCAAAGGAGGTTAAAACACTGACTGTAGCCCAGCTCTTTCATTAACTACCAGTGAATGCTGCATTACTGACTAAGCACTGCCATCTTCCCCTGCACAGTAAGGTCACAGTGTATTTGAAAAGGGAGGCCTAAATTTAATCAATTGGCTTCACTGCAGATCTTCCAAGACATTTATAATCACTCAGTAACATAAACCACCTTGACAAAAGATTCTAGTTCATAGTATAGCTTTCCCATGTTGCACTAGCAGGTAAACATATAATTCATTTCTTTAAGCCATAACAGTAATAATGCTCTCTCACTTGATACCTTATTAATTAATTTTATTTGTTTTCTCTAACCCCTAGTTCAAGGTTATATTCTAAGCAGATCTGCAAGCAACCACCTACTCAGGTGAAGTGTGAAGACTACATAACTTGCCTTACTGATTCAAACTGTCAATCTTTGAAAGGGTCTCCAATACATACAGCATAGGAATACTGAAAAATTCTGAACATGAATTTTATTTGTTTCTTAATTCTGCTTTATAACCCTATGTTTTCAGATGAGAACTCCGCCTACAAAGAAATCAAGTAGCAAAAAGTCAACTCAAACGCTGTGTTCTAAACACATTAAAAGTTAATTTTTCTCAAATGAAGTCCCTTCCTACAATAAGGAAAGAAGCAGTCCAATGAGGAAAAGGAAAGGCACATCAACATGGCTGGGCAAAAAGCAAAGTCCACTGCCAAGTAACAAATCTTAATAAATTCAGAATATGTACTAGAGTGAGAGCACTCAATACGCACTGGAAAAATTAGCTATTCCAAACAGTGAAAACCCACAATTTCACATTTTAAATTCTGCAAGATACAGTCCCTCTAAACAAGATTAGAGAGCTTTATGTAAAAAAAAAAAACCCAAAAAACCAAACCTGTTCTCACCAAACAAGGGGGAAAAAAAGTCTGAAAATCTCTCCTACTCCTTTAAGTGCAAAAGTAGCAAATTACTGGATTCAAAGTTATTTTTATATCAGTGTATGAAACCATGTCTTCTCCATGAAGTAGGCATTTACTAACTGAATATGTATTTTACCATTTTCCCTATGCTTGTTTTGGTTTTGCACGTAAATGATCCATATTTTGCAGAGCCTCACTACTGCAGACTAGCTACAGCTAGAGAATGAGATGTCCCTACAGTACCAATAAGAAAAGAAATCTTGTGGTTTTCCTATAAGCAACATCCACACATACTGTAGTACTATGCTAGTAGTGCCCCACCCACTTACTTTTATCTAAGCAGACGGGTAGGTGTATCCAACTTTGGAAAAATGCAATTACTCATCTATACAGCTAACTAAATTAAATGTGCGATCACATAGCATATGACCTGACCGAAGTTATGAAAAATAGTTCTTCTCTTCCTACAATTTCTTCTTAAAGTAGTTTCCAAAGAGAGACTTTGTCTGCTTATTTTGTCAACCATGGGGGTTTCTTTCCCCGCCCCCCCCCCCCTTTTTCTTGTGAATTTGTTAAAAAATCCCATCAGCTTATCAGTGGAGAAATAAATACCTCATACTTTTGGTATTATGGAAGAATTTCCATTTTGAAAACGTGCATGTGCTACTTTAGAACAGCTGTGTTACTATCCACAAGAAAATATAGTAACACAAATCCACCAGCAGCAAGCAAGTAAAGAAGTTTTGTCCAACAAGTAGAAACAGCTCAAACAATCAGTTTCCCCAAAACACAGACGTTTACTGCTATTATAATGGAAATGGAAATTAGTCTCCCATTCAAAGAGAATTTTCCAAGTGTGGAATGAGTATCTAATGTCTTTGCTTCTCTTCAGAACCAACCTCCAGGCAACATCACCGAAAGACAGCAGTCAGCCACTACTGCAATTCAAAACTCCTAACTCACAGCAATTGCGCTGTTGCTGCTGCTTGAGAAAACCAGGGATTCAAATGAGTGAAGCTGACTTCACTTGCTTCTCTTCAACTGTTTACTAGAAGTTTCTCCCTAAACAGCTCAGAGACCTAGATGAAAAAATCAGCACCCTAGACGCATGAGCTTTCCGAGCATGCTAGAACTACTTCATTCTCCTTTTCTACATACTAAAATAACTAGATAATTTATATAACATTACAGAAGACACATGTATGAGATACGGAATGAAAAGAGCAAAAAGACTTGCAGCATGGAATGCTCAGTCACATACAAAGTTCCTACTGTCTTGACACCATTACAGCTGGATACAAGCCCAGAATTAAGTCTTTAAATCATCCAGATGAAGAAGACAGGTGCTGTAAGAAGCTGTTGCCTTCATGAAACCATAATATTCTATCAAGTCTAAGGCCACTATACCATTATCTAAACAGCACAGCTAAAATTTTCAGCGTTTTGGGCGTAGTACCACAGAGTTGAGCAAAAAAAAGCGATTATGACACAGTTTTGAATGGCTAAAACAATCGTATAAATACCTTCCATCTTTATTGCTGCAATACACATAATACGTAATAGCTGTATGGGAGCAAAGAAACACTAGGTTGCATTTCTCAACACCAGGCAAACATTATGCACAACTGAGCTTATCTTCACACTTTTGGTTTCTTTCGTTTTCTGTGAAAATGACATTTTTACAATGAATGCCAATTAGGACAGACCAACCTTGCTTTCTACATGTAGCAACCTCTTCTTTTCACTCAGCCATTCCATTCCCTCTCCAGTAAACCTGACGATCTGCATTTGTTAACAAAGTAATTTATCCGTATGCAGTTAAAGACGGAATGCAAATTACAAATTACAGTTTAACTGGAGGAAGGAAGGCATGAAGTCACAAAGCTAACTCCTAGGAACAGATCTGCAGCTCACGGAAGATTTACACACTTACCACAGAGACAACACAAAAATCAGGAGATTTAAACTCTCATGCTTCAAATCACAGGCCCATTACCAACAGAAAAAAAGAAAAACACTCCTACAAAACTTTGCTCTGTAACGAACCCCTGTACAACATCTCCTGTACCTTCTACTACAGCCCTATCAGTCAGTGCGTGTAAGACAGGATCCTTAACTAACTGGACTGTCAATCTGACTAATAGAGCTATTCATAAGTGCAAACCTAGCATACATAATTTTGCTCATCATTATCAGCCTTCTTATTCAGGATATAAGCATCTACAGAAAATAATCTGATTCCTAGAGTGTTTAAGTCAAACTATGCGTGTAATATTCCTGCTGTTATATTATCAAATAATCTTGAAAGAGTATCCTTAACCACTCTTAACACGATCTCACGGAACAACAACGACGATGACATGCTGTTTTTCAGATCACTCACAGTGTTTTCTGCTTGAAACACCCTATTGTTTACAAAATTATTCCATACAATCATACCTTAAAACAATCACTATTTTTTTTCCAAAGGCACCTTTCTTCTATCCCTCTGAACAAAGCAGGACACAGTTATGTTACTTCACTCTTTAAACAGCATTCGATGCACACCCAGGACATCAGACTCTACCAACGGCCAGTGAAACACAGGAACAGCTTCAGCATCCTCACTGGATACACTGTGGGACACCCCAAATGGTAACCGATGCAAAGTGCTCATTAGAAACACCAGAGAACAACAGTTCTCAGACAACCCACCAGGTAATGCCTTGTAAACAAAATTCTTGCCAGTGGAATGGCAAATCACCTGATACATGTAAAATCGAGGTCCAGTTGTGAATTTAAGTAAGCCTATAAACAATGAGGCAACAGTTAAGATTCCAATATGGAAATTAAAAATCTTAAGTTATAAATACATACTAAGCAAATACTTTAAATTCCCAGTGGTTTTGCTGCAAGTTAAAATATTTTAAGAGCTTTAATTCCACAACACAATTTGTATCTGATTAGAGAGATACAGCCCATGTTTCCTCTCCATATAGAAATTCAAAAAGTCACAGCAATGCTGACCTTTATACTCTGAGTTCCCACTAACAATAAGAAAATTATTTGCAAGCACACGTCAAATATATACACATACATAACCTTATTGGGAAAAGAGCTTACGTACATTTTCAGAGGTTGTGTAAAGCACAAAAGACAATTTAACAAAACTTGACATTGGCTCCTTTTCCTAGCAAAACAAAGTCTAAGTCTTTCTATAGACCTCTAAAAAGAACAAGAAACACTTGTAACACAAATTGCCTGTCAGCTTGTTTGCTCTCTAGATTAGCGGGAATTAAACCGAACACAAATATATTTAACACGCATCCTTTTATACGGGGGAACAGGATACATAAAAATGTACCCGAGAATCTCCGTACTTCGTAAGCAAAGATTTAAAAATCAAAATTGGTCCTTCGGAAAACCTGTCCTATGAGAAGCATCTTAATTCGATAAATGTTCTCATGTCCTTTAATATTTAAAAAGCCTTTTTCCAGCTAGGTGGTCTCCCACAGAGACAAACGGGCTGCAGAAGTGTTACAGGCACCCGCGTCTCCCCTTCTCCCTGAGACAGGACAGGAAGATCTTTGCACGTCCCGCTCCCCTTCCTCTCCACCCCAGCTTTCTGGCACCGAGAGGGCAAGAGGCAGAAGGGCTTTTGTTGCTAGATGCAAGCCTCTCCAGCCTGCCCTCCAGCCCAGCCCCAGCCGTGACTCCCCTCCTCCACACGCGGAGCCCCCCCCACCACCCCCCACTCCCTCTCTCCTCCCCCGGGCCCGGACTCACCGGATAACAGGGCTGTAGGGGCTCCGCGACCGGCGCCAACTGCTGTAGGGGCTGGGCGACACATCCCCGCCGCGCTCGTAGGAGCTGTGCCGGCTGTAGCTGGGGGAGCGGCGGCGGCTGTAGGGGCTGAGGGGCGAGCGGCCGCCCACCGGGCTGAGCGACTTGCGGCTCCGCTGGCTCTGCGAGGAGCGGTGCAGCGGGGGACTGTCATCCCGGCCGGGGCTGGGGGACGAGCGCTGCCGCCGGTAGGCCTTGGGCTCGGGCTTGTCATCTCGGTAGGCCTTCGGCGGGTCCTTGTAAGCCGACGGCGGCTCCTTGGCCGCTTTAGTCCGGCTCCGGTGCGCTTTGCTCTCCCGCTCTTTCCTGCCGCTGCCGGGCGAGGCGAGGGAGCCCTTCCTGCGGCCGTCGCTGCCGCCGCCGCCGCCGCTGCTGCTCTTGAGTCCCTCCCGGTCCTGGCCCCCGGTGTGATTGTGGCGGCTGCGGGACTTGGAGGAAGACGAGGAGGCCTCGGGTCCCCCGCGGCCCGCCGCCCCCTCCTGCTGCGCCTTCTCCTCCCCCCGCCGGCGGTGCTCCCGGTGCCGCTCCTTGGAGCGGCCGCTGCTGCCGCGGTGCTCCCGGCGGGACCGGCCGCTCCGCTCCGCCTCGCCCCTCTGGCGCTGGGTCCCGCCGCCACCGCCCGAGGAGGAGGCCGGGCTGCCCCCGCCGCTGCCCGCGCCGCCGCCGGCCGCGCCGCCGCCCACCAGCCCTTCGGACTGGGAGCTCACGTCGTCGTACTCCTCCACCAGCGTGCTCAGCCCCCCGCTACCGCGCCGCTTCTCCGCCTCCTGGGTCCCACCGCCGCCGCCGCCGCCGCGGCCCCGCCGCCGCTTGTGCCGGGAGCCCGAGCGCCGCTTGCCCCGCGGACGCTTCCGCTCCCCCCCGTCCCCGCAGCAGGAGGAGGCGCCGGTGGCCGCCAGGAAGAGCAGGGACTGCGGCGGCAGCGGCGGCTGCAGGAGCGGGGGCTGCAGGAGGGGCGGCTGCAGGAGCGGGAAGAGCAGCGGGTGAGGGGCCGGCGGCGGGGGGGGGAGGCTGCGGCTGGGCCGCGAAGCGCTTCCGTCTCCGGTGATGCAGCCGCTTCTTGTCGGCCGCCGCCTCCACCGCCGAGCTGCTGCTGCTGCCGCCGCCGCCGCCGCCGCTCCCCCAGCCCCGGCTTCCCCCGCTCCCGCCGGCCGCCGCGTCCGAGGTGCTCGGCATCGAGCTCACTCACGGCCGAGGACGAGGACGCGGCCTAGGGAATCCGCCGCCGCCGCTGCCGCCGCCCTCAGGGCGCTGCCGGCGCCATGGAGACCCGGCGCCGCGCAGACACACGGGGACACCCGCCGGCCGGCCCCGACCGGGGCCTCCCTCGCTCCCCGGCCGGCTGCCGGGGCCCGGCCCGCCTCGCAGCCCGCCCGGCCGCGCCGCCTCACATGGGGCCACGCCGCCACATAGGGGGTCGCGCCGCCCGCGCTCGGGGCCGCCGCCGGGGCTGGGGGCGGGCGCTGGCCGGCACGGCGGCGGGAGCCTCCCGCGGGCCCGGCGCGGCCTCCCGCAACGCGGAAGTGTCTCCTGGCGGCGGCCTCCTCACTCCATCCCGGGCCGCAGCTGCCTCGTCCGGCACCGGGCGGCGCTGCGCCGGCGGGGGGGGGGCGGACCGCGGGGCCGCCGCCTCCTCCTCCTCCTCCTCCCTCACCCGCTCCCCGGCCGGGCGGCGGGGTCAGGCCGTGCCGGGCCGCCTCCGGGGGGGGGGGGGGGGGGTGTCCGAGGCGGCGCGCGGCCCTGCGCCGGCCCCGAGCCCGCTTACCCTGCCCGGCGGGTCCCAGGTGCCCGGTCCCGAGTCGCCGGCGGCCGGGAGCGCTCGCGCGGCCTCCGCGCTGCGGGCGGGTGACACACGCATACACACGCACCGGGGGACACGGCCCGGCGGCGCGCGGCGCATGCGCGGGGCCGGCGGCGGAGGGGGGGGGCGCGCCCCGCCAATGGCGCGCGGGGCTGCCGCCCTCGCCCGCATGCCCGGAGCCGGGAGAGCCGCCCCGCTCTCGCGAGACCTCGCACTTCCCCCCTCCCTTTCCCGGCGGCTCTCGCGAGAGCGCGCCTCTCGCGGTAACTGCGCGGCGCTCGCCCCGCTGGGCGGAGGGAGGGGGTGCTTCCGGGCGCGAGGGCCAAAGGTCGCTTCCGGTAGAGGGGCGCGGCGGCGCTGAGGGGATCGGGGATCTGGGTAGGGGCCGCCCGCCGCGCCGAGGCTTCGCGTGCCCGCCCCGCCGGGTTTCTCTGGAGGCCGAAGCTGGAGCGGTGGGGGCCCTCGGGGAGGGCGGCGCCTCTAGGCCGCGGGCGTCGCGGGCAGACAGGCGGTGTTTCTCCGCTGAGGGACCGCGAATCTTGAGGCGCTCCTCCGCGGGGTATGCGGCGGAGGGCCGGCCTAGGGCCTTGGCGCCCCCGCGTGTCTTCCACAGCGGGGAGCGCCGGCTGGCGCCTGCTCTCGCTGTGCGGGCGCGGCAGCCCAGCCCCTGGTGGCTGCCGCGGAAGAGCTCCGTTCAAAGTTTCTAGCGCTCGAGCCATGTATACTATATTTATACATACCCATTACAGGTTTTATATATATTTATAAATACATAGCTAAACCACGAAACACTTTATTGTGGCTGCACGCCTGCCCTGTTCAGGTCATATGCCTAAGCAGTGTAGCAGGAATTTTGTTCTGCCTCACCGTACAAAGTGTGTTCACGTTTTCCTGGTGGCTTACAATTAAAAATGCCATAGTAGAATCTAAATGGCTTGTAGAAACTACAGGAAAATGGCAGAAAAGCACCCAAGCTTAACCTTTCTGCCTTCCCCCGATTTGCAGTGTTATTGTGGTAAGAGCTTTCCATGGTTGAAATCGGCATTAAAAGCATGAGAGCCTATAAAGCTCCAAGAATCGGCACCCTTTGGAAAACCTCTGAGCAGAGTGCTGTGGCAGACAGAATACCGAGTTTGCAGGGGGATTTCTTCATTATATGAAGAAGGGAGGACAGCGGTGGTTTTACACAAAACCCTTAAATACCTTGTTTTATTACTTCTACACTGAAAGGTGTAATACAGGTCACCTGAGAAGACAAAATTCAGCAGAGGAAAGATATTGAAATTTCCTTTAAAGGGAATTGTATTGGAAGAGAAAGATTGATTTCAGCTACAAATGTGTAGAAAGGCTTCTGCCACACGTGGTAAGAAGTAGCTCTAAACTCTCTACTAGCTAGCTAAAGCATAAATTCCTGTCCAATTAGTAATTTTCATATGAAGGATGTAATTTAATAACAACATTTTAATTCCATTTGGTAGCAAGTCTGTTTTGCTCTACTCAAGCCCAATGCAAGCAAATACCCAACTTGTGCCTGCCCAGCCTTACGTCATACCACGTGGTGATAGCAGGAAGGGTATGTCCTTCTGAGGCCTCAGATGAAATCTGGGGCCAGAGCAGAGCTGCAGCAAGCAGAAATGCACGCCATCTTGAGATCTGCAGGTCGAAAAGTGATGGATGAAGACATTTTAAAGAGCGAGCCAAAGTATTCAACTGCTGGCTTGTGTAAGCACAGTGGGACCACTAAAATGTCATTTATAAACTTCTCCCTTGAGTGAAATTGACTGAAAATTGAGTATTTATAGGATTCTAATAAAGTGTGGCAACTTGGGCCATAATCTGTAATTTTCAGTTGAGCCAATTCAGGTATAGGCTATCGGCTCACCAGAATTTACAGCACGGTTAAGTGAGATGAGAGAACGATTACACATTTCATTTTCAGGTCCCTGTCTCAAATGTTTGGAGTCTGAAAGGGAAGTGAAAAAACATACAAACTCACAGATGAAGGACAAAATTAATTTTTCCCTTAGATAAAGGCAGTGGGTTAAATGCAAGGTTTAGTGATGCATGCAAGAAGATGTAAACAGACTGCAAAGAAAGGTTTCCTTCCTGCTAACAAACTGCTCGGTCATTGCTATCGTTCACAATCAGCAGAGTTGCTAAAGATGTATTAAAAAGTGAACGTGTGTTGCAGTATGTTGTTTTCTCAGTGATTCAGTTAAGAGCAGCAGTAAGAGACCTAATAAAATACCAAGTTCGCTAAAGTTGCCTAAAGTGTCTGACTATTTCATAATGCTTGTTCACCGTTTGAAAGCCTGTGTCGGTGGGAACTGCCCTAGCCGCGCAAAGATGTTTCTAGGCCACAGACACAGGACTGGGATCAACTCCATGCGATCCTCTCTGCTAGAGCTCTCCCCACAGCTCACCTCTCTTTTTCCAGAGGGGAATGAAAAAAATACCTTTATTCAGTCTGAGGCACTGTTTCAAGAGATTGCAGGAATACAGGACTGGGGGGAAAAAAGCTCACTGCAGTTCCTTTTGTATGAATATCCGTCCGAGGTTATGAGCAGGGTGGGTGAATGTTAACACCCAGCTAGTTGATGACAAAGCATGTGATAACCTGCTTTTATTTTTCCCCACAGAAACCAGCACGCTACTGTCATGCCACCCTGCAGTAAGTTGAAGCGAATTTAAGTGCTGGTGCATGGTATTACTAAAGCAATTCAGACCAAGTATATCCTCTGATTGCTGTTAACAGCAAGGGGCATAAGGCAGATTTAGGATTACCATCTCTGTATCCTTTGTTCTACTTTAAAAGTTGAATGCAGAGAATCTCATGTGAGCAGGTCTCCTTTCTGTGCTGCTTTGTTCCACAGAGCAACACCAGTAATTTCTTCACAAAATTAAGAATTTGCATAATTGCAAATCAGGTAAAACCAAATGGTATGCTACACATAGTATAATAAAGAGGTTTTTTGGTTTAGGAAGATCATGGGAGTTACACACTTTGTTCACTTACAGTATTCCTATGAAGTGGCCTGGTCACTCTAGGAGAAGTGATGCCCTTCACCCTTCCCGGTTTACCCACTGTACTAACTACTATTAGTTCCCAATTGCCAAAGCAAATCCAGTGAATATATCATGATCATCATTTAAACTGTTTTCAGAAGTGAGTACTGAACGAAAGGCTGATGTCTGTACCATGAAAGCTTATTTCTAGATGGGCAATGTTCTTCTCCAGTCTGACAGTGGAACCAGGAACAGGATAAAATTGGTTTCTCCATCCAATCAATATTGGCTGAAACACTCAGGGTATTCCACAGTAATACAGCAATTTCTTCCTGGAACAGCCCATAGACTAGGAGAGATGCTGGAGAGTTAATTCAATCCTTAGGATTGATCCTAAGGAACAGCCTTAACGTGAATCTTACTTTGTTTCCTCTTTCTTAACCCTGTGAAGCAGAGTGGTACCCTGGCCTCACCCAGCCTCAGGGCAGGGCCATATGGCACTTTGCCTGACTTATGGTGGTTCTTCGACTGTTTGGCATCAGCTACGAGAGTGGAGAATGGCTGCGCAAGGCATTAAGGGTTCAGTCAGACCTACTATGTCTCCTATAATTATGAATGCATGCTAAATTTTTGTAGTGTTCAGTATTACTCAGGACGCCTGTTATTTTGACTTGCTTTAGTCAAAATAGTCACTGGAAAAAAAACCCACGCAATGCAATCAAGGAGTGATAGCTGGGCCAACTTGAAATGGTGCTCCAGAAGGCAGTGTAGAAAAGCCTACGGCCAGGTGATTTTTCCTGGTTTTATTTTATGTAGGTCCTGATTATTAACTCAGGGATGTAAGAACTCTTGCTGACTAGAACCCGGGAGGAAATCACTTCTATTACAAGGCATGCTTAACTCTGAACAGTAAAGCAATTTCATTGCTTCCTGAAAAAGAAATATTTTTTTGCTGTCTTACACTACTGAAACTAACTTCAATTTAGGATTATTCAGGTTTCCTTCCAAACTTCTTGACTTCTGATTTCAGACTCTTAATGAAGTTTCAAGCTCTTTCTTCCCTTTTTTCTGCCCTCTCTACCTTTTTCTTTTTCATGATTTTATTGAATTTCATGACTGGAGCTGCCACTCTGCTGCCTATACTTCAACTCAGCTTCTTGAGCTGATTTTGTTTCATTAGGTATATCTGCCATACCATCTTAAACGTCATCCTAAATGCTTTAAAAGCAGAATTTGTTCTCTGATCTTAGCGATTTATTAGTCTTCTGGCCACCTTGCTATGTAATTGTTGTTAGCTAGCTTACTTAGATACTAGTTATGTTTCTATGTAAAACATGACTTAAAAATAAACAAACCTAAAAACCCCCACCTCTTTTCCACTGTTGTATCTCAACTCCTTGAATCCCTCTAATAGTTTCTTCCCTTTTTCTAAACTCAAGCAATAGTATTCATCCTGTCCATCACCCGCTTCCAGCAAGCCTCCTTTTACAAGTGTGTTATTTCACTCCACCCTTCGTCTCTCTCTGTTTCAACTCACATTTCTTACAAACATTGTCATCAAAGCATTCATTACATATTTCTCTAGTTATGCACACACACACATGCACTTTCCTTCAGGTTTTCTCTTAAGATGCATGCTGCGTGGAGAACAACTGCATTCATTTTTTCTCTTCTTTAATGATGTCCCATCAGATGGTGAAGGAAAGAGCCTGGTATGCTGGCCCACCTGCCATTTCAGGAGAGGAGGTCTCTGTCCAAGAAGAATTACTCTGACCTAGACAACAATGCATTTCTACTTTCTCAAACTGTGTTTATTTATGAACATGCTGTGCATCATGAAAATTCTGCACAATTTAGGGGTCAGTAGCAGCATACCTCATATCTTCCCCACTGTGTTAAGTGCCAAACATCCCAGACTTCATCTGTGGCTATTGTGGAATAGCTTATCTTTCCATAGTGGCCTGGAGGCTGTTCTCAGCTTTGCTGATATCCTTCGCTGCTCATTGTGTATGTGAATATTCAGCAACTTTGAAGAGGTTCTCCAGTGTGCGTTGTGGCACACACAGAAGCACACTCAGCAAAACAAGTACATCATCAGGCTTCTGGCACATTAAAAAAAACAAAAACAAAACCCAGAATGCCAACAACCCTACATCACAGAGGCAGTTGTAGAGACTGTGGATAATTACATGGGATAGATCTGGAGAATTCAACACAAGCTGCAATTTCCAATTTACTCCCAAGCATTCACTAGCATTTCTGGAGCAAGAATATATTATTTGAGAGTTGTGTGATTAGCAGTAGAGCGCTGGCATTTTTGCATGTGGAGCGAGCCTCATGACTTGTCAGAGAAGCCTCTTAAATAGAAGCTAAGCTGCTAATGACAGCGAGTTT
The DNA here is from genome assembly GCF_900496995.4 of Aquila chrysaetos chrysaetos. Classification (NCBI taxonomy): domain Eukaryota; kingdom Metazoa; phylum Chordata; class Aves; order Accipitriformes; family Accipitridae; genus Aquila; species Aquila chrysaetos. The sequence continues at coordinate 29,893,642 of NC_044006.1, forward strand.
ACTCTGCCTGGAAATTGGCTACACCAGGTTATAGAAGGATTTGCCAACAGCAGTCGTGTCAGTGTTGGCAGCGTTCAGCCATGGCGGCATAGGATTTGACAGTGAAAACCTATAGAAATCCATAGGTTCCTGACATTACAAAGCAGACCCGAAACAGATTCCTTTCAGAGTATGAAATCCTTCAGAAGCATTGAAGACATTGATGGCGTAGTGCCAATTGTTGGCTTCCCAAAGAGCCAGAAAATTTAAGAAGCATTACAACTTGATTCCACAAGGCTTAGTGGGGAAGAGTAAATAGGAGGGAAATGAGCACCAGATTAGGTTAGAAGATACATTTTGGCAGTGGCACATGCGGTGGTGTGGGAACCAGTGCTCTGAAGGAGTCAGGTCTTGGTTGTTCCACAACAAGCTGAAATGCCAGAGGAAGGGTATTTGCAGGTATCTCTTATCTTGCAAGGTATTATCATAAGGTCAGCAGACGAAAACAGTGGTAAACACTGGCGAAAAACACGCTTGGAAAGGTGCAGCCAAAATAATACTGGCTCCAAAAGTATTTGGATGCCAGCTCTAGAAAAAGCCCTTAGAAAAGGACTTCCCTAGGAGCCATCCCATGGAGGGAGCTTGGGCTAACACTTAGGTAATTTTCAATTTTTTTTAAAACCTCAACTCATATTCTGTTTTTTACTCAAATACTTTGTTGGATCTGCAAAAGCGCATTAAGGCTCCCAAAAGTCTGTTCTGAGTGACTGTCCACCATCCTTAATGTAATACAATTGATAAAAATAGATGCTGAGCTGGTCATGCACTAAGGAGGAGGCTGTGTTACATGCTTCATGGGCAATGTTACCACTTCTTTTTTTGTTAAGGTTTTTGTTGTACTTTCTTCCTTCCTTTTTTAAAGTTTCTGTGTCCTGTCTTTGTCACCATGATGTGTAAAGTCCTTAGCAACATCCTTCTGGTGCAGGACAAACTGTCAATCCATCAAGATAAAGAGAGCTAGGAAGAGTTTTCAGTAGTTTGAGGATCTTTATTTTTTTCAGCAGAATTCCTCAAGGCTTGTTTGTTGACCTGGCAGGGATTTTTCCTTAGGGTTGGGTTTTTTTGTTTGGTTGGTTTTTGGGGGGGAGTGGTGGTGGGGAAAGGTGTCTGTTTTTCTTTTTCTCCTGTGCAGTAACATTTATCTAGCGCTCTTGGAAGTTTTGTTTCCCATCTTCCAGTATCAACCTGCTTTTTCTCTTACAAACCCAGTATCATTCTGCCAAGCACACAGAGAGCTAGAAATTAAAATTTCTTTGGTGTCTCTAATATCTGGCCTGAATTTAATTATCTCATTATCCTAGGGGGCTTGGGTTTTTTTAGTTAAGTGTGGAAGTCTTAGAAGACATCTTATTTTTACTCTCTGAAGTACTGTATGCATTCACATGTTTTCTAACCATTTTACAAAAACAGTCTGAGGTGTACATACACTGTCTTCTGTTTAGTTTTGAGGGGTTTTTGTTGCTACCTCTGCTATTTCTTGACTGCAGTTGTATTTGTATCTTGCCCTAAGATTGTCTAGTGACTTGAAGTGCAATAATTCATGTTTCCCAAGGCACTGTGGAAGAGCTGGCTAGATTAAATATGTCAGTGCTTGTTCTTCCCAACCAGAAGAGTGTTTCTATGAACCAGAAACTCAGCCGTTGGAAAAAAAACAAAGAAGGGTAAAGACCTGTGTATTGGTTGATCAGGACACAAGTGGATTTACCACTGAAATGGCAAATGCAACCCATACACTAGAGAAGAGTTGAGAGAGATTAATGCTGTCTTTAAGTCACTGTTAAGACCATTGAGCCTGCATCTGTGCTGGTCATTCTCATTCAGAGAAAGATGAATTCACAACAGGAGCGGAAAAGGCTATGAAGATCATCAGTGATACCAAGATCTTAATTTCAGGGGAGACTGGCAGAGCATGGTTAGTCTAGCATAACAAAAACAAGGAGGAAATCACACTGTTCTGTAAATTTAGCTTGAGGGTAGGAAAGGAGATAAACTCCTAGAAAGAAAAACTGTTTGCACAAAGAGACAGAGTTAATGCAGACAGCTATAAACAAACTGTTAATAAACACAGCCTGGAAATGTATATGGGTTTTATTCATTAAAAGAATAGGGGTTTGGAGTCATCTGCTAGTAGAAGAAACCAAACTGAAATCCAGCAAGGGATGGAGTTTGACCAATTTATGAAAGGGATTTCATTGTTTATGAAAGTGATGTAGTTGCCTGTGATAGTGGGAGCCTGAGCTTAGTGAAAAATAAGAACCTTTTCCATCATATGCCTTCATAGCTAATTAATTACTGTTAGGGTTTTGGCTTTTATAATAGTCTACCATTATGCGTACAAAACTTTACATACTGGGATGGTGTTCAGACCTTCCGCTTAAGCAAAAAACCGAGGTAGGAGTCTGAAGCAGGCTACTTGAGAGAGAAAAAATTCACTGCTCTAGATGGTCATCATTAGCCAATATGACTCACCTTCACCCTTTTGCATCTAGAAGAAAAATGCTCCTAGTCCGCAACTGTCAGCAATTTTTCCGTCATTGAATATCAGGAGGAAAAGATCTCCCAAGGCTTTTCCTGTGGAATATGCATGTCTCTCTCAACATCTCTTCTCTCCTTTAAATGGTCCTTTCAAAACAAACAAACAAAAATCTCTTCCATGCTTTAGTCGTCCATTTCCTTTCTTCGGGCTTCATTGATAACTAGCATCAAACTGAGCAGAGCTTTCTGGCTTTTCAGCCCATGAAATGTCCCTTCTGAAGCAGGCTTATTGCCTGCTGATGGGAGACACTTGCACAGTCGCCATGCACCCCAGCTCCTTTGTGAAAGCAATCTATTAATTCTTCCCAAAGCTGTCATGCTAGAACTTAAGTGGTTGATACCAACTTCATCCATCGATGAAGCAGTCTTAGCAATGGACGAAAAGGTATATGCTGCCCTCCACAAACTCAGAGTGCAGAGTTCTTTTGAAATTTTTAACTTCCCAGTTCACAAGTATTCAGAAAAATCACCTCATTTCTTAACTCAGGATGCATTTCCTCTGCTGACAAAGCCCTGCTCAGCTGTACCAAGACCTTGACTCACTGAAGTGTGCTGGAAACAGCTGAGGGAGCAGCAAAAAGCTTGCAGCTTCATGCGAATGCCTACTTTGGATTTCACACCAAATGCCTGGTCCCTAGAATAAGAAGGGCAGTGACTGGTTTGAAGCCACAATAGCTCTCTATACAAATACTTTGGCAAATAGTTCTGCAGAAAAGTTTCCCTAGAGGTCAGCATAGCAAAGAACATGAAACCAGAGTCTGAATTCACACAAGTACTTCTGCTGCAAGAAATCAGTCATCCTCCAAGTGTGCCCATAGGCACTGCCTCTGAGCTGCTGCTCTTGGAACAGCTCCCAATTCTAAAAGTAAACTAAAACCATTCATGCTCTTCCCCATTCAAAATTAGGGGGGAAAGCTAATGTTTTTAACAACTTGGTACTGCCTGGGAAGGTGATATGGTGATCCCGCAGGTAAAGTAGAGAATTATGCCTCAAAAATTATGGGGACTAACTTTTCAGAGGTGCCAAACATTTGAAGGAGAGATCCTGTATGATGTGCAACAGGCTGCCTTACTGCTTTATCACGTTTTTTCCAATAACAAATGTGGGTAACAGCCTAGTTTTTCACATGAGCAAAACACATTTTGTTTAAAAAAATCCCTTCCCTTCCCTTCCTTTCTCTTCTTCCCTTGTCATCTTCTTCCCACCTCCTCCTTTCCCTACCAGTACATGCTGAGGAAATCTCTGATGACATTTCTGCCCAGCCCTGCACTAGCAGAAGGCATTCAATACCCATAACCACGTCCCAGCCTAGGCATGGGCTCTGTCACGTTGTGGGGAGGAGGCATGTGCCTTCTGGTGGGGGTGAGAGCTGTGGATCGTCTCGAGATAAGTGGACCATCCGCACAAATCTGCACAAAGCAAGTGTGAAGTGCGGTTTTTGAAAGTCTTCTGTGTTCATCCAGTTTAGCTGGGTTTCCACAGGGTAGCAAACCCCCGCATCTCTGACACTAGTGAGGCTCAGAGATCAAGCCCTCAGTCTGAAGCAGGACATGCTCCTCCACTAAAGGGTTGCAAACCTGTTGGAGGTGAGCAATACCTGTTCATTACCCCTGGATTTTGTTTTTGCTCCTTGGACTCATTTTTAGAAGCGTCTGACCTGTTTCCTGTGCTAAAACACACGAGCCTGAGAACAACGGTACTCCACCAGAGAGAAGGCTCCTCTGGCCCAAATCTCTGTCTCCAAGGTGGCCAACCACCCCTGTCTAAAGGAGGGCGTATGAGCCGTGCAAGTCCGCTTCTGTCAGGGTCCTGGGGGTGCTCATAGGCCTCAATGGCTGGGCCCGGCCTCCCCTGGGACCCCCACCCTCCCCGTCTCCTGCCAAGGGCCCAGGGGACATGTCTCAGCTCAGCCTGGGGCCTTCAGTCCCTGCCTGAGCCATGTTGTAGGTGTGCCCGTCCCTGCCCCTGTCTCCTGGATGGGCCTGGCACCTGCACTGCAGAGAGCTGCTCTCCTGGATGGAGCCCTCAGACCGAGGTCGGAGCTTGTCATGCGGAACTCTGGGCACAACACAGCATAGCTGTTCTGTTCTGTTCCATTTATTCCCTGCACTCACCATGAGTTGAGTGACGATGAGACTGTTATTTGCCTGAAAAGCCAGGGGGTTTCAGCTCCAAAACCGCTTTCAAGGACACATAACACAAAGGTTGCAAGTGGAAACAGGATTTTATTTTATTTTTCTGAATGTGTTTGAGAGCCGATGCTCACAAGCATTAACACAATGCGGAAGTGTAGCCAGGAGCAGGCTGACGCATTCTTCAGGTGAGCTTGAAAAAACATCCTTTGCAACGTGGCAAAGGCAAGTCACAGAACTACAGAAAGTAGCAGCAGGAATACAGGCCAAGCAGTCCCAAGAAGCAGCAGCAGCAGCAGAAGCAGAAGAAGGAGGTGTGTCGGACCATGGGGTACCAAAGTATGGGGTTCCAAAGTATGACATTTAGCGATGACAAGCATACTTTTTTGCCCTCCAAAACTTGCTCCACTGCTGTGCTTCTTGGGCAGTGATGCTTGAAAAGCGCTCTTGTGCCTGCCCTGCGCTTGTATTGCACGCCGGGAGAGCTGAACAGCGGCAGCTCTTGATGGGGCAGCAAGCCTGGAGCCCTTCCAAGCACAGGCTGGTTTGCAGAAGCAGGAACCCCTGGGGAAATGGAGCCAAGGGAAGAGCAGAGCTCGCTCCCACTACAGACTGGCACTGGGCAAGAGAACCCAAGAGAGGCAGGGCACGAGCAGTGCCTTGGAGGTGCAAGAGCAGCAGGCAAGGACCTACCGAAAGGGCCCAGAGGAGCCCAAACAAGGGGCTGTGCTCAGTGCTACAGAGGACAAGAAGCAACCCCCAGGAGCACCCCTTGGAGCCCTCCCTGGGAGTCAGAAAGCTTCCTCCCCCCAGATGCGGGGCACGAGGGCCACCTTCGTGGAGCATGAGCAGCGGGCACCTAGCCACAATGGCCCAAAGCAGCCCTGGCAAGGGGCCGTGCTCAGTGCTGCAGAGGAAGGCAAAAAACCCCCAGGGACACTTGCTAGCCCACCGTGGGGGAAAAAAAAGCCTTCCTCCCCCCAGCTGCAGGGCACGAGAGGCCGACTTCGCGGTGCACGAGCAGCAGGCAGTAACCTAGCCAAAACGGACCGGAGGAGCCCTGACAAGTGGTCATGCTCAGTGCTGCAGAGGAAGGCAAAAAACCCCCGGGGCCCAGTGCCAATCTGCCCCGGGGGAAAATTCCTTCCTGACCCCAGAGCTGGCGATCGGCTATTCCCTGAGCACGTGAGCAAGACCTGCCTCCTCGTCCCACAGGCTGGTCACGCCTGCCAGAAGATGCCCAAGCCCTATTCTCCCTCAACCTGGAGCCATCTCAGGGGTTTCCGAGAGTGGCCAAATGCCCCCAGCCTGATCAACCTTGGGGGCAAGAATCCTTTCTGCGCCTTTGGGCCACCAGTGGGTGCTCCAAAGGACTGGGGACCCCTGCATCCCATTTCTTACGGCTGCTGCCCCTGGCTCCGCAGGTGATGAGGATGGTGAGCTCTGCAGTGCTCGTCAAGAAGGCATTCCCATGGTCTTGCCACTGCTTATCCAGCTGAAAAGGCCCAACAGCCTCGGGCACCGCCAGGGCTTGGTGGTTCTTCTCATCTCCTGAGGGGCTTGCGTCTGTTCCCCAAAGGTTGAAGCAGGATTCCATCCATCAGATGGGCTTTGAATGTGGAAATGGTGTTGCACTAGAGAACCTCCAGCAGCCTGGTCCAACGTCCAGTCTTCCTCCCTCAGCCTCTGCCAAGTAATTCCACCGGCTCCTCAAGGACTTCCTCTCGGATGTCTTCGGGCTGTCCCCGGGCCATCTCTGGCAGCGGGGCACGGGAGGCTGCCCCTTTTATACTGCCCCGGGGCATTGTGACTGCTGCACTGCCGGCTGGTGGCACTGTGACACCGGGGTGACGGGGCCCCCCACGCGCAGCCCCTCCGCCCAGCCTTTGGGGTGCTGGCCCCGGGGGCTGTCCCTGTGCCCAGGAGGCCCAGGGGGCTGTCCCTGCCCTTGGTGGCCATGCACTGGCCCAGCTGCTGGGTGTCCCTGACGCCTCCTCTGCCACCCGGCTCCCAAGGACAAACCTGGTGCTGTTACTCTTCTCTCAGGCCACGGCAGAATTTGGACAATGCCCTTAAAACCATGCTTTAACTTTTGGGCAGCCCTGAAGTGGTCAGGCAGGTTGACTAGATGATCATTGTAGGTCCTTTCCAGCTGAATTATTCCTTCCCTGCTTCTTCCTACCTCCTTCTTTTTTTCTAGTGTCATAGGGGTGTGTTTTTGCTATCCTGTGGAAACCCAGCTAAACTGGCTGAACAGAGACTTTCAAAAACTGCATGTCACTCATGCTTTATGCAAATTTTTGCTGATGGTCAAAGAAATTAATAACAAATGTAACTGGCAGAAACAACTAACCTTGTGATTTCTTCTTGCCACTTCTTTCCTGAGTTTTCTTAAAAAATCATAATGACCAACTGTGATAAGCATTTCTGAGTACAGTAGGGACAATCTGGTTTTATTATGAAATGTTGAAATATTGTGGGTTTAATCTCCTTTTTCACATTGAAGCTTCAAGATCTTACCATCAAAATGAAATATAATTTAAATTAAAAACATTCCAACATTTCCTTCTGAACTCCGTAGTCATAAGGGTACTCGTGTAACTAGAGGATTATAAATCATAAAACAAACCTTATAGCAAGGAGCTTGCTCTACACCATGGCTTCTTCTGCGTGCTTATACTCTAGCAGACAGAAGCATTTAATGGACAAACTGCATTGTCCCATTTAGACTTGTGTATTGACCTAGTGACGACCACAGCCATTCTTGAAGCAGGATGCAATATGTCCTGATCTCTTGTTGATGCAACAAAGGGAACCAGTATCAGAAGAGCAACTCCACAGTGGTCTCTGTGGATGGCTGCCCTCCATGTAGGACTGTGTGGCCTCGCTCATTAACACCCACAGTCTAGGCACCTTGTCTATGGATATGGATATTTGGCATTTACGAAGTCTTTAGGACATCAATGAAAAATATCCATGTTGCATTGCAGATTTAAATCATGCTACAAAACCAGAAGCAGTGGCACACCATTATTGTTATCTACTTTGTCTCACAAACAAAAAATATTACTCCTCATCTAACAGCACAGGGGCAGCCAAATTCTCCTACCTTCCTTCATGTTAGATGCAGCATTAAGTCTGTCACAAGCAGCTGAGGGCAACTAGCACCTACCTCCTCAAGTCAGTTCTGACACTCACAGGAGTTACAACCGCCCACAGCAAACTGCTATCCATAGACATGGTACATTATTTTTAACTGCTCTTTTGACACTTCCCCAGGCTATTTCAGTAAGCATTTTGGCATTTATCAAATAAAACATAAGGATTACTGGTTTAGGCTTATTCTTTAGAGATGACTAATATTTAACACATTAGTCTGGCAGCATTTCAGCCAACAGGTCTCCTACTTTGTTTCACTGAAAAAAACTACCCCTTATCTCTTAAGTTTTTCTTCACAAAACAAGCGAAAAGCAAAAATAACTGTACCAGAAGCATACCACGCATGCTGAGCTCAATTGAAGGCAAACACCAATTCATTACTTTCAGGACGGCAGTCAGTGCCTAAAATATAACACTCAGACTGCTGGTTATCATCATGCCTCTACTCTTAGCCACGACATCCATGAGGCACAAGCTCCATCTTTACCACGAGATCCCCTCCTTTGTGCCTGGGACATTGATAACTAACAAGTTGCCATGGCATCAATCAAGAACAAGGTGGAAAATGGACAACTTCTAGCCTTCTCCACTCATAAGAAGCATGGGGGGAAGAATAACTCCACAATACCTTAAGATCCCAGATCCTCCTCCAGACCCTCAGCAGAAGAAGAGTCCATGACTACTCTTACAGCTGCTGTGGTCTGTGGATGAGGGTTCTCCCAACCTGCCTCCAACCTCTTTTTACTCTACACTCACAGCACAAGCACAGGAGGCAGCATTAAAAACATCAGTGGCTTACAGGCTGCAATTATTTATTGCCCACCCCCTTTCAGGGAGGAATGAGAGCAACCTCTGTCAAGAGGAAGGCAGAGGAGTGGAGAAAACATAGGTCGAACACTACTGCAGGTGCTACCTCACCTGTTGCTCAGACAGTAAGGAAATACCTGAAAATCAGTACTGATATTACCAGGCAGAGAAAACAAAGAGACAGTGCGTATCTGGTTTGCAGCTTGGCACTGTCAGTCCTGGGGCCTCACTGGCTATTTGTCCCACCTTGCTTCTGGCAGCAGGAGCATGCCCGTGCTTTGTTCCCATGTCTGGTGTGTGCAGTTTTGGTTCCCATTCCTTGTCTTAGCTCCCAAAGCATTGCAAAGACCACCTGAGTTTCACCTGGGTTCTGGCCAGTTCCTGATTTCTCCCTTTGCCTGCCATGTGCTTCCTCAGATGCCCATGGATGATGGCTGCTTCCCATCAGGTGGTGCAGAAATCAGCTTCCTCCCTCCTCTCCTTGCTCTCCTGCCATAAATACAGTCAAATCCAAATAGAAATGGACAAGGAGAAAAAAATCTGATTGCTACCAAGCTCAATAAGTGAATACATATGTATTTCTAAATCAGTATTTCAGTATGTCTTCCCCCCCGCATTTGCAGCATAACAAACTGGTTCCTAAAGAATCTGTAATTAACCTCCAAACACTGCTCAAAGTCATGTATCCACAGGCACTCAGGCATGCCATCCAGTTACCTCAGTAGATGGATGTAGTTTTGCCTACCCCGATGCAGCTGCAGCCACCTTCCTAACAGACCTGATGCAGCAAAGGTGGCCTCAACACCTCACTTTATTAGCAAACAACAGATTTTGTTCCCAGACCTGGCAAGCCCCTTGCCATTCCTCTGACTCACCTACCTCCATCTGTAAATATCAGGAGGGTGGCTATCCTCCAAACGTGCTTTGAAATGGGCGCTGTATTGTCAGGTTATTACAAGAAGTGACCAAACTTTTCTTAAAATGTCAGGTATTAAGGAAAATTAAGCCTGCAACTAATGCCAAACCTCTTAAGAACTGAGATTTCTGAAACCACAATTTACAGCATAAGGCATAGAAAAATGACTGAAACTATAATCCTAACAGACTACCTGCTACAGGCTTGCTTTTTTCCAAGAAAATTTCCAAACTGGTTCTCATAGAAAGAACTTTAATGGAATGTTATTAAACATGTATCCTCCTCCTCACCTCTGTTCAGCTAAGTACAAAGGAAACAGTGGAGTGATTAAATACTTCCCAGTATTAGGACACTTTTAAGAGCATTCTGGAGTCTGCTTACCTTTAGCACACAGTTTTAGGTTGGAAACGATCCTTCCCTCATTCCTTATTTTGCAACACCATGTCATATTAATAAAGCAGAAAAGGGGCAAACGCCAGAATCCTGAATACTGTAGGACAGTGTTACACAAAGCGGAGCACACTCAAACAAGCACTAGTGCTGCAGAACTACAGTTCACCATTACAGGTCTGCAATGCAACCAACACCACTTCTTTCCTTCTCTTCTCAGATTTGTATTACATTACTCAATTCCCAGGGGCTTTCAAGAATCTCCCACAGGTGTAAATTGTTCTAGAAATTATCTTTGTTCTACATGCAGAAATTATGTCCGCATACACAGTGTAACACAATTATCCACTTTCAGAGAGTCATGTGTTCCCATGCTACTGGGGTGCAGACAGGACCTCGGTTTTTAACACTTCAGAGTCCATTGGCAGGGGATGTCCTTGCAAAAGTTGAAAAGCATAATTAGATACCATGGTTTGGAACACAATCACTCAGGTTTTCAGAGACTCCCATCTTGACTGCTTTATGGTACATGTACAGCCTCATACACAGTCTTATCAGATCAGTAAAGAAAGTCGGCAATTGCCTTGCGTGAGGCAGAATGAGGCATCAAACAGGAGTGCTATGCCTGCTAATATGTTACTGGCCCACTGAGTCAGCTGGCTAAATTCTGCCACTGTTGTTTGCACCTGTAAGACAGAACAGTCTTCTGCAAAACTGGAACTGTCCCACTGAAATCCACAAACAACAGGTATCACATAGTAAGTGCTCTGGGAGTGTTAAATATTACTGAGTACGATATTAATCAAGAGGATGGTGGAGGCAAATCAATTTTTCCAACAACTTAAACTCTGGTATTTTTCCATTCTGCACAGAAGAAAAAAAGGTGGAAAAAAAAAGACCCTAGCACACAGAAACCAAATTATATCTTCTGAATATTTTTGCAAAATGGATTGTACCAGTTAGATGGCTGATTAGATCCAGCCACGATCTCTTTGAAAATGAGAAGAGTCTTGGCATCTGTCTGATCCTGTGCAGATCTCAAGTGGTATACATTTCAGTATTTCTTTGACAATGAAGCTTCAACCAAAAATATTCCAGTCTGGTCAATGTATTTAGATCAAAGATTAGCCTACACTCCAGTACTAGCAACGTTGACACCTTTCCTACCATTCAATTTTAGTAACAAGCTGAAGCTCCCACAATAACATGCAAGGAGAAGCTTCTTTCATGAGTCATCTCTTAAAAACATACCCAGTCATTTAAGTTAAAATAACAGCCAAAAATTGGCAAGAGCAAGCCTGGAAAGAAATACAGTTTACGCACATGACTGACTATGCATCCATGTGGCTAGAAGAACTGACGTGTCTGACACTAATGGGAGGAATTTTAGAAATTAAGATGCACTATTAGCTTTCCCTATTCAATTCTCAATTGACTTACCTTCTGATCCAGTTCTGGTACAGCTAAATGTATTATATGCATTCATGTAATACCAGCCATCTCTCAGCTGCTCTGCCTTTTGCATCGGACTATAATCATGTAGACAACATCTACCCCCTCAGACTCTGGAACCAGATAATCATTGCAAAGTTTGGTGTCCCAAAAAGGAACCCAAGATTTTCAGTAAGCCTATTTCACATATTAATAGGTAAAATATTTGGTTCCTGCAGATGAATATAGTGACCACAAGGCTCAGACAGGGAGTGTATTTGATTGTATTATGGTTGCCACTGGAATTGCCGGGGGGTCACTCTGCATGCTACTCTGATGCTGACAAGGTCTCTGTGAATGAGAAAGCACTTCCTGCACACCATGATGCTGTTGCAGAATAGTCAAAGAAAACTGTTGGATGCTACTGTTGTTAAGCTATTGTATGCTCATCGGGAGGCTACAGAAACTACCAAACAGACCACAGATTTCTTAGCTAGCATTTTCAAAAGTCAATTGAGTTTTTAATGCTACAAAAAGCTACAGGAAAAAATGGAGTTAGCATAAGAATTCAATATTAGTTTCATACATAATGGAAAACTGAACTTTATAGCTTGTTACTAATTAAGGCATCTCCCTCTGGTCTGCAGTTTTACAATGCCATGCATTTCACAAAAGGTAGCAACAGTACTGCCAGTGTTAGGCTAACTTGGAGGGAAATACCATGGAAGGCTTTGATCCTGCCAGTGTAAGAAAGTATCTTCAACTTCCTGGAGGAGAAACAGGAGGAAAAGTGCTCTCGGGTACAGAAGCCCTCTGAGCAGATAGACCTAGGAGCTTCAGACGCAGAAGTAGGGTAAACCAAACACTCCTCTATGATGCAAATGTATCACTCAATTTGGAGGACTCAAGATGTATCCAAATCCTATATACACAATTCAAGCTATGTTCCCTGCACGTTGAAGAAGCACACTTATGTTCTCCCCGAGTGTGCTAAAAGAAAATTGCTTAGAAAGCATTTTTATTTTATTATTAAAACTTATGTAGGTTAGTTTTTTGTTTGATTTTGTTGTTTGGTGGGTTTGTTTTTTGTGTGTGGTTTTTTTTTCTTTTTTTTTTTTTAATCTCACTTTCCATTCTTAGGGAAAAATACTTCTGGAAGAAGCTTACCTTAGTTTCCCTGTTTTCTAACATTCTTTGTTATAGCAAGTAGGGATAAATTAGCTCTGGATAAAAGGTAGCACATGCATAGTCTCATCTTTTACAAAGTGGCTTTTTATCAGACTAATTAGGTTTAATCTACAGTTTTGTTCACACACACTACAAAGGCTTCTGGAATATGTAGGTTTAACTGCTTGACAACTGGCATTATTATTGATAAACTTTGCTGTAGCTATAGTTATCAATTAACACTGCACAAGCATTTTAAAAAAATGGAAGTTTATTCATCTTTCAATGGCTCAAATAGCAAATAAAAGGACAGGATAAGGCATCAGCCAAGACAAGTTTCATGTGTCCAGTGGCTTCATAACACCTCAGTTCCTAGTATACAGGTTCCAAAGCAAAGTCATAATGTTAGTGGTTAGACTCCCTGGCCAAATGGACCCAAATGAGTACACAGTAAGATGAAGACTGGCTTATTTGCCATAGTTACATGAGTAACTTTAATTCTGCACTTGGCAGTCTACTAAATGCACATACAAAATTCTTATTGATAAATATTTAACATGACAAATATAACTTCTAAGACTTGAGTCCCTAAAATGTCTGTTAGCATGAAAGTTAAATATTTGCTACCTAGTTTGTTTGAGCACATTTTAAACTGTCAGTTATAGGCTTACACATGTATAAAAAGTATAACAGTTTGTGGAATTGATCTAGCCTGTCTTACCCCAGAGGAGTCCAAAACCCTCAAACATTCTGGTATATTTTTAGTTAAGATGCAGCATACTAACTGTGTGCTAGTATTCTTGCTGTTCTGAAGCAACTGAGGCAGTATGTTTTGTTTGGGGATTTTGGATGCACATGGTAAATGTTTCTGTATTGCAAAGCATGTCTGATTGTTTAATATCAACATTAACTAGAAAAAGTAGCTACAATGTTCCCCATTTGAAAATCAACATAAACTAAACAGTACAAAACCTGCAAAGAGCTTCAGCATAACACACCAGGTTCCCATAGCTGAGTATTAGGAACACAAAAGAAATTAACTGATGACACCAGAATTTCCCAGACAACATCTTAACTCAAAACACATTAGCGCTACTGAATCAGCTCCATTCCACCCAACTCCAGGGAGTTAAAACCCAAGGAACACCTAGACAAAAATCTACTCGCAAAAGGGAAGTTTCAAGGTATCAGCACATTAAGTTTCAAATGACCATTCCAGGCTTAGATGTGCCACAGGCTTATGACTTCAGTCTTATATGTATTCTGACCTTTTAGTTTTAAGATACCATATAGTCTACCAAGTTACAGATGACAGAATACGCTCTGTATTATTCACAATACCAGAGTATGGCACACATTTAAAGAACAGACACTGCTAGCAAACAGCTAGTTAGCGAAATCATTCACATAACTGCACTCCACAGAGAGGGCAGTCTTGCACTGATGCACAGGGACAGTCTCCATGCAACAAAGTTGAAAATACACCCTTGATTAAGCAACCTGCTATGTTTAGGTTTTAAAATTAAGGCATATTCAAATGTTTCAATGTAAAAGATTACATCACTCTTCTAGGTTAATCAGGTAATGCAGAACCACATATAATTTTCCCCAACATAACTGTTCGCATATACATTATTCTTTTCTAATTTGCGTAACTCCATGGCAAAACAACTGCATACCGCTTTGTTAGGTATCACGTTCACAATTGTAATTTTCAAGGCAACAAAAGACAAGATGAATCGACAATTACCAGTGATAAAAAAGTATGCTTTACAAGAACCCACAAAGTAATACTTCCCCTCTCTGTTCACTATTAAAGAAAAGACTGCCTATGAAACCCTACATTCAGAAGAAATGTGAGAAGGTAGGCAACTATGAAATGGACTGAACTTTGCTTCTCTTGAAGCCACATCATTTTTTTTTTTCAGTGAATTTGACTCTCAGTGCAGCTCCAATTCATGCTTTTAGTGGTACATTACAATTTCCAACATGTTAGAGTAATTTCAGTCACTTGAGCCTTCAATGGCATGCTTATAAATTATGGTTTTTATTAGTATGGTCAGGGTAGGAAAGGAATTCAGGGTTTTGATTATAAAATGCAACATCTTTCTCTGATCCTCTTAGCTAGGCTTTTTCTTTTCTTCTTCCCATTCTTTTCTTTGCTGTCTTCCATTTTTCTGGCTCTAATTTCTCTCATTAAATCAAAAAACACCTAAAAAAAGATGTAAGAATGTAAATGCAAAAACAGTCACAGACATATGAGTTAATTTAAGCTATCACTGATGATATCCACTTCAGTTGTTTAGAATAAAGTTGATTATATTTGTTTGCTCAAACTGGTTGCATATTAATCCAACAAATCTTTCACTGGTTTTGAAGGCCAAGTTGATATGACACAATCCTGCTTCTTTCATGGTACCAATATGTTCCCCTGTCTTCTCATATTAGCTTATGAATCCTGTCAGACAATTTTCCACAACGGTTGAAACAAGAGTCTCATCACCAGCCAAGATTTTTTTAAATGTATTATCTACATCTTACTGAGGAGACTCAAGGAAATCAGTTTACGTTTTGAGTCTTTTCAGTGATGAGCTGTAAAGGCTGAAAAAGTGCAACATCCAATTCTAGAAACATATTAATGAAGTAGTAGCACACACTGAACATTTCATGGTCAGTATGTCCCATGATGCAAGTCTAAACACAAAGTGACTAGGGGAAAAAAAAAAAAAAAAAAAAATCAATCAGCATTTCCTTTAAAGCAAAGTTATCAATCATACAACTACATAAACAATTTTTTAGATCAGGTAATCTAAACTGCCATGTTAAAATCTCAAAGTACACATGAACTTCATTTTCATCAAGTGGTTTAGTAGGAAACAATTACAAAGTTGGAGATACACAAATGACTTGTTTAAGATATAAAGGTTTAACTGACAGTAAACCTTGTAATTGGACTGCTTAAAGCTACTTTATGCATTTAAAAGCAGATCTTGACTTGCAGGAGGCTACAGCAAATAATAATTTCATCTTTATGACTTTATTGTAGGAAATCAGCTGAGCAATTCTAAAACTTTTCTCTCTCAGGGGATGTTCTCTAGACCTATGTCTGGGGACTTAATCCCTTTCTGTGAAACACGGACAGTGCAGGGGCTGAAAAGCTCCTCTGCAGAGCTCAGTTGGTTTTTATTTGCAATTACTTTAATCTTGTACGGACTGCAGCAAAAACATCAACCTTCATTACACGGGATCTGCAAAAAATCAATGTAACTAAACATTTCCATCAAGAAGCAAGATTGCCTTTAGATTTCTGAATGTGCACTAAGTTACTTGCTTGTACTTAAATCTGCGCTAATGGCAAGATGCAACTGTCAACCTGCTTAAGCACTGATACTGTACTACAGTATTTAGCTATCTGGGGTACGTAACCTTGTGAGAAGATGCGTAGTGGGTCACCTTTACCAAAGTGAGCGGAAGCTGACTGTGTTTTCCCCAACTGAGCAAACCATTATTCTGGAATTCAGAGAAGCCAGATTTCTTATAGAATAGTAATTTAAGTTTGCATAACAAACCCCGTAACTTCAGATGCTCCAAGTAACTAAAAACACCTGGTATTTACTAATGCCAACAAAGCCTCATTTATGGCCTGTCAAACCTTAATTCTATATGATACATGCTGATCTGGATCCGTAATGCTACCAGCTCCAAAAAAGAAACTTGGGGCAGCGTAGTAGCCTACCATGTGTGTGCAAAAGCTATTAAAAAAACCCAAAATATATACACACACATACACTTTTTTCCCCAGCTGCTAAATGATAGTGAAACAGATTTTGAAGAGCTGGGAATTTCTACATAACTGTAATAGACAGATGTTAACTGCAATCATGCACCAAAACTAAAAGATGTACAAGTTTTTATAACAGCAACAAAAAAATCAGAACTGTATTCAACAATGAGACTGAGTTCTGTTGCATTTAATTGACTTAATTTTCTCTACAGAACAGCATGAAGTTCTCAGTGTAGTACTGAACAATCCATTTCTTCAGGAAGACAACTGCCACAAGACAACAGTCAAGTTTAAGTTACTGCAAAAGAGAACTCGCATTACAGCTGTCATACTGTAATTGACAGCTCACATAAGGATTTACATTAGAGAATTTTTCAATGTGCGATCAAGTCTCAATAGCTCTGAAAGGAAAGGTTGGTACATTGAACTAAACTACTTATTTGTTTGCCACACATCTCTTACTCTTGCAGTCTACAAGGCTGAGAGTTATTCTGAGCTCTGTATTCCAAGAAGTCCTCTCCTTCAGAGTTATAGCTGTAACGCTTACAACTGATAATAATTTATCTTCCTGGAGACAAAGATTCTCTGTCTCTTATCTCATGACCTTCTGAACCAGGTTTTATCCCTGAAAACTCACGAGGCACTTCTAGGCTGCTCAAAGCTTAAAAGGGTTCATCCATTCTTCATTTAAGCAGCGTACAACACGCATCTGGTTAAACGAGGATAGAGAGGGCTCCAATTCCTCCCTTACCTGCTTTTGTAAGCTGTTTTATTCTGGCTGAGGATCAGACAGCATTCCTCACTGTTCAGAAGCAGATTGTCTTCTAGTTATAGAAAACATAGTAAGAAGTCTAGGCCAAAATAGCTGCCTCAATTTTTTAATATAATAAGGTCTTGTATAATGTCTTGTATAATGACTCCTTACAGTTTAGCATGGGATAAACTTGTTATGCCTAACATTTTCACTGTTCTACATGAAGTCACTAAGTCATGCACTCCTTGCAAGCTAAGGGAGAAAAGCATTTGATTCAAATTTCACAAAAATAATTGCTGAAACAATGAACACAGAGTATGACCCACGGAAAAGAAGTATAAAGTAAAAACTGATGGAGATATTCTTTGTATTAAGAGGCCAGTTATTACCTTGTCAACATTAGCTCGTGTTTTTGCAGAAGTTTCCACATAGTTAACATTCCACTGATCAGCTCTGTTTTTTGCTTCCTCTACGGAAACTTGCCTTTTATCTTCCAAATCCGATTTGTTACCAACTAGCAAAAAAGGAACATTCTCATCTTCTTTTACTCTTAAGATCTGCTCCCTGGAGGGGAGAAAAAAAAAAAAAAAAAAAAAAAAAGAAAATTAAGCTTTTTATGGAGTACTATTCTTAGAACACAAAAAGAACTCAAACTAAATATTCTTATCTTACAGTGAAAACCCACTTATTCCTTTTATGAAGCTTACATACCAGTAAAATCTTAAACCTCATTATGACATTACACAGAATGAAGACAGAGACAGATAACTAGTCCTCCAGGAAGGAAGGAGGTGAGTCAGTAAGAAACTAAAAAAGTCAAACAGGATTGGTTTAGGTGAGAATTTATATGTCATTCCTTTTAATAAAGGTGAGAGCATTTACCATTGTCTTTATATTACTATTTGTGATTGCCATTTTTAAGCTACCCAAACCTCAGTTTTACATTTGATTTTTTCCTAATAAAACGCATATGCCTTTTTTAAAGCTGATAAAATGGTCTACAGAATACCAAGAGAAAACCTCTTCCTTTCAGGAATCTTTCTCAAGTAAATTATATTCAGTCTCTGCAGAGATCTTCATTCAGTGTACAGATACAAGTTGCACATGCATCAGATTTTTAAGGACAGACCCTTCTACTGCTTGAACTACTACGATGAAGGGTTTAAAGTTGCAGATAAAACTCAGTACTACAAATGGTTGGGTACACAAGTCTTCAACACTTAAAAAAAATAATGGAAGTTTTCTTCTAATTGGAAATGCATTAAAAGTACCAGGAAGAACAGTTTTCCCAGAAGATGGAAATTCTCTGTTTTTGTCTCAGAAAAGAGTATAAAGTTAGTAGTGAAATGTAGCCCTTTAACGTGGAGCAATTTCTGGAAGACCGACAAAAAGCACAGAGAAACAAATTCCTTTTGCTGGCTGAGGTGAAACCTATTGCCAGATTTAAAGCTGAATGGAGAGAAGCTGAAAGGAGTTAACAGATATTCTAAAGGTCCTTGATTTGCTGTATGGCCCGATCCTTCTGCTGTTATAAAAAGTTCTGAATAGCATGCAGTCTTGTGGAAGAAGTCTACTCACAGGGCTGAGAAATTACAGATAGCCCATTATTTTTTTTAAACCAACAAATATATATTTAAGGCAGCTTGTAACACCACATTTATCTCTGAGGTGTAATTAAAGCAACATTCCTCCACTCCCCAACAAATATCAGTGCAAATGTTTTAACAGGGTCTGCAGCTATCCAAAAGTAGTTTGAATAGTCAGTGGATTAGGAAGGGTGGCCAGAAGAAAACTCAGTGCATCACTGCAGTATCTGTGTAAATCAGAATTCTGCTAAGAGCTAGTAGCTTTCAACACTAATTGTTCAGGCAATGCCAAACAATTTCACCATGTAAAGAGTTAATCTAACAGCAATCCAGATGACAATATTCTCCTTTGAGCCCTCTCTGAAGACTGATATCTCCTAAAAAAGAAATATCTAATTAATGATATGCCAGCTTGAAATCTAGAACTTAAAATAAAGAAATCATTAGAGCCAGATCAAGTCTACTCAAAGCAAGACCACATTTTATCAAACTGCCTTTCAAATATTTAAAAGTTTAGTTGTTGCAGGTCTGCTTTCTATTGAAAAAAAAAAATAATTAGTTGGAGCAATGGCATTTCAGAGCACATCAGGAACCCCACCAAAGACCTTGAATAGCAGTAAACAGCTGTCCTGTTGGAGTTCTGCCATTTCAGCAGAACAAAATTCCATGGAAACAAACATCCAAATTCTTCTGGTCACTCTCTTCATATCTGTCTCTTAAGTAGTATTCCCTCAGGCTGCTCAACAATGCCAAAGGTATTTTAACTGTGCCTTCAAGAGATACAGGTTACTTTTACACAGAGCAGAAAATGTAATTTTTCTGAGTTACATTTTAGCATTTACAGTTCTACAGTTTCAAAGGCAACTTGAAAGGCGCTTTCAGGTTTGGATTGGGGACAGTTCTAATCTCTTCATTAAAGGGATTTTTTTCTTCCATTTTTGCTGTATCAGCATGTATATTGTCAACACTCACCTTTGCTGGAAACGTAGGACTTTTTCTAGAGCCATAGAAGATCATGTACTTTGAAGCATTAACAGAATTTTAAACAGATTTGAACAGGTCATTTTGCACTCTGGGGGAGCTCAACTATACTAAATAGTCCTCCACGATTGACAATACCTAGCATAAGCCTGCAAACCAATCAAGGCCTGCCCGCCCCCCCCCCGAATATATACACACACACATATAGAGACACAAATAAATAAATAAAATAAAATAAAGAACACCAGAAGAGGAAAAACTTACTTTCTCCCCTCTTCAATACCTCTTCCTCTCTCTTAGAGGTGATATTAAACATATTCTGATACTTAGTGCTAATTAAGCTGAACTGTGACAACATCTCTGAGAAGCCTTATTTCAGCGGGAGGCAGATAATTTCTTTTTATATTTGTTTCTTTACTTTTCTCTCAGAGGTTATCTCTTCTCCTATTTCGCTACACTTTGAACCGGTAAAAAAATTTTCTTCTCTCTTCTGTCCTTTTTTTAATATAGTGATGAGTGATTTAAATAGGCACTCTCTCTCAATCAAAATCAAACACCTGTAATATACTCTTGACTGTTTAATAGTCTCTTAGAATCATAAGGGTTTTAAATATGCTGCATGCCTGAAAAGCATCTTAAAAAACCTTATCCTGTTAAATCTTTATTACACCAGAAAGATCCAGTTCCAAATTTTGTTTTCACCACGTTGCTCCCTATTAAGTAAAATACTGACTTTGATGGGAACAGTGAACACTATGCAGAACGCTATGCGGAACTTCTGTCTTGTAAATTCAAAAATTTATATCGGTATCTTTTACAGAGAAAAATTCCATCCAAGCAAAACCAAAGGCACAGATTTACAACAGGCCTTTACACAAAATGCGTAGCTACTACAGACTATTCAAAGATACTTCTCACCATTGTTGTTCATAAAATCATCTTTAAGAGGTAGGAAGACTTGTGTTGTTGATACTACGCATTTTGCTCTCCCAGAATACAAAGTGCATACTTCACATCGCCTAAGACTTTGCAGACAGACATCACCAGATGTGGTTCTTCTGCACAGTTTTCAACTGGAATCCAGTCACATCATCTTTATAACTATTAGAGTATTCTAGTATAAAACAGCTGGACATGCTACAGCTGCCCTTTTGTTCCAGGTGGTGTTTCACAGGTTGAGAAACAACATAATCCTCTATATGAAGCAAGAACTGAAAAAGATAGCTCTAGGGAGCACACGGTATTGTACATACATTCTATAATGTAATTCAGTACAGTCTATAAGCAATTTTTCTCAGATCCATTACTCTGGATAGCAGTATGCCTACTCACAAATACTGCTTCTTAGCAAAAAGTGCCAGGCAAACACTGATTTACAAAGGGCAGAAGCCTTCCGACGTTGCTATGTATCTGCTCTGTGGAAATAGCCTTTTCAGTATTCAGAAACACAGCAGCGAAGATATCCTAAGTGGTACAGATAGCAAAGGCATGGCTAGGCATCTGTTCAAAACATTATGTGACTACAGTAAGAGCTGTCATCCAGTCTGGACTATCATAAGGACATTACAAAACAAACAAAAAAATAACTTGTAATTATCTCACAGTAATTAGAATAATTATCTTGCCTTGTAACTTACCTGAAGTCTGCAGTTGCTGCAAAGGATTCCAGCTCTGTAATAGAGAAGACACAAAGAAAGCCTTCTCCACTTCGGAAGTAGTTGTCCCTAATTGCAGCATAGTCCTCCTGCCCTGCTGTGTCCAATATATCAATTTGGACTTCTTCCCCATCCAGAACCACCTTTTTCCTATAGCTGTCTGCTTTGGTGGGCTCATAATCTTCAACAAACTAGAAAACAAAAAACCTTCATGATATAAAATCATGCCTGTACAAGGCAAATGCTTCTATTTGCGTATAAGGATATAACAAACATCCGACATGGTTACAGTAACTAATAAGTAAGCATATGTATTTAGGCTATGTGAGGTACTTAAATGATTCATAGTTAAAGCAGGCTCTCCATCAGCCCAAACAGTCTATGGGTCTTTGCTTTCTTCAGCCATTACAAGGAAATTTTAGAGGTAACCGCGAAACATCAATGTCTGTGCACTACCCAAGCCTCTGCTTCTGGTCAAGCACAACATCTGGCTGTGCTCAATTATGCTATCAGGCAGTCCTGACTTTGAATATATTTAGTACCAATTTTTAAAGGACACTGAGGGCATAATGTCTGCCTTTTAATCAAAAAGAATGACTTTCACTGGAAAAAAGGAAACAAGAAACAGATTTTCTTTCCTCTCTTCAACAGCAGCATAAAAAACATGGAAAAAATTGGTCATCATTCAGGCATCATGCAACTTACCTAACTGAAGCAGCTTTGAGCTATCATACCTAAATAAGTTCTAAGAGGTCTAGTGAATGATGACAAAATACGCTGATAATATGACAGAGCATCTAATTGCTTAGAATTCTGAAAAATGTCAAATTATGCCTTCACAGGTATCTCTAGAGGGTAAATCACTAATCTGAAAAAATATTTTTGTTCAATTTAATCACTGACTTTCATACCACATCGTATACATTTAGACCCCTTCAGAAAATAACTGTACTAATGAATGTTTAAATAACACTATGTAGCAGACATATCCTGAGATAGTTTCTAGTGCAGATTCTTACCTCATCATACATAAACTGTAGTGTTAAAGCAGATTTTCCTACACCACCGCTTCCCACCATGATGACTTTGTGTAAAGCCAATGAATTCTGTCCTTTAGGCTTATTTGCTGCCATCTTTGGATTGCAGAAAATTCACAGGTATAAAATGAAAAAATCTAGAAAAAAAATATTACATCATTAGTTTTCTTTCCCTTCTACCACATGCACTGTTTAAAGTGGATTTGTTTTAAATCCCTACATATCTAAGAACTTATTTTCAGTTCTGTTATCTTCAGTGAAAGCTATCTGCTTTTTCACTGGAAGCCATTCCACAAATTATACTGAGCTCATCTTTTTTGTAGCATGAGCAAAGAAAGCCTTCACCATTTGGAAAGGGCACAAGTGGGTTCACAGCATCCAAGAGCAATTAAGGGAAAGGACTTACATTTTGGTATGCAGTGTTTTCTCTTAGAGACATAGTATTTGTCAAGAATTCTTGTTAGTTTACTACGCAAGAATTGAAAAAGGAAGCCACAGTGAGTCAACACCATACAAGAAAACATGAGATATGACAGCTGCAGGGGAAAGAAAACAGACATTTGAAGGAATTTCCAGCTTAAATAGCAAGCACCAAGACAGAGCAGCAGCAGCAAGGATTAACTAGTGTACTTTTTCAGAGAAAAGCAAGCAAATGTGTCACTTAAAACCTAAAAATACCCAGTTTCAGTAAGTCAATCAGGAACTGAAAGAATAATCTAGTTTATGCAGAGTGGAAAGATTCAATGTGCCTTCCTAGGCTACAAATGAGTTATTCTGTATATTTGGAATAGTTGTCTCAGCCCCACAACTGCTTGCTCAAATACAAATCTCTGCACCTCACCAATACCAAAGGGCTCTATGACAGTTAATTCACATACACTCTAATGTGCGTGTGCACACGTACAAAAAGTAACAATCCCGTTAGCTTTTTTTTAAAAAAATCACGTCATAGTTTTAGCAGATCTCCAACTACTATCTTCCTGCACCTTCATTTCATTCCCTACCTATCCCAACAGTAATATAACAGTATTTGTGTTACATGAAGACAGAATATTCTGTCTGCTTGCACTGTTCTTAAGACATGGGAAAGTCCCCACACAGTGACAGAACGTACCCGCCTCCAGAGATTTAAGGTCAAAACAAGCTCTGATGTCCAAAAACCATGACATCTACATTACAGAAGATGTAAATAGAAGACACATATAGTAGCAACTAAGAACCAGATGTAACTTAGATTTTGTTAATTAGAAAGCACAAAAAGAACATGTCCACATGGCAGCACAGTTTAGTTACATATCTATAGAACTATCAGATAATAATACAGTGTAGTAACAAGACACCTTTAACTCACTGCCTTTACCCATCACTATCATTTGACAGTCTCACACTAAAATTACATCCTCCTGCATAATGAATCACCCTTCTGTGCAGCTTAATCAGAATGTGAAGAATGACCATTTTCTTAAAACTTATATCAAAATCCCTAGTTGAGGACATGCACTAAGGTTGTTAGCAGTGAGGCAGTTGAGTGTAAAAGCATGCTGACTGAAGCTTCATTAGAGATTAAGCCAAACCTTCCTGGAATTAAAAAATAAATAAAAAGGTGTATTGGTTTTGGCTGGGATAGAGTTAATTTCCTTCATAATAGCTCATATAGTGCCTTGTTTTGGATTTGTGATGAAAACAGTGATAACACACAGATGTTTTAGCTGTTACTGAACAGTGCTTACACAGTGTCAAGGCATTTTCTGGTTCTCACGCTGTTCTGCCAGTGAAGGCTGGGGGTATGCAAGCAGTTGGGAGGGACACAGCTGGGACAGCTGACCAAAGGGATATCCCATGCCATAGCTCAGCAATAAAAGCTGGCAGGGAAGTTTGCCAGGGCTGCCATTGCGCAGAACTGGCTGGGCATTGGTCAGCTAGTGCCAAGCAATTATTTTAATTTTTTTTCACCGCTTGTTTTTCTTGGTTTTGTTTTTCTTTGTTTTAAACATATTAAATTGTCATTATCTCAGCCCACTAGTTTTCTTACTTTTACCCTTCCGATTCTCTCCCCCATCCCACTGGCAGGGGGGAAGTGAGCAAGCAGCTGTGTGGTACTTAGCTGCCTACCAAGGTTAACCGATGTGAAAAACTCTCTGGATCACATTCAGTGACACTAGTCATTCTGCTGTCAAAGAATTCTGAAAATGCAATTGAAAAATAAGTCACTTAAATTGTTTTCCCCAGAAAGATTACTTAAGTGAAATAAGCAAGAGCAAGCTGCTGTACTAATTATAGAGATATAGCAGAGAAATATAACTAACATTATGTTACAAGCTCTTTTAAAAAGGAGATGGATGAGAAAAACCAAACATTTCCTTTTAGGCCCTCATGGCTTAAAAAGAACCATTGCTTTCTTTTTACTCAAGAGGGAGTATGAGAACATGAAAATAGCTCCAAGCCATGTGTACATTTTCAACCTACTACATTGCATTTTGAACTACTCCACATTGTTTTGTCTTTGCACTTTTCTTTTAAAAAGTAAAAATGTGTCCTGATAGTCATGCTTACTTGTTTTTAGTATGTATTTCAGACAAGTAATATACAGAAAATTCCTCTGAATTTCAGTCATCAACTGACAACAGCTCAGTTTGCCAAGTTTAGAGTACAATACATACTCTCAGAAGCACAGAAACTGAAGCAGTAGTATACCTGGATATGACCTATACTACCTTATTAAGCAACAAAACAGACTATTCTTCTATAAGCACTTCAATACTGGAACAAGTCCAAACGAATTCAGCAGGACCTCTGACAGCTGAGTTTGTGCAAAATCAATACTACAACCTGTGAAAAAACCCAAATACACAATAGTAATGTTTCACAATAATATTTGTTGTAAATTAACCTACAGTCTTTAAGTAGATTGAGCAATGTGAAAATTCATATTTTACTAGAAGCTGCAATTCAACAAGTAGTGTCCCAGTGTGACAAAGAGAAGCTGCCACTTTTTGTACTTTGTGCAACAGTTGACACATGCTTGAAAAGCCAAAACAATGATGTCCAACCAATAAGATCCTTATAAATAATCAAGTTAGCGATGATGCTCCTTTTCACTGAAAATTCTTTAACCAGAAAGATTTTATGGCAGCCAATCATTTTCAGAAGCCTTGATAACACCCCTTCAAAGAAGCATAAAAGACTGAGTTGAATAAAGAAACTCAGAATTAAAAAAACCTGACCCAACCAGTCAAAGCAGCATCCTGAGTCATCAAGTCATCAATAACTGCCAGTGAACAACATTCCAGTAAGATACTGAAGACAGCAAAACTTCATGCTACCACAGACTTCAAATCTTAAAGATAAGCTTGTCATAAATACTCTGCCACATTTTGTAGTGGAAGGAGGCTCAGGGAGGTCAGTTTGCTCTCAAGTTCTTCACGATCCAATAAAGATATAGTGCTGACAAAATTCAGGCCTGCTGAATGGTAGACAGTGTAGACAGAAGAGAGACATAAGTTACAAACAAAGCAAGTACAGTCTGATACTGTGCAAACACCCAATCCAGAGAGACTGCTTCAGAGCAAGTATTCTGCCAGAGAGCAGAAAGACCTTGAAAGTAATAAGTTTTAAGCTACTGCCACATGCTTCTGTTTCAGTCTGCTTTCAAAAGCAAAGAGGAACATAGATTCCAGTTTTAACAGTAAAACACCTGAGATGAAGTTTCATGCAAAGTAAGTTTTTCTACCCTTAATTTATGTAGTCCGACTTATTTTCTTAAGAAGTATTAATTTAGGTCATATCTAGCTTCTGAATTGTCCTACTTTATAATTATGATAAAACCAGCAGAGACTGTGCCAAGAACCCTATTGTATGAAGCTCAAAAAAAGCACACTTCCATGTTATGTGTACTCTGATTTTTTTTTTTTTTTTTTTCCAATCTTCACAGTGCAAAATTGTTTGGGGGTCAGAAGATAAACACAGGCTTAACCTGCAGTAGAATCCTATGTCACCCTACAGCAGAGAGCTTCACACAGAGCCAAGCAGGGTGTTGTCAGTAGCTGTATTATCCATTTATACAGGTCAGCTTTTTACCACACCCATTAGTAATCCCCATCGCAGCAATACATCTGATGGCATATATGAAAGTATATTTTTAAACAGTTCTTTGTGTAGTCCAAGGAGTTGGAAGGGAAGTGAAAGCTTAACTGGCTCAATGACGTACTGCCATGCCTTCACTCAGAAGGGCGACAGAATTGTCTAACTACCATGCTATGGATGAGTCCTCACCTCTGCTGCAGATAAACTCCTAGGAAACTGCCCCTTCCCAACATGCTTGAACAGATAAGGGCACAAAAAAATGAATCTCAGTGGCTGCTCAGCCAATATAAGCAGTTCTCAAAGCTCCTACAGCTGCTTATTGCCTGCTTGCAGATAACCACCTCCACAATTCTGAGCTCCATTTAATGGCAGGCTTCCAGTTAGAGCCAGGATCATTTTTGTAGAGCCAGGTTAGGGAGCGATTAGATTAAATCAGAACTGCAGGAATAGGAATTACAATTCATATTAGCATCAGCAATGGCATCTTGTCCAACAGTCTAGAAAACTGGTCAAGGGAAAGACAAGTAGGTAGCTAAATAACTTTTAAGATCATCCTACATGATTAAGATGTAGCAACAGGAACTTGTACGTGGAGTTGGAAAACTGTTGCCTGTCTTGAGTGACTGGCTTCTACCTGTGTCAATACTAACTTCTCCAGAGTTTCACACCTTACATAGAAGGTCCTCTGTGCAAGAAATACAATGTTATCTCTGGTCCACCATGGATTTAAACACAACATTCAGCTCTACCCACCAGAGAAGCGAGTTGGAAAGTGCTCCTGTAACAGACTTGGACACAGTGAGCATCATGTTAACTGCTGCATAAAGTCCTGGAGCACAGAGTGGTTATCCAGATCCACGAAAGTAAGAAAGATGATCAGGTGCCAGCACAAAAAAAAAAAGGGGGGTTTCATCTGCAGGGACAATATTTTCAGGGAAGATATCTTTGCAAACACATGATAGGGAAGAAGGAAAAAAAAAAAATTAGCAGGAATCCTTGATCTCTCTACATTAGTCTTTATTTTGTCCTCCCCTTCTTCAGCCCAATAAATTGAGACCTAAAAATATGCTCATGGGTGAAAAAACCTTATGGTTTTTATCCCCTCATTCATCTTGCTCATCTGATCAAATTCAGAAGACTCCTCTTAAGTTGTCCTATTTCTCAGATGGCTTTTTCTTACAGAATAACTTGCTCCAAAATAATTAATCAAACCATGCTTCCTTACATATCTGTGCCATTTGTCCTCTACATCCCTCCTCAATGCAATAATCCCAACATTCATACACTACAAGGGAGCAAAAAAGTGGCCAACAGAGTAGCTGTGTACTAGCCCAAATGGGGCGACATCCAGCTCAGCTTGCTTCCTTTCCTTCACAGGAAGCACTGGTACAGATTTCTCCCTCTTTAGCCAGCAGCACATATTCAGGAAATTTATGGGAGCAATCACATCCAAGCCACCTAAACCTCTGTCAAAATGTACCCAAAACTGGCCAGTAGGCCAAGAACTAACAAAGAACAGAGCATACAATCAGACTCATTTTCTTAGAGAATGTGACTAAAAGAGGTCAAGAAACTACTCTGCCCATTTTGATCCCCTGGAGTCTCACAAATGCAATGTCAATGAGAGCAGACCAGGGAAGGAGAAGCATTACACCGAAGTCACATCATTACAGGCACAAATTCAGCTGGCATCTTCTGCAGTCCTATACATAAAGCTGAATGCAGGCTTTGTGAAAACGCAGTTGTCCTTAACAGGAGGACTTTGATTTGCTGCAGGCATTTGTTAGAAGGGGACTAGTTAAACATAGCTTTGTGTTTAAAGATAGTTTGTACAGTTAGCACAGTAGATTCTAGTTAATAAGTAGAGATAGTGGTGCCTTTCTTCAATTACAAAACAATTTCTTACATTGTTATCTTTATAGCCTTCATAAAACTATGACATCAAAACTGAATTCCAGTTCGTTTCCTTTCCTTTAAGAGAAGATTACATAAAGATTTGCAAGACCGTCATATTAACCTCATTACCCACTCACTTTTATGATGAGTAACTTTCTTCCCTGAAGACTGTTTTATATAATAAGCATCAATTACAACCGGTAGCTGATACATCACAGCACCTGCTTTTACTCTGGTTTTTAACTGAGTTAGAATTTGATACATTTGAAGGAACAGGAATAATTTAATTGAAATATGTGAGCTACCCGCACAATATTAAGAACTACAGTTAGTATGCTTTGACCAGAATACTTCCAGAAAGGCAAAATATTGTATCAATCACTTACTGAACAATTAAAGAAAATTTAGTAATGGAGACTCATGTTCTTCTAAACAAATAACTGGATCATTTTTTTTTAATTGAAGAAACTAATACCTGCACTACTCTGTACTTTACACTTAGTATAATCTATCACCTCCAGCAACATTAGCTACAACTTTTTATCTCATTCTGAAGTGAAGATTTATAGTACTTATTTGACAGTAACCCCATCTTCTAAAGTGAGTTTGAATATTCTCCAAAGTTTGTTAATTCCCACAGAGTCATTCACAACTCTGTTGCCTTGCATGACCTAAAAATTACAAGTTCAGCTTTCTGAAAAAAAGCACAGGACCAAGAATTTTAAAAAGTGTCAACATATTTCATGTCCCCAGGGACCATCAAGCAATATGATCTTCTCTGTTATTAAAATATCACTATTTCATCCAGTTACTTCACTGAGTCCAGTAGTTTCAGTTTGGTTAACAACAGCAAAATTATACTTGAGAATGTACTGTTTGAAAATGATCAGCACAGAATAGCATACTAGATACAAAATATCTGGAAGACACCTCAGGAATGACTCAGATATTCCTGCAACAAAAATGTTCCTGGAAATAGAGGGAGGCAACTCCAGACAAGCAGAGTCTAACCCTCCCAACAGCTGTTTCCAATTACAATATTCAAACTAGATCAGCAGAAACACCCCATGACCCCGAAATAGATAGGATACATGAGGACATCGGATGGGATACATGATGCCAGCTGTTTTAAGAATTGGAGAGTAAGGAAGTTTTTTAGGTTAGATCAGCATTATTGTAATAAGTGTCATTCCATGTCTCGAGTTTGACTGGTGTTTTTATTACAGTTTAAACATGCAACATCTGTCAAGCTCTGCATGAAGTAACATCAGTATTTTATTAAGGTAGAACAAATATTTAAAATATTAAATAATCACTATAAATTCTAAGTAGTAGCCTAAAGAAGGAGGAAACTGAACCCAAATATTCAAACCTACCTTAGAAATGACTAGTCTCATTAGACAATGAAACAGGCCACCTGAACCTCAACCTCAGAACAAGTTAGAAATGCTTTCACAATAAGTCCTTTCCTTTCTGCTGAAAATAATCCTTTGACATAAACATGTTTAACTGGGAATTAGGATTCATAGCTTCCCATGACTTTAACATGCAGTTAAACCACATTTGAGGTTTGGTAAGAACGCTTCTTTCCAAAGCTTTCTAGTGCACACCAGAAAAGGTAATTGTCTCTCCCACACCCACAAAACAAATTTACTAAGGTGACTACATATTTACTAAGAAAAGTAAACAGTAGAAAACTGACTTAAGTTCTATCTTTCAGCAGCAGCAAATCTCCTCAGGAAAAAGACCTACCTGTCCAAGCTTCTTGAGGCAGGTACTTCAAACTGTAACCATATCCAGGCACTGAAACTGGAAGAGTCAACCAGTGAACTCTTCACCAAGTAACTGAGGCCCCATCCATCCTATAAATTACATCACGCTGCTATAAAGAACAGTGGTCCCAAACACCCGCAGCTCTGTACTCTTAAGATATCATCACAAGAATTGCGATCCCTCTAACAAGTAATCATTAAACCACTAGCAAACAGTAAACAAGTTCACAGCCTTCCAGCAGTCTCCCCAAGGCTCCATAGGGCCTTAGTGCCAGCCTCTGGGCATAGGCATGAACTATGCAGCAGCTTCTGAAATGAGACTATAGATATGTATTCCATATGTTTTAAGTCATCATTTCAGCCTTTAGTTTCCAAAAAGCCTCTTTGGCATCCCACAAAACGACTTCTGGGAAGGCACTTCCGTAAAGAAATTTCTTGAAATCCATATGGAACAGTACAAGAAAACCCTGACAAACTGAACAGCAGAAATAGTCTGGAACAAAATCAAGGTCTTAAGATTTTAAACCTTGCAGTGTACTGAGAAGAAAATGAAGCAGCTACATAATTGTCCACAGAAAGAGCTGACAAAACACACACTTGAGCCCAATCATGTATGTCTGCAAGGCTGATATAAACTGAACCTGCAACAGTCTGACTGATACAGCCATATCCTTCCTTCCAGCAGCACTGGTGTTTGCAACAACTAGCTGGCAAAGCAGTTTGGAAGTTGCTCTAGCCAAAAATTATACTGGTTTTTGGACAGATTAGCTACCTAAACAAGCTTGCTGGCACTAAAGACAGACCTGAAAAACACAGAGCTGACCATAGGGAAAGCTGAACTGCAGCACCTCCAGTCTATAAACACTGTGGAAAAACAATGCAAGTGTCATAAAGTTCCTCAACCATAATTTAGCACCTGTTGAAGATTCCTCCCTTTTTATAAGTTATGTGATGGCTGTTACAGGACATTTGGAAGAATTCTAGATACTTGCAATGGTTTATCTGGACTGATCCAGAGATCAGTGGGAAGAGCAGCAAACTCAAGCACAGCACCTAGGTTAAACACAAGCAGCTAGCTTGTTTTCATAGTTTGACTAAAGTTACACTGTGAAGTAATTTTGGTAATATAAATATTTACATGACAGTCTAGAATAGTGTTTCTGCTTCCTCAAGTTCACTCTGTGGCTGGTGCCCTATCACAGTCTATTCTAATCACTGAGGAAACTTAGGTTTCTGAGGTTGACAGTGTTGAAGTGTTGCCTTAACACAGAGTGTAAGAGTCATGTCTTCTCTTAGATTAAATTTCTAAACATGGAGGTCTGTAATCTAGAATGTTAACAGAAGACATTCATTTTGTATTGATTTAACCTTATATACCATGAGGAGAGAATTAACAGTAATGGCAGTCATGGTAGAAGAATGAACAATTACATGTCACTAGCCTGTCAAAGCTACCCACACTAGAGACTTGCATGGATTCAGAAGCCAGACAGACAAACAGGTACAATGGTACTACAGCCAATTTTCTAGCATAAGCAAATCTAAGGAGGAATGAAGGGCTTAAACAGAAGAGGGGGACATCTGCAGAAGAGGCTCCCATACCAAATACCCATAATCAAGCCTCCTGACAAAAGTCAAGTCACATTCATGGGAGCTGCTATGTAAAGCAGCTGCTACTACTGAATTTTATTTAGCATTTGATATAGAACAAAGACACTTTTTTCCCCCTTCATAAAATGTAAGAGGCAACGCATAGCCTACAAGGATGAACATCTCAGGGTCTTAAGTTAGTGCTGCTCAACTGAGGGAAGCACTTCAAGGACACATTTGAGCTAGTGTCACCTAAGACATACTCGCTACAGCCATTTTCACCCTGTGTTTCAAGTGCAAGAAAGCACATTTGGAAGCTAACTTTTGACTGATAAGTCAGGCATCACTCACACTTGCACAGAGCTGCTGCTTCCAGCTATTCTGGAAAGCAACAAAAATGGAGTTCTCTTGAAGGCAATATGCCAGAGCTTGCAACATGAGCCTCAGCAGTTCACTTTTAAAAGCAATTCAAGAGCTCTGTATTCAAAAAGTTGCTCACACCATATTCAGTATCATAAACCCAGGGTTTTTGTCAACAATGCTTCAAAAGAAATCTCAATCACATCACTGTGTCCTTTTTGCCCCTGTACACTTAGACTTCAACATTCACTGAAGAAGTTTAAGGAAGATTTAAATGTAAGCATTTTGAATTGGCTTGATGAAGTAAATTCTTTAAACAAAGTCTGAAAAACGCTTCCAAAAGACATACTTGAAAAATAAGGTTAGTCCATAAATCACGTTTCCTCTAAAACAAGTATCTCATTTATTGTTAACAACCCTATACTCTTCCTTTAGTTAGAAGTTCAGAATATCAGATGTGTATTTTCTAGGAAAAGCAAATATCCATATGGTTATTATTACAGCCAGAAAGGATGACTTAATATCCACACTCACCAAACCCAAAACTCCACCCAAATAGTTTCACTGCTCTACAGGCAGGAAAGTAAACACATGACAGAGAAATCTAGAAACAAATGGTATCTGCAAAGCAAAAACAATCTTCCACTAGGCTCACGCAGGCTGTACTCAACACTGTTATGGAATCTACATCCCTTCTATAGGTTAGGGTTCCAGCTGGTAGAAGCAGCCGCCTTGTGTTGCAGGCATCTCGCTTCACAGTGAGACAAGTTCTGATGCTGATAGGTCAGGGAGCTGATCCTGCTCAAAACAACTTACTTTGCCTCATTAACCAGTCATATAGTATTACGGTGAAAACTCACATGAACACCCTTAAATTCTTTCAAGGTATTAGCACAGACAGAATGAACACAGGAGCCTTGTTTGAATAACGCTCCTATGAAATTCTTGACATAGAAAAAGTTTAAGCTTTCAAATAGAGCGTTTTCAAGGCAGGCACTGCCTTCTTCCGTGTGGTTAGTGCCTAGCTGGATGAAGTTTCAACAAAAGCAGAGTAGAAATACCAAAATACATTATCCTTCACATTTTATTAATTGGCTGCTGGCAATGAAGGATGCAGGGAACAAGTGCTCCAGCAGGTGCAAGCACATTTTCATCAAAGGCCGCAGCACAAATGGTGCAAACACACAGGACCAAACACAGGTCATTAAGCAAGAGACATCAAGAAGCAGGTACCACCAAATTCTCCGTCTCCTCTTCACAAATACAGGCAAGCGTTCTCTCTCCCCACAGGTAGACTGCATCAATACACCAGCCAAATGGAACCTAATAAAATAGGAGCATGTTGGATTTTGCATTTCAAAAAAATCCTTTTATTCCTCTAAGGATTCATCCAGCTGTAGCAAATAAATTTCATTAGTGAAATCTGACTTGGCAAACTAAGTTACTTCATTCATTTTATGACTTTGCCATCTGTTTTACCACCCAATTACAAATGCGTAAGTACTCTTTTGTAGTAGTATTGCAAGAGCATTACTTTTGTAGCCATATTTTGTTCCAGTAACTTCTCCTCCTGTTTACATTCTATGCAGAGCAAATTGCTCCTCCTAAAATCCTAATCATTTTTCTGTTTTATTCAGGGGAAGAGGATTTCATATGCATAACTCACTGAATGAGACTGATTTGCAAACATACAAAGACTTGTAATTAACCTTTTGAGTAGGTGATTCAAGGACACAAGTAGTTATAGACCTGATGTTGCATGGTAATACAGCATTCATGAAGTTGAAACACTGTTTAGTCTGATCTGTCCCCATTTTTAGATGCTGTTTGTTCTAAAACTATTAGATCTATGATTTGAAAAATTGGTAGAGTCAATCTAGTAGACCTAAAAGACCCAATCCAGCAATTAATTGTCTTTTAGTTCAATATATGCTTGCCAATCATATGATACATGGTAGAGTTTCATGGCTATTTCACATATTATGGGCATAAAACACACAGTAGCTAGACATAGATGGCATTTAGTTCATGAACTTAGTATGAAATTATTAATATTCAGGTCAATTTATCAATTTCCACATTAAGTGACAGTGCAAGGTGATTTTGACCTTGCCCTGCTTAAAATACTGATCAGACTTTTCTTGCAGTACCACAGAAGGTATTTCCAAGTTAAATGCTCTCAAATTGTAAAGTAGTAACTTTTAAAAATGCTTTTTGTTCCTATTTTAATTCTTATACCTCATCATGCACATGATAATGCAGAACATTGCAGAACTGTTAAATGACTTACAAGAATGTAAGTGTATAAGTTCTAAGTTTTAACAGAACAAGCTATATAAAAAATGTTCTTTATACAGCAATGTATGTGAAAATCATGGATCAATTTCTGAACACAGAAGCAAGCATAACATTCATTTGGGTATCAAGTAATCTATCTGGGTAATCAAGTGAAGCAGCTATCAAAAACATCTGATAAACAACCTAAAAATTAGTTTTGTAACCACACTCCAAAGGCAAGGAGTCTTGGAAAAGGCACCATTAAGGATGGTACACTATTGCACATCACTAGATGGGTCTCAGGTGTGTCCCTCTTCCTATGGCCAAAAATGCAATGCAGAAGCTAAAGGCATTCCAGTGGTGGTCACAGACCAAATCCGGTTTATTTTAAAGGTCAGTCTCCTCAGGGAAGAACTACTAAGAAGTCTGTCTATGGTGAAATCTGATATCTTCATCAACATTTCATTGATTTAATTCTACACATATTGCAACAGTAAACACTACCAAGTGTGAGCTGTATTCCTTTCTGTACACATGAACTTTTAAATTCCAGCGAGAAGTATGTGACCTAATACCTTTTCAATATTGCATGGTGTAATACAGGATTTCCTCTGGCCTACAAAATCTTCACTACTGCTGACTTATGAAAACATTTTATTTCCAGCTGGTCACCTGCACACTTCCAATTCAGCTGCAGTACTTCTAATAACATCAGTTCTCCACAGAGTCAGAAACTAATTTTACAGTTTTTTTGAGTGCTTTATTTCTTTTACCTTAATACAAACACAGTCAAAGTCCTGCATAAAGTCTGGAAAAGTTAGTGTTGTTAAAACCCATTCCTGTTGTTCACAGATAATGGTCAGCATGAAAGATCTCAGTCTGTTGAGAACAGAAATTATGTTCCTGAAAATCTCTCCTTCAAACTACTGTCAAACCAAGAATAACTATGCCATCCTGACTGGGTTAGTTATGACCATTTCAGTATT
This sequence comes from Aquila chrysaetos chrysaetos, assembly GCF_900496995.4. Classification (NCBI taxonomy): domain Eukaryota; kingdom Metazoa; phylum Chordata; class Aves; order Accipitriformes; family Accipitridae; genus Aquila; species Aquila chrysaetos. Next base: position 29,928,980 of record NC_044006.1, read on the forward strand.
TTATCACATTGTATTTCACTGTTCGTATTTAAAAAAAAAACCCAAACAACCTAGTATTTGGCTACAGGATTGTTTCTGCTTCAGTTTCTCCTCCCAGAATTATGTTTTCCCATATCTGTAAAAAAGTCTTACCTCCTAAAATTGTAGTAAAACCTATTAGAAAGATTACAATATAAAACTTTGCTCCTCAAGCAATGGATGGTTTTCTTCAAATTTACACTTAAGATGACTAGAACTAATTTGCTTTTGCAATGCTTTTCAGAATACTCCAGCCTGAAGAAACTTACTTAAACTATGCATGTTATACACATGGCCTCAGTTCTAACTCATATACATTGCAGAGAAGAATGCTTTTGTTAGACTATTTCATTCCTGTATCCATTTTGACTGCAAGAGCTATAAAGCTAAACCTTTGCAAGACAGAATATGCAACAGATAATAGGTTAACCTTCATTTAATCTTAAGAAAAAGATACTCTTCTACTAGGAAAGTTCAACATGTGCCAATGCAAGTTACCTAAAAAGATCAACTTTTCCAATAAGATCCAATGAAAAACTTTAAAGAGACAGGACAGTAAAGAAGTTTCTCAAAATAAAAATCTGGACCTTCTATGGTTTTTGAATGATTCCAAACCCAAATATTTCATATCTCACTCTTTGGCTCTTGGGCAAAGAGGAGTTGAGAAATTCTAGCATTTTGGTGACCAGCTGCACTATAAAATCTTTCCTTTAAGTGTAACTGTAAGCCCATCAGTAAAACTAATAACTACATGTCCAAAGTTAGTGATTGACAGGGAGCCAGTTGCATGGGAGTATGCACACAGGCTTTCCCAAAATATTTTGTGGGTCAGCTACTGGCCTTTTGAAGAACACCATCAATCTACAAATTATAACCTCCCTTGCTCTGAACACAGGAAATACCAGTTGGCAATGCCTGCAATGGGATTCTTTAACAAAGCACAGAGACATTAAAGATGTGCAATATATATTGGTTAAAAGCAAGTATTTTCCCCTCGCAGCAGTAGCAGAAGGGTAAAAAGTTGAGATCATCACTAAAGATCCAAGATATTATCAAAACAAGATGTAAGAAAGAGGACTGAGACATAGCTTGGATTAGGATTTGGAATTTAACTCCTCCAAGTCCAAAACACAGCAACAGTTCCTGCTTAAGTGTTGTGATACAGCCACACCCAAGACAAGTTCTTCCCAGAACAAACACTCCATCTGGAAAAATCATGTGGTTAACTTCACCCTTTTTAATATTTCTGAAACAAATGCACCTATATTAATTGTTCTAAAACCAGTCCTTCATATTATGCTATCCACTAAAACAAAATGAGTACTGATGCAAACCAACTTAATAATTCAGACTAGCAGCTTTCTTATTGTTCTTTATCATAGTCTCTTAATTTTTCATTATTGTTCTTATCACAGTCTTCGTCAAACAGGGAAAAACAATCAAGTACTAGCATTTTATGCATTTCAAGTCAGTGGGCACCTTCCTACCGGGGTACTCCAACATGTTGCAGGCCACACCAAATTTCATTAAGAAAGTTACATGTAGCCATCTTTTCTTCCTTGTAACTTTAACCAATTAATAATATTTTAGAGGGTGAACTTGCTTAGCAGAAAGCAGTTCACAGAATCATAGAATAGTTTGGGTTGGAAGGGACCTTAAAGACTATCTAGTTCCAACCCCCCTGCCATGGGCAGGGACACCTTCCACTAGACCAGGTTGCTCAAAGCCCCATCCAACCTGGCCTTGAACACTTCCAGGGATGGGGCATCCACAGCCTCTCTGGGCAACCTGGTCCAGTGCCTCACTACCCTCACAGTAAAGAATTTCTTCCTAATATCTAATCTAAATCTACCTTCTTTCAATTTAAAACCATTACCCCCTTGTCCTATCACTACACTCCCTGATAAAGAATCCCTCCCCATCTTTCCTGTAGGCCCCCTTTAAGTACTGGAAGGCTGCTATAAGGTCTCCCCAGAGCCTTCTCTTCTCCAGGCTGAACAACCCTAACTCTCTCAGCCTGTCTTCATAGGGGAGGTACTCCAGCCCTCTGATCATCTTTGTGGCCCTCCTCTGGACCCACTCAAGCAGGTCCATGTCCTTCTTATGTTGGGGGCCCCAGAGCTGAGCACAGTACTCTAGGTGGGGTCTCACGAGAGCAGAGTAGAGGGGCAGAATCACCTCCCTCAACCTGCTGGTCATGCTTCTTTTGATGCAGCCCAGAATGCGATTGGCTTTCTGGGCTGCGAGTGCACATTGCTGGGTCGTATTCAGTTTTTCATCCACCAATACTCCCAAGTCCTTCTCTGCAAGGCTGCTCTGCTTCTGATATTTAGCCTAATGCATCTGCTCTTTAAATTCTGAATGACAATACTGAACTGTATAGAGGAGTCCAGAGTGCTGTGTTTTCCTTCTAGGTTAAGTTTTCCTGTTTTATTATACCTTACTTCCAGTGCACATGAATGAACTGGAATCTCAAAGCCATCATGCCCAATCAGCAGCAGACAAAAAATACACAACTTGGAGCATGAAGGAAAGATGCTTTAACAAATTGTACTCATACAGACCTGTGCTGCGTCACTGACTTCACAATGTGAACTATATCAATGTAAAACAAATTTCATATTCATTCTCAAATCAGTGACAACTTCAAAAAGGTAAACATATAAAAAGTCAGAGAATCCAAGTTGCAATAAGGTGTACTGAGCTACCAGTCATGACCATACTGGACCAGTCACTGAAGCACTGCAATGAACTCTTAAATTGGATATTGTTAAATATAAATTTTGATCTTGCAGAAACCAGTTGTTAAGAGTGTGCAATTTAGAGAGTTATTTCTTAAAATATAAGAGTTCTGAGGATTGGAATGAAGCTTTATTTGCATGTTACACTACAAAGCTGGAATTGATTTAGGTGGTTAAGTGTGTAAAAATTTTATAATTTAGTGGTTTCATACCAAAATAGCTCTTCCACACAATAACCACCTTAATTCAGTATCTGATTTTGCTTACTTTGATCTCCAGAGGTAACAGTGACAGATGGTTAAGGATGAGCTTCTTGGGTCCATCTACTCAAACATCTTCCATGGCGTGACCTCACCAGTCAAGGGTGGGTTTTGTGACTGACACAGCATGCCTGCAGAAGTCTGTCACATTAACATTGTTCTCCTGTCTGTATAGTTTCTTTTATTTTGAGGTCTGAAATAAATCCCACTAGGGAAAGTGGTGCTGGAACTAACTACTTCCATACTAAAAGCCCTTTCAGGAAACAGCACAGCTATACCAACAGGACTACACTGGTACAGCCCTGAAATGACAGATGAGCTTTACTCTGCACTGTCTGATGGGCTTGAATGGGAGTACTAGCAAAGAGAAGGACTATACCACACGTAGCTGGCTTTTAACACTCTTCACAGAAGTTTCACATCTGGAAGACTTCCATGTTTACTACACTCTTTAATGTTGACAGAAACATTTCTGCCTGCCTATATGTGGGTGTTATACATAAGCATTCTCAGACTGCTATAGACAAGGATCAGAGTTAAAGATCAAGTCTAACAGTGGCACAGAAGGGTATTAAGTTAGCATTTCAGAGAGTAAAATGAAACAGGTACCAAGGCCTGAATGCATGGCTGATCCCTGCTACCTACCTACTAAGCACAGGTGCCAAGCTCCTTCGCAAAATCACATTTTCCATAATTTGCAGGAATACTTGTTTGGTCATACAGTGTATTTACATGCCATTTTTTAATGAAACCTTGTGGGCCACTGCACCAGACATTCCCACACTCTTGCATCAAATGATGTAGTAAACTTACTGTTATAGAGAAAAATACAATACATTAAATGAACTGTACTGGTAGGAATTCAATGTATATTGTAATTGCTTGAACTAAGGAGCCAATATCACAAAATAAGCATCATCAATTCCGCTAAAGTAACGACTGCGGAGTTACTATGCAACCAACTCTCTTTATATCTCTTGTTTGTACTACCTTCTTTGCATTCTTGGCTCCTCTCCATATTAGCATTATAAACTGATTACAGCATAGCTTATTTTGAATTCTCTATAGTAACTGTCTTTTTCATTACATCTCCTCTTTATGTTGTCTAACTTCTCCTACACACCTCTTTCTCCATTTTTCCCCTCTACACGTAGCCTAGACACTTCAGTGTTACCCATCTGTTGCCCTAAAGGTGCTGGGAATTTTGATAGACACAAAACTAATCCTAAACAAAACACTAGTAGTAAATACTAGGCCACCCTCCAGGCAAAGGCAATTAATTCTCTCATTGGGTCATTCTAAGGCAGCATTACTGAGCCTACACTATGTTCTTTCCAACTTGCTCCCACCCCTCAATCCAGTCCTGTTTTTTCTGCAGGAATTTCAGAATTTTTTTGCTGCTGCATAGCACTTCTAAGACTCAAGAGTATAAGCCTAACCTGATGGTTGTGGGTTGCACATCTACCAAAGAGATTCGACAAGCAGCTGTGCCCACTGACAAATCCTTGGTTGGCAGGTGCTCACTCTGAGTCACAATAGTTAAGAAAACATGACAAGAAGCAAACCAGGATTTAATAACTCCCTGGTCTGTTTGCAAGGCACATTTGCTATAGTTAAAGTGACTCTAAGTTCTTTACATCCACAAGGACTATAAGTAATTTCAGATTCTGCAGACAGTAAGACTTACCAATAACATTTTAGAACTACCCTGAGAGCTGATTTTAAGTACTGCAACACACTAATAACATATAACCATTTCTTCCCTACTTAGTAATTTATAAAATGTAAAACATTTTGTAGAATGTTCAGTGTATGCACAGTAATTATACCAACTGTTCTATTTTCTTGGTCCCTCACATGAATTCTTCATAAGGTAGGAAGGAGAGTTAAAACAGTTGTCCCATAATTGCGTGTGTGATGTGGGCAGGCTTTAATATGTTCACAAGAATGCTGTCACTAGCCTACCAAACTACCTTGTTCACCTAAAATAGATTTCAATTTAGATGCAAAGTAATTTCAATAGCTTGGAGCCATTAGAAGTTTACTGTAAGCTGGCTGTAAACACTCTCAAGGGCATGGGGAGTTCCCCGTCTAGAACACGTGATCAGCAACTTATTCCCAGGACCACTATATCCTATAGCCCTTGCTAGGGTGTCAAAACAAACAAATCTAATCACAAAGTTCCAGCATTTTTCTCATACAATTATTTGTTCTTCAATTGTGAAACTGCAGGGAAAATAATGCTGTTGGCAATTAGCCGAAATGCAGTTGCCTAAACAACTTTTTACGTAACAAGACACTGTACCTACATTATTCTTTGATAACGGAGACTGCCATACATCAGTTTCTAAGACAGCAACAGCCTTTGCCTCAGGAATTATTTTCTTGCAAGTCAGATGAACTTGAAATTTAACAGGAGTAAAAGCTCATCTTAGACAGAACACACCCGTTTCAGGGTAATCCCAGAGAAAAAGTATATGCATGACTTAACTGAGGTTAAGAACACAACCTTTCTTATGAAAGTCAGTCTGAATACAGAAGACACATGGACCACTGCAAGGTCTCCAACAACACTTACTTAACGGTCTTTTATTCTTCCTTGGTTGCTTTTAGCCAGCACTGCCTTATCCCCTCAGCCACATCTCTCCCTGCCCTGCTACCCCAATTTTTTTTTCCCTAAATAGCCTACTATTCCTACTATTTCTATCGATTATTTATGTGAAGCGTACATGCCCACAGGTGACACAGATAACAAATGCACAGCTAGCAGACATTCTAGCTTTCTCTTTCATAGTTAAAGATTCTCTCTTTAAGGTTTTTAAAAAAAAAAAAAGATTACGTTATTTCAAGATTGCCAAAGTGCATACAACTCAAAATCCTGACTTCACCTTAAAATGGTTATATTTTTTCCCTTCCACAAATTCAGAAGAACATGACAAAGCGAAGACTGAAATCAAGGATTCTGCAGCAGTAAAGGAATGCATTCACTATTTAATATCACAGCTTATTTAAGCCCACAGTTGACCTCTCATGCAGTGGACTGAAGGCTTTTTTTGATCTTTTTGTGCAACAGTATGTCATATTCTCCCATTTTTACAGATAAGAAAAAAAGGTAAGCATCACGAGCACTGGCAATCCCTGTAACTTCTACCATTCAGAGGCTTCCGCAAAAACTGTTTCACAAGTGTCTCAAAAGCACAGACTAAAGGGTTTAAAGCTACATCAGAGATTTACGTATCACATAGTTGTTCTTCACTCTATTAAGAATGCTCACAATTTTCCAGAATTGAAATGTTGAGGTACGTGCTGTTAAATAAGTCATCTGAAAAGAAGAATGAGTATTTTTAATTAAGAATCCAGTTATAATCACTATTATTGTGATAACTAATAGAATGCCAATATCTTCTTCCAGTCCATGCAGCCCCTCTCCCAGGAGCTCCTCTCTTTTCAGTTTAACTTTCATTGGAAAAGACAAAAAACAACTGGTAGCTTTTTGTGCAGACCTCTCCATAACCTATCTTCAGACACTGAAATGCCAGCAGAGGTATGTATCCCTTTCACTCGTGGAAGCATAATGGTTTTCACTGCAGAATGCAAAGTGCCTTTCCAAGGAGAATTGGAAATGCAAGCTTGACACAAAACATTGGGGTCATTTTGAGTCTGAAAAGAAACATTTTGGCAGGACGGTTCAGCGATGCTACAAAGCAGGCACACAGATCATACATAAAAACCTCTCTCCAGGTGACTCTTGGGATAGGGATGGCCCACTTAACATCTTCATTTTTAAAGAGGCTCAATTAAGGGGAAGGAGCTGAAGCTATTCGCTTCCATTTAAAAGAAGCCCCAAAGTAAACACCAAATTATTTACCTAACCAAAGGCGTGAGCGTCGAAAGGCTCTTTTATTTAGGGAACTCAATAGGCATACATTGTACTTCTTACTTTTGTTGCAGGGAAGCACAAACTGTAGTTACCGGCAACGCCTTTTAACCTGGACCACTACAGAAAAGAAGAGCACACGAAAGCGAGCAGCAATTCAGCGTTACAGAAACGCCGCTCTTACTCATCCTCGGACTGCAACGCGCGCACACAGACACACACACACACACGCACGCACGCACAGCGGCTCCGGCGCCCGGCCGCTGGCTGACACGCTGCCACGGCAGGAGCCGCCGCCGCGGCCGATCCGTCCAGCCCGGCGCGGGCAGGCTGGGCCGGGGGACGAGAGCCCCGGCTCCCTCCCCCGCCGGCCCCGAGGCGCGGCCCCTTTGTTCGGGCGAAGGCGCGGCCGCGCTCCGCCCTCCGCAGGTGCGGGTGTTGGCCGCGGTCACCCCGCGCCCCGGGGACGGGGACGGCGCACCTGCCTCGCCCCGCGGCAGCAGGAGGCGGCCGGACCCCGCCGCACCGCCACCCCGGCGGCTCCGCCGGCCCCGTCGCCCCCCTCCCCGCTGCCCTCGGCGCCCGGGCGGGCAGCGGCAGGCCTGAGGCGGGAGGCCCCCCCAAGGTCGACGCCCGTAACCTTCAGGGAGCGGCCGGCCGGCCGGCGGGCCCCCGCGGGAGGCTGCGGGCCCCGCCCGCGGCCGCGCCCGCCTCTCCCCACACCGCGGGGTGAGGCCGGCAGGCACAAACCGCCGGCCGGGGGCGGCAGCCGCGCCCCGACACCGAGCCCCGGGCGGGGAAGGAGAGCGGCGGGCCCGGGAAGCCCCCTCCCGCCCGCTCCCCCCGCACCGGAGCGCTTCCCCCGGCGGCGGGCGGGAAGGGGAGAGGACGGGAGGGAAGGGGTCCCTGCGCTCTGCCCCTCCCCAGCCCCCGCTGGCCAGGCGCCAGGCGGCTCCCCCCCGCCCGGCCCGGCCCGCGGCGCGGCCCGTCGCCCCCGCGCTGCCCCCGACTCACCTGCGGCGGCGGCGGCGGGGCGAGCTCCGCTGCCCGCTGGAGGAGCGAGTGGGGAGGGGAGGGCGGGGCGGGCGAGGGGGGAGCCCTAGTGCCGCCTGGCACCGCCCCCGCGCGCAGAGCCGGCGGCGCGCGCGCGCGCGCGGCCCACGGCGCGGAGGGCGGGGCCGGGCCGGGCCGGGCTGCGCCGCGCCGGCGGCCGCCGCAGAGGCAGGAGCGTCACAGGGCGCGGCCCCGCCCCCCCCCCGCGTGCACGCGAGACGGAGTCAGGCGCCGGGCGGCGCGCGGCGGAGGCGGGGCGGGGCGGGGCGGGGGGGCGAGGAGCGAGCGCGCGCGCGGCGGGGCAGAAGCCAGGCCGCCGGTGCTGGACGGGCGGGCGGCACCCGCTTCCGGAAAGAGGCGGGGCGGTCGGTTGGCAGCTGCTTCCGGCAGAGCGCGCGCGGGCGCGCGGGGCCCCGCCCAGGAGGGGCGTTGGGGCGGGGCGGGGCGAGCCGTTGGGCGGCGGTGAGGGCCGGGGGCGGGCAGCCGGCTTTGCCCCGCGGAGCCGACCTCCGGGACCGGGTCGGGGCGTGCTCCTGGCCGCAGCTGCGGTCCCAAGCGGGGGACGGGCCCTCAGCCTAGGTCAGCCCAGTTTGGGGGGCTGCGTCGCGCTCATCCCCGCGGCACGTTAACTCGGGAGCCTAATGGTGGCAGAGTGCCCGCTTCTCCGCCTTTGTTGCAGCCGAATCTTTTAAGCGAGACAGTGAGACAAACATCGTAGCTTCATGTCTGCTCCTCCTTCCCCCCAGCTAATCCCCGATCTGGTGAATAGATGAGGCATGTTCTGCCATGGTAAGGAGATAAGTTCCTGACATCTGTCGCTGGATTTATACACACAATTACTTTTAGTGGTGAAAGCAGAACATGAGCTTTCCTCGAGGGACGAGTACAAGCTGAGGAAACATTTAATATACTGAGTTTAAGAAGAATTGTCACTGGCAGAAGGGAACATGAAGCACTGAGATTGTTAGGTGCTTTTTGTATAGTCGTGGACCACTCCGTGCATGAAGGGTTTTACAGATGCCAAACAAAGCGGGGAGATACCAGAAGAGAGTTTCCATGTTAGTAACAGTAATTCAAATAATAATAATGATGCCTTAATAACTGTATATTTCACTATTAAATCATTGACTTAAGTGGGAGCTTTGCATAAACACAGCATGATTTAAACTCGTAATGTAAGTGGTGTAATGGAATGTAAGCATAATATAGAAATTGGCAGCTCAGTACGAGTTTTTGTTTTATCAGGCTGTAACCATTCAGGGACAACACAAATTGGTTCGAGCCCTCCCTTCCTCCTCACAATTACTTGACTGAAGGCAGTTTCTAAGTTTGGAAATTCCAGTTTTTATCACCTCAGCTGGAAATCTTCGACCTCGATGTTCGCATCATGCAGCCATTGTGCTCTTATTTGCAAAGCAGGCACACTTTAAAATCTCCCTTGTTCTCTGTGCTCAGTTTTCTGCAATTTTTGACATCTCGGACATTTAGCCAGTGTTTAGTCCATCTCCCTCTAGGATTCACTTTCATTTGCCTCACATTTCAGTATGAGCTAATTTTTGCATATTCCACAGAATCTGAGAAACTGATAGCAATAAAGGAGCAATCCAGATGCAGTTTGTCCTGATTAAAATACCAAAATACATTCATTTACACAAAGAAATGTTGGATTCTGTTAAATGGGGGGGGGGGGGGGGTGGGAAGGAAAGCTGGCAATACTGAGTCTACAGAACAGCCAAAATAAGACACAAAACAGTTTGGATATTTCATGACATGGAAAAATGTACATGCTAGATAGGATTAGCCTTTTCATGAGACCACAAAAATGTTGGAAGAGTCTTAGCATGACCCTGTACACGTATTGATTCAGGGGTCTTCAAGAAATCCTGGCCCAACATCTGCAGCCCTTTGAGTATCTATATACTGTATTACTTCTTAATACATATTCCAGAACCCTTCTGTTGGAAGAGTGGCTGAGTCATAGTTAAGGTATCATTAATACTGTGGTCTGCAGCCATTCAATACTTCCTAGAGCACAGAGAAGCCAAGAATGATTATTCCCTGTCTTCAACACCTGCATTCAGTCATGCCCTGAAATCCCACAGTTTTAAAAATCATCAGTTGCGGGAAAGGTGTCACTGGTGGTTGACAAAATGCACATGCAGTCACTCCTATTCTCCCTCTCTTGTTCCCTTCATCTTTTCTTGACCAGTAATCGTACTCCTTCCCTTCACATTGTGTGCAAAGGAAGCTCCATTGCTGAAGTCAACCAAGTCTTTGTATTGATTTTAATAGCTGTTTGGATCGTGCCTAAAAAGTATCAAAGACATTCTTTTGGCCATTAGTGCTATGGTTCAGATCAGGAGTACACCTCTGAAACTAAGCTCTCGACTGTCCTGATTTACTCTGCTTTGATTTGCATTGTTGAGTGGTCTTGGAACAGGCAAACTGGATTTGTGTAGGGCAGGACACTGAGATGCACTGCAGGAGTGCACCTTGGGCACTTCCACTGCTAATGGGCATTCTGTCCGGGACCAGACTAGAGCTAGTCCAAAATAACCTCCTCCCTGTAATATATACAGTGTGATTGCCAGGACCTTGATACCAACTCTTTCACTCTGTGGAAATGCCCCTTTTGCACCATGCTGCTTGTTAATGGATGTGGCCTTTGTCCTTTTGATCTCCCTTTAGAACTACCTTGTTTAAGACAACAAATGTAATTTTATTTTGAATTTTTGTCCCATGGCCCAAGCTGCATATTGTAATGCAATAAAAAACAGTTTATAGTGTACCCCTCATCCTCTGTTTGTAAAATGCCCCCTGGCACCTTGCCTAAACCAAGTGGAAAAAATGAGCTCTTTAATCCAAAACTAACAGAAATATTTCCATGAAAATGCATTACATTAATTCAATTCTTAGCAAGTGACCATAGTGACAGTATCTCTGTAGCACCCGTGACATTTTAGGGTGTGACTCTGGCTCCTCAGTGTAAGAGAACAACCGGTCAGAGGAGAGTAGGTATTGCAACTATTCCTCTCCATTGACCGCATAGGAACTTAGGGTTGGGCAGCCCAAGGTAGCAGCACGTTTGAATTGCTCACTGATCTTTGGTGTTTAAATACTACAGCAGGCACCTAAAACCCTATAGACAGTGTAGTAGACAGTTGCAACGTGGCCCGAAGGATGTAGTGATTGTCCTTTGTTATGTATTAGCATATGTGCCAGTACAGCTCTGCACATAAAATACTTGCAGAGAAAAATTACAAAGTGTAATTAAGCAGAGTTGTAATTAATTGTGTCCTAGTAGTATTTGCATTATGTACCATAATACAACTAAGAAATCAACTGATACTGACAAGAATTTTATTTATTTTAAAAAGCTAAAGATAAGGTGGACATGTCAGACAAAACACGTCTGAATCTTTGGGAAAAACACTGATGTGCAACTTCCTTTCCCAGGGAACAAAAAATACTTGTTCCCTTACTTTAGCACACATTTTACAGCACACAATATGTATCTAAAGTATGCATAATTTAACACTGTAATTTTATCTTAGATTTCTGTTGACATGAATGAATGAACCATGTTCTTTGGAAAACAACCTTACCACGCATGAAACTTCTATTCCTCCGTCTAGATCTTAATAAATCATCCAGGGTGAGAGAGACTTCATTTTTCTAAGGGATGAAATAGAAAGGGAACAAAACCACTTCCCGGTTTTTGAGGGCACCCCCCTATTTCAGCCCAGAATCGATTAGCCTGGCTTCTGCTGGGTCTGTGGGTGTGCAGGCCTTTGTGTTGTGAAGTATTGCTGAACTGAAATCAATACAGGGAGGTAGGATTTCCTAGTATTATGGGTAATTTCTTCCCATAATATGCTGGTGGCACAGCTGTATTAGAATTTATTAGACAACGTTTTATTACCAATGCATAAAAATGCATTAAATGTATTTGTGATTTAATGGAGTTTCTAAGTAGCAGGACTGAAGAAAAGAAACCACCCAGCTCAAATCCACCATGTATTCTGGGGAGAATGACCCCCCCAACAAAAGGAAAGAGCTAGAAGCTTTCACCTGCCTCCAGTTTGTACCAGTTGTGAGAAATCATAAGTAACAAGGAGTGAAGAATATGGTAAACTGTTGCTTGGCTAATTATCAACATACTCATACTTTCCAAGTTTGTAACTCTGTGTGCTTTTGTGTGTGTTTATGTAAGGGATGGTCAGGTTTTAGGGACATACTACATTTGAGGTATTTAACTGGTATGCCCAAGTGCAGGCTTGGTACGTAGCTCCCACTTTACACAACAGAGAGCAATGGCTGCCTTGAGAGGGTGCTGCATGTATTGGGGGATTGAATCTCCTTCTGAGTATGCCTGTTTCTCTCAAAAAACTAGCAGGAGAATCTGATGTGACAAAGCTTATTTTGGTGCCTGCTGTTAAGCAGTACAACTCCAGGTCTTAGGGGACAGCCTACTGGATTGGGATTCAGGTAATCTTAATTCTACTCTGTGGTGCTTTTGGCTGGGATAGAGTTAATTTTCTTCATAGTAGCTGGTATAGGGCTATGTTTTGGATTTGTGCTGAAAACAGTGCTGATAACACAGGCATGTTTTCGTTACTGCTGAGCAGTGCTTACACAGCGTCAAGGCCTTTTCTGCTCCTCACCCCACACCACCAGCGAGCAGGCTGGGGGTGCACAAGGAGTTGGGAGGGGACACAGCCAGGACAGCTGACCCCAACTGACCAAAGGGATATTCCATACCATATGACATCACGCTCAGCATCTAAAGCTGGGGGGAAGAAGAAGGAAGGGGGGGACATTTACAGTGATGGTGTTTGTCTTCCAAAGTAACTGTTACGTGTGATGGAGCGGAGCCCTGCTTTCCTGGAGATGGCTGAACACCTGCCTGCTGATGGGAAGTAGTGAATGAATTCCTTATTTTGCTTTGCTTCTGCACGCGGCTTTTGCTTTATCTATTAAACTGTCTTTATCTCAACCTACGAGTTTTCTCACTTTCACCCTTTCGATTCTCTCCCCCATCCCACCAGGGGGGAGCGAGCAAGCAGCTGCGTGGTGCTTAGCTGCTGGCTGGAGTTAAACCACGACATACTCTTACAGTATCACTAATCTGCTCTGATCCTGGCCAGTCCACTGTCTGTCTGTTTCCCATCCTAACTTTCATCTGCCTTTTATATTTAGAGGTTAAGCTCTACAAGGCAGGAATAGTCTTTCTTTCTCTATGCTTTTGCAGCACATACAACCCAGGGAGTATTTTTGTGATGTGCACAGATAAACATCAGCTATTCTCAAAATGAAGCAGTCCAGTCCAGATATTGAACACCACAAATCAACACACACACACAAAGGTTGTGTGGGCTGTTGCTCCTACTACTCTTGCTCAATGCAAAGACATCTTAATCTGCCAGCTGACGGAGGAGCTTCCCATCATCTGTGACTGCCTCCAAACCTGTCACAGGTGTCCCCCTACACTTGCAAACAGATTCATGCTCCCTAAAAACAAGATAGTGGGATTACTGTAATAAACTGTTGGGATGATACTTGCATTTGCTTAGCTCTTAGCTGTCCAAATGACATTATTCTCAGTACTCCATCTGAGCTAGTCATGGTGCTTAGCACTCATAGCTTTCTTACCGTTTTGAAAAGATAATCTATCCCCGAATGCTTTGTGCCTATAGAGAAAGTGCAGTGAAGTGACTTGAATAACAATGAATCCAAGAGTAATGATGAGTTTGCAGTCATTCATCTTGTCATTCAACAGAGCTAGGAGAGATTACATCATTCTAGTAGGTGACTAGGAATCTGGAAATCTGAGATTTGAGGGTTACAGTACAGTTGGTTTGTGAGATATTAGAATAGACAAAAACATTATTAGGAACATAGTTAAAGAATTACCAAATGTAAATATATACAGGCACTAAAATGTATAATACAATATTTATTGCATGTATTTATAAAAAGTTTTCATAGTTTAATTAGTTTTGGTTTTATAAGATATGAAAAGCAGTATCAAATTGCTTAACCAATATAGAAGAATGTAAAATATGTAGTTTATAGGGAGTACCTGTCTACACGACACTGATGTAACATCTTTACCTGGCATTTGTTGGGATTGAGCTCCTTTATGGTATTGTCTTTCCTGAAAAATATGTCCTTCCCACATACTATTTTACTGAAATCAGTATTTGCCACTGTGTGCTGTTTCTTTTTTTAGTCTGCATGTTATATAACCCATATCCTGATATATATTCAGTCAGAGCACTTAAGCCTAACAATCATCTCCAAACCAATATATGTTTAAAATAGCTCAAAGTAGACCTAAAGACACTTCACTTTTCTGTCATAACACAAAAAAATTGTAAAAATATTTTTTCTAATCTTAGAGTTGTTTATATAATTATTTCTCTCATCTTTTCCTTTTTACCTTTTCTGCTTTCAATGTCCTTCCTTTTCTGTTGCTCCTGTTTTTCATACTTTATATGGTTTCACACTTACTTCATAGTTTTTACATGTCTTTTTACAGCCTTTCCTCTTGTGTTTCTCCAGTCTCTTTCCCCATCTCTTTCTTTTTCTCTTTCTTTGAAGGTTTCTTTCTTACTTCTGGTGGGGATGTGCTATAGTGAAGTCAGGTAAACTGCAGTTTGGTTTCTAGTTCTGTGGCTGTGGCCAGCTTCAGGAGTCACTTCCTCTCCCCATCTCTCTGTTTCCCAATCTGGAAAAACAAGATAATTAAACTGCCCTCCTGTGTGGTTAACTTTGAGACATACAGGTGGAAATCTCCTTTAAACACAATTATTCTCTTCCTCTATTTCACCTCTTCTCTACCTCAGTAACCTCCTCAATGCTCATCATGATTTTCAGTTCCTCAACTAACTCTTAGCTCCCATTCTTCCCCCCCTTCTAACAGTAACATTTTCAATGTGGACATTCAACATATTATGGTTATTACTAATTCTGCAGATTATGTTCCAGCTGTATTCACTTTATTTCTACCTTGAAGTAGAGCTGTTGCAGCTCTTAAGTGATGGGTTCCATTGATTTCAGCTGACTGATGTCAGTAAAGAACATGAATGATGGTGCAACACCTGATTTTAGTTACAAAAATGATCAGAAGAGTCTTGGAAAGATGAGAGATGTAGGATAAGCAACAAATGTTCGATTATGAACACCAGTTATAGTGTCCTATGAAACCTTGTAAAAAGAAAATGTGCACATGTGAAGCCAGCCCTCCCATTCATGAGGTGATTTAAATCATGGTTGCACGTCTCTAGTACCTTTGGGAAAAGTCTTAGACAAGAACTACTTGGAGATTATAATACTAATGTCAAGGAGAAATCAAATGTTAGCTGTATCTTGACTATGCTCTGAGGAAAAGATATGCCCTGTCAGTGTCAATGCATTTCTACATCTCTCTCTGTTTGCTACGAACCATTTTTTTGATGTCTGTCTAAACAGCCTTTGGCTTTGAAGGATCTTAATCACCTTCAGTGAAGGAGTAGGAAACAGTCAAAGCCTGCCAGTGTTAAGTGCCTCAGATTACAGTGCCAGAAGTGCTATTCAGTAAGTCGTGAATTAAAACTGGTTCAGTCTATATGGCTGTAGTGAAATAAAATGCAGACACCAACATTCTGATGTTACTCTCAGGAACAAAATATTTACACTCCATAACTGTGGAGAAGATGTAGAGAGTGAAGGAAAGATGACAAAACATATTGTAGTATTTATGGGTTGTAAAGCCATAAACTATAGACTGTATCAGACTAAGCTATGATTCATAAAAGCTAAGCAGCACTGGGTTTAGCCTACCTTAGATAGAAGAGCACCTAGGATACATAAAGGAATTGTTTGAATGCTCACCATTTTTGATAAACACTGATTCACATTCCAGTTACATGCCCATTTTATAGCTCTATCACTGCTGATCACTCTAAAATCCCATGGCACTTTGTGAAAGAACACAGTATTACCTCTGATCTCCTGACCAGGTATCAACTCAATCACAGCAACACCTTTTACGCATCCTGCAGTTCTAACTGGAACCACTGGTTTTCACTGACTGCCCCAGGCCTCAATTCTCTATTTAGACTTACTGTGGGCTGTTATGTAGTTGCTGTTTTCTCTGATCAACAGTTCAGCTGAGGGTTTCTGGAAAGATGCAATTTCAAGAAAGTGCTGGAAGCAGGCCAGTAAAGATATTGCTGGTGATTTATTTTTATTTTTATTCTTTAGATGAAAAAAGATCAAGACTGGATGTAAGATTAGTAGAAAAAAGCAACCTTCAGCCCCCAAAAAGAAACCAGAAACAAAAAAATACACCAATGTTGCATTGAATATGGAATTCCTGGAATCTTTTCCAAACTGCTGTCATTAAAATGTATCAACAGTATGCAAAGTTTTCCCTTGTTCTGTATTAAGTCTAGAGTATTTTCACTGAAACAAATAGTTTACTTGAATTCATGCAAGAATATGAATGGAAAATACATTGACGCTTTCTCAGAAAAACAAAGTGCCATTCAATGAAATGGAAAAAACCATCAGAAATGCAAGAAGTATGAAATTACAAATGTTATTTTCATATGAATCACAATGTTCCCAGGCGTGCATTGTAAAGCATGTTACGGAGTCAGGAATTTAGCAAGATGCGGAAAACCATTACAAAAATAAACAAAGTGGTAATAATAATGAATTTCTTAAAAGGTCCCTAAAGAAGCATACCAGTTTTAACCCTTTAAAAGGAGATAAGATAACCTCAAATTATTTGAGAGTAAGAAAAGATTTTTTTCTCTGGGAACAACTTATTTTGTAACTATGCACATGAAAGTTTCTTTCAGCAGCAGTTTTTGCTGAACAAAGAGAGTGATCTAGAGCAGGTAAGCATGTAGAATTCATGTGGTAATTCCTATTATCTTTTATACTAATGATAACGCTTGGCTAGCTGCTCTTTTTTTTTTTTCATGAACTGACCCAGGTAAACATTTGTGTATCTAATATGCCTGAGATGCTATGATTAGAACATTTTTAATTATTCAGCACTCTTAACTCTTCTCTTGAGTGTGTTAATTTGATACGACAGTTCTGAATACTGGAACAACACCTTGATCCGAGGAGCTTTCTGACAAAGCCTAAGCTGCTGTTTCTCATGTATGATCTTAGCCAATGTTACAATTTTATGTAGATATGAAGGCTACTACTTGTCTTGGAATATTTGTTATGAAAACCTGGCACTATATTGCAGAAAAATGATACAAATTCATCTACCTACATACATACATTGGAGCACAATGGAAAAGGTTATTTTGTGTTTAAAAATTAAAGTGAATTTTAGGCTTATCAGCCATGCTGGACTGTGACTACTTAAACTTCAAGTCCTCTGTTTATTTGCAGAACAGCTATTGTGTAGACAAGGTAAGCAGTGGCATGTTTCCCTCCATTATTTTGGAAGTGTTCTCTTCAAGAGGGTCAGCAAATATTTTACTTTTTTGCTTATTCAGGACATGATCAAACCACTGGAGTCAGTATCAAGATCACAGAGACTCCAATGAGCTCTGGATCAGGGCAAACATTTATGAAAATCACCACAAAAATATTAAACACTACCAAGTTGTGGTATGTCATATATGCACACACCCATTCACATGATCTGGACTGAGGCAACCTACTTACTTTACATGTGCCATAGTACATGTTCTTGCCCACCAGAAAACATTTCAATACATTGTTCAAGCAAATCCAAGCTAAAATGCCTCTCTACAAATGCTGAAAACATGTTTTTAAGTGGATGCACCAACTCACAGCTAAAGCTCATTATAATACCTATAGTCACTTCTAATGTCAGTTTTAAAAATAAATGAATATTTAATAGCATAAACCAAGCTAATAATTTTAGGGAAGTGTGATCTACCATAAGTGTGGAATTACATCATCAATTTCCTTGATCACCTTTCACCTCCTTTGTAAAAGCTGAAATGCAAACATATTTAACTCTTCCAGCTGCATTGACTTTCCCTAAGTAATATGCTTGATACCTGTCTGTTTGGAGACAAATACCACTTTTTGGCACATACTTTGTACTTCTCCTGGGATTCCTAGGTTCACACATAGTTTTTTCTGTAATCTTAGTGAGGCCACCAGACTATTTCCTTTCTGCTCATGTACCTGCATACAAGTCCAAGATCATCTCCTTTACATGTTATGAGACTGTTTCAGGCACTGCAGCATGACTGGTGACAGCTGAAAACAGAAAGTATGCTGTAAGACATCTTGAAATGCTGCCACACAGGGTTTATGTAGCAGACATGCTCTTCTTGCTGTAGACCTGGCATTCCCTGGTGACCAAGTTTCAAGCTAGTGCCTATACAAAGGTCCAGGATTAAACCTTGAACCTCACACTGCCATCGTGCACTGATTCCTATGTACAAGGAGACTAACAATACGAGGTGGCCACAAAAGGATGCAAAAATACAGTGCAAACATTATAGATAGCTATAGTATCTTTCCTCCCCACCCCCCACCCCCCCCATCCACCCCTGAACTAGACTAAAAGCTCCCTTGTGGAGTGCTTCCCTGTTTTGCTGAGTGATTGTTGCTATCATACCTCCTCCTGCCTTTCTCAGTTAAATTCAGCCTTTTCCTGACAGTGCTACACCTTCTGAAAAGGTGGGGACAGACATTATGCCTTCTCCTTAGGACTTAGATGTGGAAGAGCATGGCTGACAGGGTGCTTCACTCCTGAAAATTAGCAGAGTTGAAAGGTGATGTTGCTGTGTTTATTAAGCTTCTCAAGTTCAAACACCAACCCCTGGGGACCAGTTTTGTGAGGGAGTAAGCCTTCTGCCTTGCACAGCACCTGTGGGTGCTGTGGTGCAGGTGCTACAAATAGGAGCCCTGGTTTTTTGTGGTGTGGATGCAGATGGAGGTACAGGGTGGGCTCCAGCCCTCCTGTAGACATCAAAGTGTGGGTGGGTGGGAACATTAGTGGGCGCATGTTCCTCAGTGGGGTGCTTGCAAGAGCTGGTTGGGGTCCACTGCTTTCTGTTTGTCTAGCTGGTGGAGGTGGCCTGCTTTATAGGAGAATGTGGTTTCTGCTCTCTCATCCTCCCAGCAGGAGGAAGATGTTGTCAGCCCCCACTCAGCATACCTGCTTGGTGTATGCAAAGGGTATAGCAGTCCCTCTCTTAGTCTGTCTCGCTCCCCCCCCTTGCAGTACTGCTAGGTCACAGAGGACAATTCTCTGTGGCTGTTGTGCCCTCTCGGTCAAAGAAGCGCTTTGTAATGTTTCTTCTGGTCCTAGGAGGCAGAGCAGAATCAGTGGCATGTTGCAGGGATGCAATTTCCTCTTATTAGTCAGTCTGGAGACTTCCTGCCTGTCTCAGGTTGATGTATTAAGAAGTTTACTCCAGGCTTATTCCTGATGGAATTAGTGGTTATGGGTGTACCATGTCTCAGCAAAAAACTTTCTTTGAGCCTCTGGATTCTGTGTAAGGCCAGAAAGAATGTTTATAAGGAGACTGATGATGGACTGAAAATGTTCCTTCTGGCCCCGTTCTCCTTCCTTGCTATCCCAATGAGAAAAAGAGAAAAAAAAAGTAGTCACAACTCTGCATTGAGATTATCTCTCTGCAAAATCATAGAATAGTTTGGGTTGGAAGGGACCTTTAAAGGTCATCTAGTCCAACCCCCCTGCAATGAGCAGGAATATCTTCCACTAGATCATGTTGCTCAAAGCCCCATCCAACTGGCCTTGAACACTTCCAGGGATGGGGCATCTACCACCTCTCTGGGCAATCTGCTCCAGTGCCTCACCACCCTCATCATAAAAAATTATCTCTAATTTTTTTATCTCTAATCAAAATTAGCTCTAATGAGCTCTAGGTGGGTGTAGAAATCTGAGTGCCTAAAACCCATGGCAAGGCCTTGGTATTTATTAACAATACAGATATGAGATTGTGCATAGGTAAAGAAAGCCTAGTTGTTTAGCAAGCTGAAGTTTGGGCTGCATCTCTGTATTTAATATTGAGAATACTTGCCTATACAAAATCTCCCCCTGCCCTTTTTCTGTCAGAAGTCTTATAAAAATTAGATATTTGTATGCCAAAGTCAACTAAACTTTTTTTCTGCCTCCTCTTTGGAAGCATAACACCTATGACCTTACCAAGTTTTTATATTTTTCCTCCTCCAACTTTTCTGTTTGACAATGTAAATACATGCTGTTATATTTAGAATATTTTGACATGTTTTTCAGGTGCTGCGAGAACTACTTCTACAAATGCTTTAATGGAACAGTTGCATTTAAAATACCAACAAAAACCATGGACTGAAACTCTGAAACTTGTCCATTTTTGCATGGTAAGAATCGCAGATTAGGTGAGAGGATATGTGGTGTAAGAGCAGGTTGTCAAGATGGTTCAAAAACTGCTTGACTTAAAAAACAAAACAAAACCAAAAACCACCCCCCTCTCCCCCCAAAAAAACCAACCCAAAAAAACCCCACCCCAAAACCCCCCAAAGCTGGTGCCTATTACAGCCTGGCTCCTGATTTTTCTTACAACGGTGGATAGAAAAGTTTCCTGCGTTATTTTAACACTTTAGAGGTTGTTTCTTGCATTATTTTAACTCTTCAGGAATTAGCACTGATTTTCTTAATACTTTAGGTTATTTTCCATTCATTATAATTAACATATTCATAGTATGTAAAGACAATTTCTTGCCCATAGGAATGAGAGAAAAGACTGTTTTTCAGAAACTGGCCTGAAACCTGCTATCTAGACTCTCTCCTGCAGTGATATACCTTAAGTCGTTCCATGTCTCCCACCCTTCCAGTAGCTAATTATATTTAAGAATCATCTTTGTAAAAAGCACATTAGCATAACTGCCGTGAGCTTAGTATAAAAAGTCACATTTGTTTCTATGCTTATTTTTATTAATGCTTAACTAAAGCCTTACTCTGAAAACAATGTCCTGAGTGAAAACTTTTCAGCAGCGAATGTTCTGTGTGAATTGAAGTGTGAAGTATGAGAAGTTTTCAGACAAGAGCTAGAAGAGAAGCTGGGAGAGTTTGCTTGCTACTTAAGTTAATATCTTCAGCTGGAACTTGCACCCTGAATCTAACCAAGTACACAAGTGGTGCTTACTGATCTCTCCTTTTCACTCAGGCAGATTCCTCCTAAAATAAAAGTCTAAGTATTTTCTTAGTTGATCTCTAGTATCACAGTGAAATTGGCTGACACAGCTTGTGTTCAGCTCAAAAGAAAAGGGAATGGAAAGCCGCTCCCTGGTCCAAAGGCCTCTGATATATAATTACTGCACAACAGGGTCTTCATGAACCAATTCAGTGCTGCCACTTTAGAGATAGCTGCAATCATAGGTCACCTCTATGTTTGACAAAAAGAAATAAGTAGTGTTTTGTTGTACTGGGCATCGGTGTTCTGTGTCTCGCATGCAGTGATACTCCTTTTTGGCTAATAATTTAAGTAGTCTTTCTCTGTCTCTTGTTTTCACAAATGTGCTAGGATAAGCCACGGCCTGTCAGTAATGCTCCAGATGATCCATTGCGCTCTTGCATGGAGAAGATACAGAGGACATTAAATGGTAACAAGCTGTCAGATAACTCAAAGGGTATTTTAATATTCTATGGAAACTACCCATCCTTCTCTACTGGTGATGTTCTGCACAAAGAGGTCAAACGTACAAACACAAAGGTGGATATAACACAAGAGACTTGTGACTCATCTTTGGGCTAAGCCTTCAGGCTATAGCTATTCTCAAAGTCTGAGAATGAGCTCTACCCAGCACAGCACTTGTTAATCATAGGGTAATAGTTGTCATTAATAACAAGAAGTCATGCAAGAGATACTATTTTCTCATTACCTAAATCATACGCTTTAAAGCAGGATAATACTAGTTCTACTTCTTGATCATTGCAGCCTGAAATAACATTTCTGGTTTTTTGCAGCTAAATCTTTGTTTTCTGTGATGAACAGATTGGAATCTTTATCCAAACAAAAAGGGTAAGTTTGTTTACGAATAAATGCAAATGAACAAGCATGGCCCCAAGTCCACTGAGGAATACCATCTGGATGGCTTGTCAACAATACTTTTTTTTAGTTCTGTGTTCTAATGGAGTGTATTACTTGGAACAGGCGTAACTGCCTATTTTGATTAGCCCTTTGTGGAGCAGGTTGTTGGGTGAAGAGAGGGCATGCATGCCTAGGTCCCAAAGCTACAGACTGAGGTAAATAGTTTTCAGCAAAACAACATAGTAATGCAAAGAGCAGAGCACAAATGTATTGCCTGGTTGGATAGTTTTCAGAAGCCGAGCCAAGGAAGAGTTATTTTTGAAGCATCCCTGGTGTCTTTTCCCACGACCAAGTAAACTATACTCATTTCCTTTCTTCACGTGACAGAAATTTTAGATATACAAGTGTGGGTTTTTTGTTTGTTTGTTTTTTTCTTTTTCCTCTTTCCCTCTTCTCAGGCTTAATGCTCATGTTAGCCCCAGTGGGACTGTCTGCTATATAACGTCGAACATGTTTTATGTAGAAGTTCAGCTGGAGAAGGATGGAAAGGTGGTGGATGTAAAGTTGGCTCACCTTGGAGAAGCTCCTGTGGTAAAGTTAATTTTCTCTGTCTCTCACCTCCCTGTAGTCTTCCACCTGGCCTCCAGCTGTCATGTCAGAAAGTCTTTGGCTTCCTCTTGGTCTTGTCACACCTGCCAGCCTGTGCATGACACTAGCTACCTCTTTAGGCATCTGTCTCACCTAAACTTACAACCCTGTTACAGATATTAAGCACTGTAGTGCTAAATGTTAGGGTAAAACTCAGCTGACATGCCCACCTTACAAGAATTTTATAGTACCTTGCATAAATATTTGGGTTGTCATACTTCGATGTTATCAATATACAGTAAATAACAGGCTCTTAAGATATTTTCCTGCCAAGGTGTAGTGCAATATATATTCCCAAAGGATGTCTTGGAGCTGTTACCAGAGATTCTGTTCTTCCTTCTGCCTTCTTTAGGAGTATGTGTATTCCAACTAAAGGGGATGTTTTTCTTGCAAAATTTCTCATTAAAAGATTGGCAAAATATCACTCTGCAGTACACATACCATGTTCTGCAGTTGTTCAGTGTTACAGACAATCCTTCAGATCAAAAACGTAACAGCAAGCTGTTGCGGGGTGGGGTGGGGGGGGTAGCATAAACTCTAATTTTATCAGTAAGTATCCAAATCATTACAATAATTTGGAGTTAATTTAGTCCCTTTTTTCAGTTGCAGTCAGCCCAGAAATTTCAAGTTGTTCTGTTTAACCAGCACAGGGCTGTTGATCACAGCACAGTGAGTGCTGGACAATATTATTAGGATGAAAATGCATATCCAGGGAATTTTAGCACAGTAACTGCCAATAAAAGAAAAACTGGCAAAGTGCAATTTTTTTTTTTTCTGGAAAGAATTTATCAACAAACTATTTCTGTTAATTTTATCCTCTTCCACAGAGACTTTTTTCTTCTAATTATTATATTAATATCATGTTTTAACTATTGTAATGTTAGTCTAATTTTTGTTGGTTGGTGGTTTTTGGGTTGGTTTTTTTTTTTTTTTTTTTTTTTTTTTTTTTTTTTTTTTTTAAGCTAACCATTCAGCTAATCAAAAGTCATGGGAAACAATCTTATTACCAACGACATGCTTTTAAGAGATGTTTCACAAAGTATGGTAAGAAACATGAAACTCCTCTCTCTTATTCCTGTAGGTTTGTGATGACTTGGTGCAGCATCTAAGGTAAAGAATCATGTGCAGAGTCTCTTGTTGAATGGAAAGGAATTCCTGAGTCTTGTGTTTCTCTGAGTGTTGTGGAGAAGTCAAGGCTAGGATGGTTTCTGTGTAAGAACTGAAGAAGAAAAAAAAAGAAAAGAAAAAAAGAAAAAAGCAAGAATCAGGAAACAATAATATGAATCCAGAAAACAACAGAAGAACTGACACCCTTGGGGATTTAATTTTATGTGGGACGTTGGTTCCAGTGCTCCATATTGAAGGTTGGTGGTTGTTGTAACTGCTATTACCCACTTCCAATTTGTAAATTCAAGGCTAAAACTGAAACAAATATAAATATGAAAAGATACTCCAGGCATTACTTATTTCTCAAGCCATTCCACTGAAAACAGCTAAATTGCATCTGCTTCAATGGAGTGAGGCTCTAGCTGCCAGTTGAACACAGCCTTTGAATACTGGCATTTGTGTTGATTGCAAGAATTGTAGAACTACTTGGACCTGTAATTCTGGAAATGGACTGATGATGACAATTCAGCATTGGCAGATTTACAGATCCAAACCAGATATTACTTTTCCCCTTCTCCTTCCATAAAATACTAAATAGTCTTTGTATTGTCCTTATGCAAATATCTCAACTACATGTCCTTCAGGCTTCTGTCACAGCAATGAAAGCAAGGTGATATCACCTGGACTGTTTTTCTTTGCAAATGCGTAGAAGATGTTACTTTAATTTTCTCATGTAGCAGTAGGGCACTATATATTTTTTTTTTATTTTTAATTTTTTTTATTACCACACTTTGTTCTATATGAATAGTTGCTGTTCCAGGTCAGGCAACCACCTTAAAAGTCCATTTAGAAGTTCTCCAGCCAATACGATCAAGGTTCCAGGTTTTGCTAATAATGAGTATATTTAAGAAATTGGATTCTTACTTAAATAACTTGGCAGAACAGTTGAGAGGGCAAGTAAAGAGAAAAAGAATAATCATTGACCTTGCATATTTCATCTCTCTTCTATGTGGACTTGAATGCACCATCAGTTTTTCCAGCCCTCTCTTTCCTCAGAAATGAAGTTATATTATCTTTATGGGTGTAAACAGCTATGTCTTGCATTTCCCTAGGTTTTTGACTCCCAGTGATGTTAACTGCCAGCAGTTTGGCTCTGAGTGATGGCATATAGTTACCATTGGCACTGTTGGTACTACTTGTCTGCCCTCCTGTCTTTGTTAGGATTTGGCACGAAGTGCAAGTATCACTTCTACACCTCTTGGTGTAGTATTTTATTTGGTTGTAACACTGTTGTATGTGTAATGTTTCCTGTGAGTCTCAAAGTAACAAAAATCATGATGAACCAGCCAGCTAATGCAGAGGCTGGTGCTGTGTCTGTGCCTGTACCTGCATGCCTGCTTCCCTCCATTTTCCCTGCTTCACCGCTAGTCCAGTTGGAAAGAGCCATGGAAGAGCTGAGTGACTTGTTTAGGTTTCTGTTTGTAAAGGATTTGTCCCAATGTTAAAGTCCAGGCAGGCTTATTTGGTCTCTCTGCTGATCCACATTGCAGCCACATCTGCACGGAAGGGGAAGGTGTGTTTTCTTGAGTACTCTTGTGTTTTCTCTGTGTGACTGCAGCACTAGAGAGTTTAGTAAGGCTTGTAAAATCCACTTAAGCAGGTGAGTAAATACCTGGTGGGTTAGTCCGAGCAGAGCTCCAGGCTATCACAGCTAGTCAGAATCTGCAGGAATTCAGGGTTTTGAGCAGTCTGAACCATTCCTTCACAAACTTATGCAAGCCACTTGTCCCCTGTTCTTTTTTGATTGATGTATCTATCAATTGTATTTAAGATCTGTTTCTCTCACAGGGTGCTGTGAAGTGCAATATTAATATACTCCCTGATATTTTGATGAAAAGAACAATGTACAAGTGCATTGTATTAGGGAAGTGTTACTACGTGACTAGCTTTATTGGAACATTAGGAAAAGTGCTTTGCAGCTGATGAGCTGTCAAATTTGTGTATCGTGCGCATCTATTGCTTTCAGTAGTGTGTATTTAACCAGTGTCAGCTATAACTACATTGCTTTTTTGCAACAGAGCCAAGGATTCACATTTCCTGCTATCTTCTTTAAAAGCAGTACTGCTACTTGTCAGATCTGATAAGGAGGGGGCCTATGTCACTCTGAAATGGTGCTTTTTCTAGCAAGTTAGATATAAAAGACTTATTATCCATCTCATTTAGTAGCGTGATAGCAATTGTTTCTTTTTGGTAGGATGAAGAACTACGATGCCTTTGGAAAGATTCTAGAAGACCTGTCAAATCTGTATCAAATTCCAGGAAACAGGTTGCAACTTATTTTTACTTGAAAAACTTAAAATTCATAGCGTAGCTTTTGTTTACTTACAAAAATAATAATTTGTCTTCTCTTTCTCCTAGTGAAATGAAAGCTAAGGGATACTTTGCTTTGCAGGCCCTTGAAAAAGATCTTTATTCAATGTCTCTTCTAGACAGGTAACTTGAAGGCTACCTCTTCCTCCCTTTCCCTCCACTCCCACGCCTTCATTTCACTAAAAAACAAGTTAACTGATCTAATTATAGAGCAGGATGTGGAAGGCTAATGAGTTTTCTCCTACTGGAAAGCTTGAAGCCTTTCTGCAGTTTGCCAACCCCAGGCACGTCAAACAAGACTATCTACTGAACTCCTGTGCTTTATCTAAGAGACTTGCTGGGAAACTGGTTGGTTGCAGAGCTTGGGTGTGTGCACTTGTGACCACCCACTAGGAGCAAACAGTGTATCTGAAAGCCAGCAGTCATGTTTAAATCTCCCTGTGGCAGAAGTAAAATATACCTTTTGGGGGTCCTGCTGTTTGGGTAACTCACTTTGTGCTCAGGTTTTAGATCAGGAGTAGTAGATGCTAGCTTTCCTCCTATCCTTCCTTTTCTCATTTCTCCCTTCAAAGAGTAGGGTTACAGACAGATGGGGAATGTATTTTCCTAAACCCTTTGGTAGTTGTACAATGACTTTCATTCTTTTCAGAAAATCAGAGTTGAGGTCAGTGCTTTCCTTCTGGATTTTTGAAGCATCTTTTCTGATATCTTGCCCATTAAGTACTCTCGGCAAGCATGGCCTTCTGTAATGTGAAACACATTCTTGGCTTATTTTTCTACAGTGTTCCCTTATGAAGCATACTAACTCCATGAACAAAAAAATATACTATATCCTTGCTGATCACTGACATCTCAGTAAATATTATTTATGAGTTAAATAGATTATTTGTCCCACCTATGATATAAGTTAATGCACTGCAGAGTTTTAATACACAGTTATGTGATTGTATGGCTGTATGTATTCAGCTGTACAATCACATCTGAGGTTAGAGATTGGTTGGTTGAGTTTATCCAGGTTACTTCCTCACTCCTTGCTCAACCTTCCGCTCCAATATTTTTTTTTTTTTGTCCCTCTTCATTGCTGGTAAATAGCACATCAAATTGCAACATGAAACAGCTCAGATACAGGGTTGAAACTGGAAGCCCAAGTCCTAGGAGTGATGCATGAGTGGAATGATGGTGTTTTGGAAGCTGTCATAACAAATGGAGACACAATCTACTTCCAAGAAAGCATTGTCTCCCTTTGATTAAGGGTGCAAATTATCCTTTACATTAGCCTAGCTAGCACTGCAACTCGGGAAACACTAATCAAGGTGTGTTTTGAACTAGAACACAGGATGTAAACAGAGTTACTGAAGTACTTCACGGAAAAGTAGGACACCTGGTGCCAAGAACTGGAGGTGATTTTTTTTTTTTCTTTCCTTTTCTTTCTTCCTGGATTCAATGAATTGTAATTAAAAACCCTACTGAGTTGATCTTTGTTTACAGTAAAGATCCTCTATTATAAATTAAACATGCTGTAGGGACTTACTGTGTCTGTATTCTCAGATAGTGTAGAGATACACAGAAGGAGAAAATACAAAGAGGCCAGGTCATTTATCAGCTGCTGCAACATTGACTTCGCAGCAGCTGAAAAGCAAAGCCAGCAATATTCTGAGGTTATGTGGGAAACCACAGTTTGGGAGTAACCGTGAGATGACAGTGGTAGTAGCTGAGATAATAGTCATGCTGCCTAAAAGGCAAATACAGTCAGTTGGTAAGGTTTTTTTGGTTCATCTACGCTGTCAGAAGTGTGCTTTAACCGTTAATGTGTGATAGTTCATAAAAGTACCTCTAATACATGCTACTGCTATCCTATTGCACAGCTTGATGTGAGTGTCCCTTATGCAACTACCACAAATTTCCCTTCTATTTCAGACTAGTTACTGAAAGATAGCAGTTCAGCTAGTTTTTTTTTAAGGCTGAACAACAGGTTATTGTGCAAGAGACAGAAACTTAATCTAGTCTTTTCAAAGATGTCTGATGACTTTATACACTGAGGGTTTAGCTGTTAAATGCTGACTAAGAAAATGCTGTGATTTGAACATATACTGTAATTAGAGATGTACTCTTACGAGGAATCCCCTTCTGCCCATCTACACTGCTCTTGGTTTTTTTCCTCTTTGTGTCCAGATGCCTAGCTTATTTCCTCTATTGACATGTGTAGTAACCATTTTTTTTTTTTTTTTTAATTCCTCAGGAACTCCTATGAACATTGAATTTTACATTTCTCCCTATCAAGTTTTGGAAGCAGAACTAAATCCTGGTAAAGCTAGAAAAGTAGAAATAACTAATGTGATAACTTTTTCAGCACTACCTGTTTCGTTAAGCAAAGTTCATTAATGAAACTCAGAAATACGATTTAAAATTCTAGTTTAGCAGAGTGATTTATGTGATGCACTTTAGCACAATTATAACATACATCAGGAAACTACTTTCCCGTATCTTGGCTTTTGACCCAAATTGAAGTGAGAGTGACATCAAACAAAATAACTGACTAGCCAGCATGAAAATGACTGGTGGTTGCTTGATCTGTTTCATGGCATGTCCCAAAAGCAGCTATTGCTGCTATCACCATCTGGCAACTTTGGCATTTTGGGTGTGGTCTATGCAGGCTTCTCCTTGCTGCCCAAGCCATTGTGGCTGTCAGTTGGGCCTGACCTTTAAAAGACCTTACCATTGTGTGTTTTGTATGCATAGGATTAATTTACACTGACAGGAGGAAAATAATGCAGTTCTCTTTCTCCCTCAGGTTCCCAGGTATGTGGAATAAAAACAGTTGTAACTATTGAAGGCACAGATACGCTCCACAAACTTCCTCTTTCTCCACTGCTTGTAGATTCTAAAGCTGGAGAGGACAGGTGAGGCTCTGGACACTTCTCAATACAGAAATGGACTTAGAAGTCATTGGCATTAACCTCAGCATAACTTACATTTAGCCTCTGCTAAAACAGGAAGCTCCTTTTTACTGATGGCATTATGCTCCATACCAACACCCTCTATAACCTGTGGCTTTTACAGTTTTCCCAAACAGACTTCAAAGTTATTGTGTTCATATTTAACTGTGTCAATTGCATTAAACTATGGATTTATTCATAGATTTGAAGCCAGAAGGAGCCACTGGAACAATATTATTTAACTTCCTAGTATTCAACAAGCAACTCCTGCATGGTTTCAGAGTAAATAAAGCATATATTGAGTGATATTACACCTTAACTATACAAAATAGTTTGTCATCCCACCATGGATACTGACATCTTATCTCTCTCTACTTCACTGTTAGGCTGGAGGGAAAGTCTGAAGTAATTCTCCAAAATAAATCACTATAGAACAATTTATAGCAAACACCCTTGTGCACTGTTCCTCAGTTTCTGGTGGCTCTCTTTTCCTTTCTGCCAGTCTTCTTATTAACCTTGTTTTAAAATGTTAAAGGCTATAGTTGCGTTTATAAAGGAAAACTTTTCTCAAGACAAAGTATGGAATGTAGTAAACTACTAGGGATCTGACCGTGGCCTTGCACTAAGAGTCCTTGTTATGTCAATTCCTGTAACAAGCTTTCATTCGGACTTTTTTTTCCCCAGCAACCCTGCTTTTTTGCCACTGACTGATGAATTCAGCATGGATTTGCCAGCTTTTTTTGTGCTGAAGTTTCACCAGCCTATTCCTATGTCCTCATCCAGTATTGAAGAGATACAGAGGCTCACAGGCATGTTATAATTGTTTTTAAGACTAAGTACTTCTGTGACTATGCATGTCTTATTTGCTTTTTATTTCCCTGTGTTAATGTTGTAAGAGGAAAAACTCGTTTCTGGGGAAGAACGTGTTCTGTTCTATCAACCTAAGTGTAACATTTTAGCAACCAGTACAAAACACAAAAGCTCTAAGAAAGATATGACAATTACAGGCAAAGCTGTTAAACACTCCACCTCAAATTCCCATTAGTAAAAAAGGGAATAAGAAAGGAGATTGTTTTTGTCTTTTCAAAACATTGGTTTTGTTTTTAGTATTAGATTTCATGTACAGTCATAACCTAAACGCTAATAAAAACAAATCACCTGGTTTCAGGAATTCAGATTACTGGCTTGAAACTAGCTCCTCTATATGAGCTGATTGTTCAGTCTACTCTTAAAGAAAAATGCAGTGAAGACTTGTCTACACAAAAATCCTGTTTCTTTGTGGTGAGTATAATGTGCATTTGACACACACTCTGCCCTTGTGCAAAATATATACTGAATTACATTTCCCCATAAGCAAGCAACACAGACTTCCCAGAATCCCAACAGTATTTAAATGGTCTTTAGGAAATAGTTCGAGTTATTTACAAAGCAATACTAGACCCTTTCAAGTAAGTGTGCTTCTCATCCTCATTAATGAAACACTGTGTGCATGGCTGCTGAAGTCATACTAATTTGTGTGTAACCCAAATATTTACTCTTCTAAAAATTGCTCAGAACTTTATCATTAATGCCTTAAAAAGAAGGAAACTTATTGGCTGGTGTGAGAAGCAAGTCCCAAGATGGTACTTACCTAGATTTTTGAAGGTCTTTATCATGCTGCATATCACGCTGTTTTAACAAAAAAGTTTTGTTGATTAGGTAACACTAGGAATACTGATTCCTTTTAAAGGGACTGGCAGGAAGAAAAGCGTAAAGTGTTACAACAGTGATGTCAATTACTATCTAGAGCCATGGTTGTTTAACTGTAGATGGCTTCCCTTTTAGTAACTGTTTTATTAACAATTTTTAATTTAGGCTATATTAGATGTAGAGGAGAAGTTTTAGAATAGAAAATGGTGGCTAAGATCCTTCCTGCCAGACTTACTTACTTACATACAGGGCAACTACAAGACAAACTTCAAAGATTTTTTTTTTTTTTTTTTTTTTTGCTAGGAAACCTTAATTTTGCAATTCATTCAAAACAAAAGAATAGGGCACTTCTTTCTCTTCTACTAGCAGTGTTAGCAACGCCTATTACCTACATAGGTCTTGGATTTTGAGGTGGTGGTACAAAAAGTAGCAGTAAGTTTACACCATGCTAAAATACGGTTTAGCTAAGCTCTTCTCTGTAAAACCCATAAGATGGGATGAATTTTTCATTTCTATCAGATACATGTGAAAGGCTCTGTAGCTCTTCAGCAATTCCCTAAAATATTAGTACTTGCTGGGAGATTGTTTTGCTTCTGAGTTTAAAGATTTTATTTCTAGAAATAAATTACTAAATTGAATTCTAACCTTGAAAGGAATGTAGGGGAAACCTTTTGCTCCACGATCACACGAGGAAAAGCTCTTTTATTCTGCTCTTCAGCTTTTCTTAATGTAGACCCTGCTAATTAACTGCCCTGCCCTGTTCTTAAGGTGACAGTTCCCATTTGGCATCCTGAAGCAGATAACACAATATTGCACTTCTAATTTTGTCACAGAATCACTGTCAACATGGACAGATAGCAAATTTTTCTTACTATCTCTTCTTTTCCTCGTCTTCAAATGAATCATCGGGAGATATTCTAGCCAAACATGCTCCTCCCAAGAAAGCAGTAGTGATGGAGGGAGGAACACCATATGACACCCTGAAGAGATTTCAGAAAAAACTGCTATCCTATTTGTACAACCATCAGGCAGCAGTACTATGGTATTCTTCTGAGAGAAGATCTTGGTTGTTAACATTTCTATAGCCTATGAGGCTCTGAAGAGTAGTTGGAAGAATTGGTGGCACTTGAACTCCTGACCACTTGGCTCCGGGTATATTTGATATTTGCCTAATTTGGATGCATTTGGGAGGGAGAGTGGACCTTTTACCTTCCTCTAAGGATTGTATTTCTACTGAAATGCAGAGAGACATGACGGACATGCTAGAAGTCTGTCTTCCAAAATTATTTTTGCTCTCAGATTGTGCAGTTGCCTGATAACATCAAGCTTTACTTTCTTGTTTTCAGTGCTTGAAATATCACCATACTTCTTGTTCAGTCTCTTCCAGATTGCCCAAAGCACTGTTACTTCATAAACAAGGGCTCAGAAAAATCAGATTTAGCAGGAGCCTTCATCAGTAAGATCCCATTTAGCCATCCGAAGTGTGTGCCTGGTGTAATAGAGATTCTTCGACATCAAGTGGCATATAACAGCCTTATTAGCACCTGTGTCTCTGAGAAGCATATAAATGAAGGTAAATCATGTGGTTGAAAGTAACAGCAGAGTATTAGCGAGAAACTAGCTTCTAAGCAGGGTGTTAACAGATTTACTGCTCCCTTGCCAAAATTGTCATTACTTGTGGAGTATTTTAAATGATAAAAAATCCTTAATTCCAGTATTACACTCTGTTGAATATTTAAAAAAAAAAATCTCCTAGGCCCGACACTTCTATAAGCATAAACTAAGTTGCCAAAGTAATGAATAATTAGATTCTACTGTATCAGTGTTCTTTAAATTCTGGTATGTGATTCAGCCAGAGTCCAGGTTCAATGGGTGGATATCACTAAATAGTAATTTTATTTCTAGATGATTCAGAACTGCTTTACTTTGAAGTGGTACCACACAAGAACACCAGCTTTTCTGTCTTTTTCCTTCATCCTGTGAAAGAGAATTTAGCCTGTGGTATGTGTGGAATAATTGATACTGTCCTCTTTATTGGGCTGACAAGGTACTTGGTTCTATCTAGGCTCTTGCACTACACTTCTCGGTTACAAATACCTTCTAAGGGCTACTCTCAATGGTGTGCAACCCATGAAAAACATGAAGTAGCACTTGTGCATAAACTGCTTACTAAGTGTTCTGTATTCAGCATAAAGTGAATGCAAATACTCAAATCCTATTCTGTCTTGGCCTGCAGTTAGTTAATAAATTATAACTTCTACTATTTCTGATTTAAGCATATTACGAAAAAGCAAGTCTTATGCTAGAGCATTGCTGCAAGCCCCTTCTCTTGAAGCATCAAAATGAAAGAATGGTTTTCAATGTTTGTAAAAATGTTTATTTTGAAATACTTATATTCTGTTCTTTCTTAGTGCTAATTGATGTTATAACCTCCAGAGAAGTCCAATGTCACCTTCATTTAAATCCTCAAGATCCAACTCTAAATTCTAGTGATGACTTTATAGCAAAAGCTGTGAAGCGGTAAGTAGTTTCATTTTATTTCCTAAGTTGGAATGAACCTCAGATGTCCATTTAATGGAAATATCATGTGCATTCATAATGCCATAAACTCAGCAACCAGAAAACTTCACTCTAGTAAAAAGTTATAATAGTGAGAATAAGTTACTTCAGTGTCTTAAGTATCTCCTTCAAAAATTTTAAGCATTAATAGGGATGGAAAGTGTTTCTTTCTAGTAGAAAGCACATGGGGTAGGAAAACACTTTTGAATGAAGAGAGTTTCACGTTTTATAAAGATGCTTTTTTCCTTTGTAAATATGCTTTTCTGAAGACTCTAGCTGATGACAGTCTCATGACTGGTATAACTTAGAATAGCATGGAAAGGACTCTTTCCACATCTACCTAATACAAATCAGTGCTTCTTTTCAGAAAGTGAGGTGTTGTGGTGGGCTGACCCTGGCTGGAGGCCAGGTGCCCACCAAAGCTGTTCTATCACTCCCCCCTCCTCAGCTGGACAGGGGAGAGAAAAAAATATAACAAAGGGCTCATGGGTCAAGATAAGGACAGGAGAGATCACTCACCAATTACTGTCACAGGCAAAACAGACTCAGCTTGGGGAAAATGAACTCAATTTATTACCAATCAACCAGAGTAACGTAATGAGAAATAAAACCAAATCTCAAAACACCTTCCCTCCACCCCTCCCTTCTTCCCAGGCACAACTTAACTCCTGAATTCTCTACCTACCCCCGCCAGTGGTGCAGGGGGATGGGGAATACGGTCAGTTCATCACATTATTTCTGCTGCTTCATCCTCCTCAGGGGCAGGACTCGTCACACTCTTCCCCTGCTCCAGCATGGGGTCCCTCCCATGGGAGACAGTCCTCCACAAACTTCTCCAACGTGGGTCCTTCCCATGGGCTGCAGTTCTTCACGAACTGCTCCAGCGTGGGTCCCTCCCATGGCATGCGGTCCTTCAGGCACAGACTGCTCCAGCGTGGGTCTCCCACAGGGTCACAAGTCCTGCCAGAAAACCTGCTCCTTGGGCTCCTCTCTCCACAGATCCACAGGTCCTACCAGAAGCCTGCTCCAGCGCGGGCTTCCCACAGGGTCACAGCCTCCTTTGGGCACCCACCTGCTCTGGCATGGGGTCCTCCACAGGCTGCAGGTGGATATCTGCTCCACTGTGGACCTCCATGGGCTGCAGGGGGACAGCCTGCCTCCCCATGGTCTTCACCAGGGGCTGCAGGGGAATCTCTGCTCTGGCGCCTGGAGCATCTCCTCCCTCTCCTTCTTCACTGACCTTGGTGTCTGCAGGGCTGTTTTCTCTTACATGTTCTCACTCTCTCTCCGGCTGCTGTTTCTGTGTCCCAGCAACTTCTTTTTCCTTCTTAATTCTGTTGTCTCAGAGGCGCTACCACTGTCGCTGATTGGCTCGGCCTTGGCCGGCCCGTCTTAGAGCCGGCTGGTATTGGCTCTGTCGGACACAGGGGAAGCTTCCAGCAGCTTCTCACAGAAGCCACCCCTGTAACCTCCCCCTGCTACCAAAACCTTGCCACACAAAGCCAATACAGGTGTACACAGCACATCTACAACACTGTCTCTGGCTTTTCTGAAACAAATTCCAAGAGAGGCAAGTTGCTGTAATATATGAACATATGCTAGAGAAAGGGCTGAGAGTACTAATTCATTAGGCATAAGCTAGTGCACAACTATTATCTATTTGGTGACAGCAAGATCACTGCAGGCTGGATTTTGACCTGTCTAATTAGCCTGCCCTGTCTTAAGTCACAGGATACTATTCCCAGAACCAGGTAACTCTACTGTTACAGTGGAAAAAACCTCCTCTAGTCTAGATAGTGTTTTAGAGAAGATATGCTCTGTACCTGTCTTATACAAAACATGAAAGTTACAATTATAAAACTCAGCAAGAATTAATATATTTTGATATTATTAGTTTAGTTTTTCATTAAAAGCACCCTTATGACTTTTTTTTTTTTTTAACCAAACCCTCCCACTCTTTCTATCAAAGCTTCTGTGCACTGCTAAACTCAAGGATCCAGCAGTTGACTCTGCTGTGTCAATACATGTTTCTTGTATAGGACATGTAGTTATATTGTAGTTACAATGTAACACCTATTAGGTTGTACAAGGCAAAAGGATGCAAGGAGGTAGTGCTGTTTTCCACCACACCTATCATTCAGGTGTCAGCCACAGTTTAAAAAAAGTAGTATGTTGAAGAATGGATGAAGTCTATAGCAGTGACTAATGTTTAATTTCTTCTTTCAGTTGCATGTCAGTCCCAGTTGTCATGAGAGCTATTTTCAGGAACGCTGCCAAGGTGAAAGCTGATAGTGAAACACAAGATGTGGAAGCAGACACGAAACAAAAACCTGAACCGCCATGTGAGCAAATTATGGATTCTGATAGTCTTGAAGAAAGTCTTTCTGTGGCTGGTCAGCAAGATTTGGTAGTAACAGATAAGCCAAGTATTACAGAGGGCCCAAAAGAAAATCTCTCCACAGCCGAACTGGAAACTCTGCGTGATCACACGGAAAAAAGTAGTACCACAGTAAGCACAGAAACTTTGTGCAGAGTGGAGGAAAGTAATTCCACAGCTAGTACAGAAGCTGTTATGATAAATAAGTAAACCACACAATCTATGGTTTGATAATCAAACAAGAAAGAAATATTTTCCCTGGCGTAGATTGCTTTTGCAGAAGTAGCTGGAGAGAACTTGGCAAGCTCACTGTCTACTTAGTAATTTGTGAATGGAGTTTCCTCTTTGCACACTATTAAATACATAGAAGTAATACTCTTGAATTTGCATTTTTAAACTTCCAAATTTGGAAAGTCTAACACTGCTCTAGTAACCTTTATTTTTGTCTGCACCATATTCTACCATATTATGGAAGAAGTTTCTGTCTAACATACGTGATACAGGCTATAACATAACACATGCACCTGTAGAAAAGTAATGTTTATACATGTCAGCATTATGCTAAATAAAGTGAGAAAAAGAAAGTTGTTTGAACAATTTTGTACATACGTAATTAATGCAGACAGCCCTATTTTGTCCACTATTTCAGAAACAGGTTCCATAAGAGACTTAACTGCAATTCTGTTTTCCCCTAATGCAGAAGTGGTACTGAATGGCAGCCAAACTTACAGTCCACCAACTCCCTGGCAACATAATAGTCTTTAGTAAGAAAGTTGTAAACTCAAGTCTCTGAAAATCAAGTAATTTTTACCTTAGCAGTTTTCTGGCCTCAAAGTATAAAACTGTTTTGTGTTTCAATTTTTTTTTTAAGTAAAGTCAGCTGTTCAAAATTTCAGTTTGTCTCTGTCTAGACCTGCTTTGTCTCAGACATGAAGGAAAGCAACTTAAAACAAGTAAACTCCTCACTTACTGTAAATCAGTTTAATTAGTGTAAAGCAGAGAGGCATTCACAAAGAAAAGACTTCCTGGCCAGAGCAATTTGCAGCTACAGTTAAGGCAAGCAACAGGAAAAGGAGTCAAATATAGAATGTTGGCACAAATACAGAGTTGTCAGAAATACACATCTGTGGCTGACAATGTGTTTCTACGAGAAGGTGAATAAACCTGGGAAAGGTTGGGAAAAACAGTATGGGAATGAGGGAGAGAGAGTTCAGGCTAGAGCAACTGGCAAAATAAATACAAAAATAACACAAGGAAGTTCATTAGACTGGAAACATGTTCAGTGTGGTCTAACAAGGTAAGAGTAGATGGTCTAACAGTAAAACAATGGAATTGTCAGTAATTCTGCATTTGAAGAGAATGGTGTGTTTTCAGCAAAAGTGAAATAAATATAACTGTATGAGGAGGAAAAAAAAAATTTTTAACTGTGAAAGTGCACTGCACAATGGTTACAAAAGATGAGATGATGAATTTGACAAAAGGCAAAAAATTCCTGTATTTTATAAAGTGACTAGAGAGAGTCACAGCCATGCATCAGCCTGCACATGATCCACAAATTGAGAATCAAATCCAGTTGAGATAATTTTAAAAACCACGAGACAGAAAAACTAATGTTCCAGTTGCTGGACATGATGGAGTATATCCAGTGATAAGCCCAGTTGCTCTACTAGCCAAATAGTCTGTTCTTTAACCCAAGCAAGGGTTGACCTTTCAGGATCTGTGCAGAGTTTTGCCTTGCTGCACTCAGACTGCAAGGAACCAACCTCATCATTATTTCTACAAGTGTTTTCACCAAAGCTGCCAACATCTTCATGTTTTCCAGCTATAACTTCATTGTACTCTGTCCCAGCTGGAGCTGTGTGATTAAGGTCCATGTCCTGAACAGACTCTAAAACGTGTCCGACATGTGGCTGTTCAATAGAATTCAGATACTTAAGCACATCTTCTTCATGCTTTCCAACCACATCAAGAAGATTATTTATCTTACTTAAAGCAGAATCACATCCATTAAAGTGACACCAGGATAAGAGAGCACTGAAAAGTGAAGAACAACAACAACAAAAGTGATGTACATGTACCCACACAGACCTCCAGCTGTTGAAGGGAGGTAGCAATGTGACGAGATTTCTATACTACATAAATGTATATGTTTCATTCACATTTTCTGGGAAATTCAAGCAGTAGAACTGAATATTAAACTTAAAGATGTAGATTCAGATAATTTTGGAAGAGCAACTGAAGGACGATTTTTAAGAATGATCACTCTACAACCAGGTAGGCAATTCCCTATATTCAAGATGTGAGAATTCTCAGGTTGCTCACTTTGGACAGATTCAAAATGGACTTTTTTTTTTTTTTTTTTTTAATTAAAACAAACAAAAAACTGCATGCATGGTCCCTCCGCACACACACTACCTTAAGGAGTTTGTAACCTACTTCAGGGTTCCTCTGAACTGGCCACATGTAACCATCAGCTCAGCACCGTGTCTGTAGCCTTGATTAAAACCTTCCTGGAGTGCAAGTTCTTTCGCAGCCTCAATTCCATCCCTATAGCCTTCCTATAATAGGAGTAGTGGAATAGGTTGTTCAGAAAATGAAAAATTGGACTTATGACAATTTCATAACAATAAAAAAAGGTTTAAACAAGTATTCAGTCCCTTAAATTACAGCTTCTAGATCTGAACATCCCTCCCAGCTACACCCGTACTGCCAAACCAAAACATGCTTTTTGCAGTGCATTATGATTTACTGTCTGTAAGATCCAGTTCTTTTCCAAAAGGATCCCCAGAAGGTCAGAAAATAAGAAAAGTATTTTTAGAAACATCAAAAAACGAGACAAATCCGCAGGAAAGCATGCTTGCTTTCATGATGACCAACTCCTTTATGAAAAACTCCTCACATACCACATATAGATTTCTAGACATCTAAAAATACATAGGCTGCAAAGCCTCCCCTTTAGCAGAGGTACTTTCTTGTCTGTAATCCATATACCTGTTTTCACAAAACTAATTATTGAGCCTCGCTTCTCTGTTTGCCGGATCTCACTCAATTAAAGAGTTATACTGGAAAAAAGATGGTGATGGAGTGAGTCACATATAAATACAGATAACATTGTGATTGCTTTCTGTAAGAAACAGCTAATGATTGTTAGGCAAATTAATTTCTTTCTATTCTAATCACATTACCATATAATGTAGAATAATTCTTAACTTTTTTTCACACCAAAATTGCAAGTTGTAAGAGTGAAAACTTCTAATTGCTCATGAGAGAAGAAAACCAGTGGCCTTGCTAGAGAAGTAGCCAGGAACAAGAATGTTTCTTTATTTCACCCAACATACAGCTCTAACCTCAATAACATTTTATGATTTTGCAGTATCTACTCATAAAATACCAGAGGGATTTGTGTAAGAACACTAAACAGCCCCTTAAGAAAACCAGTCTTTTCAAGGGACTCAGATGCAGGAAACTTTTCCTTGGAGAGTAACACAACAGCTCTGTTGTAACACCCTTCCTCATCAACAGCCTACACAACAGCTTCCATTCATGTTCTTCAGCCAAATGCTGTTCACCCGTGAGCAGACGAGCCCTACTGGCCCCACTCTGAATGATAACATATCTGTTGAAGTAACCTGGATTTATGTATTTGTTTTGTTCCCTGCAGAATTCCAGGGAGGGAAGGGCTGCAGAAAGTAGCTTTCATAAAATATTTTTTTCACTAGAATAAATAAGCCAAAGAGCTACCCAGACCACAATGTTCAATTGTGGTTCCACATGGAGTCACACATCTTAAATCTGACTGATGAAGAACTCAAAAACCAAACATCTCATATTTATTTATTAGCACTGTTTAGCTGTGTTGCCCTACATCTACTAGTGGTATATCTACAAGTATGAAGCAAATTACTCACATCAGAATTTAGCACTGCCTTTTACAAATGCATATGGTTGTACAGAGGGAGCCGATGTCTTGGTAAAACAGTGCTTTGCTCTGATGACTACTAGGATAGAGTTTCTGTAAATCCCTGCTAAACCTTCCTGACATTCAGAAGAAACTATACAATAACTTTTAAGCAGCCACTCTTAGTGTTCTGCTTTAAATCAGCCATATGTTTATCAAGGTATCGATCAGTAAATATAAAATGGTTAAAAAGACTACTAAATCATTGTTATAGAAATACCTTTAATCTTTTTTTCATGGTGCTGTTCCATTCTTTCTGTAGTAGATACATCTCATCTGCATCTTCATCAAATATATCCTCACTGGATTGGCTGACTGCAACTTGTACCCAGGACATAACAGCAATGATGACTATGACCTCTGTTTATCTGGTAAAAATAATACTGAGAAACTCTCAAAAGTCCCTCTGGCGAAGTGTCAGATTAGAAGTATAGGCAAAAAAATTGAGTTCTGAAGAGAAGTCATGTCAGGAGCTGATTATTCAACCTGTACATTTGTTTCCAAATGGAAAACAGATGCTGTTTACCATCAGGGTGCATCTGTCAAGAGAAGACAGTCAGATCATCACTGGTAAAGCAACTTCTATACTTTATGAGAACAACTTAAGACAGTAGTTTCTACCCTTCTTATGGCACTGACATGCATATGCACGTCAAATTAGTGGTTTTAAATGTTGCTAGTACATGAACAGCAGGCAGAAACAACTTTGACTTGATCCTGATAGCAGCTGACAAACAGCTCCACATAGCTTCCATGCGGCGCATTAAGTTTACACACAGGTAATTGTCTGCAGAGTTAATAACAGGCAAGGACTTTCACCTTCGATTTTCAGTTTCCTGGTTATGCCAAATACTTAACCATTTTATAAATCTGGAATAGAAAAATTCCTTTATAATTTGAATAAAGCATTAGCTACTTCTACTGCAGAGAGAAGAAAACAGAATTGGATTATTTCATATTTTCCACTGAAAAAAACCTTAAGAGGCCACTCACAACTAATTCATTGCATCGGTGGAAATTCCTACAACCCACAAACGCTGTTTCTCGTACAGGCGCCAAGGGCTCTCAGGGAACCGAGGGCGGCAGGAGCCATCCCGCCCTCGGCCACGCTGCTTTTCCCGGGACACAACGGGCTGGAGTCTCGCCGCCTGCGGGCTCCCTCCCCGCGGCGGGCCAGAGGTGCACCCCACCGTCCCCACCCCTGCCCAAACACCGGCCGAGCCCACAGGCCCCCCGCCGCGGCACCGGCCAGGCCCCGACCCGCCATTTCACGGCCGGCCGCTCAGCCCGGCAGGCGCCCAGCTCCCCACAGGCGGCCGCGCTGCGGGGACCCTTCTACCCCCAGCTGGCGGCGGGCGCAGCCTCCCGTTCCCTCGCCTCGCCTCCCCTCTCCCGGCTACTCGCTCAGACCCCGCCGCCAGCCCAGCCCCGCGCCCCATCCCCTCACCACAGCAGCCTCGCCACCACCCTCCGCCGCCTGCTGAGTACCACCATCTTAACTGAGGGCAAACAGGCTTCACTGCCGTCAGAAGTAATAGGGGCGCGGCAGCCATGTTGGCCGAGGGCAAGCTCCGCGTAGGCGGCAAGTAAGGAGCCGCCATCTTAACCAGCACCTCTGTGGCTTCAAAGCCCGTCTGCGACACTGGAGGCGGGCTGCCATCTTGAGTGCGGGCGCAGCCTCGCATCCTCCTCAAGGAGGCGGGGCGGGGTGGCCGGGCCGCTGGGCCCTGCTGCCCGCCGAGGGGTGCGAGTCGTGGGAGTAGGCAGGCCGCCGGCGGGCGAAGGAGCCGTTGTTGTGAAGCCCTGTCCCGGCTTTCTGGAGCGAGGGGCGTGTGGCTGCCTCAGGCTAACCCCGGGGGGAGCGTGCTCCCTGGGGGGCGGAGGTTTCGTCCTCTTTTCAGTCATAACTTGTGGAATTAAAAAAAAAAATCTGCCTTGTTGGCTTCTGAATCTTCAAGGTCCTTGTGTATCAGGCGTACCCTTAAGCTGTCCTCCACAAGATTTAGGCATTACAATAATAACTCCTTTTTAATATGAAGGGTGCCGGCAGGAGTCAAATATTTCATTGCTTGCTTCTATTAGAGAAAACAGTAATATTCTTCTGACATAAATGCAACAGAATAATGTGCTTTTCTCGGTGCATGCTGCATTTGGCTTATGAGCATAAGTTTAAACTTGGTTAATCTTCATGAACATACTATACACCAACCTTGAATTCAAGTTGTATGTTTCTTCAAATTGCCAACTCCTGTTACAGTAAATGCCCTCGTACTGAGTGCTTCTGCAGGTCCCTGAGAGGGAGCATATTTGGCCCTCGTCTGGAGAGGCTGATTCCCCATTGACCAGGCTGGCCATGATACCACACTCACCCTCCAGCGACTGCCGGGTGTCCCACCTCCTGTCCCACGGATGGCTGGCGAGATTCATTACAGCAGGGCTAGGGACACTGCTGTGGATGACAGGAGAGCCTGTCCTCACACTGCACGTACTGAGAGATGAACGATCGTGCGCCGTGACTCACAGAGCCACAGGACTCTCATTCCCCTTGTCCCTCTTGTTTTGCAGAGACAGCCTGTCCTGCTCGTGGCCCTTCTCGGACGCTCGCTGCTGGTTGCATGCTGAGGTATCAGTGGCCAAGCAACCCAAATCTGTCTAGAAACTGGTGTGTCGGGTTGAAAAGACACTGGTGCCTCTGGATGGCCAGAACTGTGCATATCTGTTCTTCAGCAGTTACTATACATGTCCATGACTGCTGATTTCCTAGCCCAGTTCTATCACTTCTACCTCCTGTCCGGTAGAGGCTTATTTAGCTAGCTCTCCCATTTTTTTTAAACAGGCAACAATGCTGAATATAGCCTGCATGGACAGATGCACAGTCACAGAAAAGCCTTCTAGCAACAGAAACTCGTGACCCCTCATGACCAGTCATAATGGCACTACTAAACCTGCATTAACCCCTTGCTTATCCTCTTGCACTCTGTCCCCTCAGCCTCTTGCTCTTCTGGAAAAGATATACAGGTAATGTCTCAGGGTCACTGTGATTTTCCCAAATTCACACTATCTCAGTTTAAATGTCTTACAGTTACCAAAGCTGATCATTCCACATGGGTGTTTGGTTAACCCTTATAACCATGAGAAACAATGAAGAAAGTTCATATTCCCACCCCTTTCTCTTCCTAGTTGTGGGTGGATAATTTGGTGAATCATTGTATATGTAGAGCAGCATTGTTGGGTTATGAAGTACAGTTGCAACTTGAAGACAAGTTGGTTGTATGCTGTGATGGCCTTGACAGGGCTGCTGGCAGGGCTTGAGGGTGAGGTGTAGTGCCTCAGGGTGTGGATGTTTTCCACACCTATGTATGTTCTAAATAAAGCAGTGTCTGCATATTATGGTGACACTTTGTAATGACACATGCCAAAGGATCAAAACACAAGAACAATATTTCACAGGCTACAAAACAGTTCTGACATTTTTGCAGAATAAAGAAAAGTTACCTGAAAATGTGAAAAACAGAGTAGTAGTTGATTTGTGACCCGTTGTAAAGTTTGTCCCTGCCATATCTAAGATAAAAACTGGCTATTTTTAGGATTATGGTACCCATTATACCAAAGGTACCTCTGAGCCATGAACATGCTTGCCTCAGCAGTTACTCCCTGCACACCTGCAGTACTGGGGAGAGGTTACAGAGGAGCCAGTACAAGTCATGCAGAGCTTATGACTACCAAGGGGTTGCAAGAAATTCTGATTTCAGATTTCTGTCAGCTTCAGCTTAGTGGTAAGGTTTGCCATTAAGCAATCAGCCACGAATGAACATGGGCTGCTCCTTTACACCTTTATTATCGTACATAATGCTTCAGATAAAGCATTGCTCCCATTCATATCATTATTACACACTCTTGTCTTTCAGTCGTCAGTGCCTCAAACCCAAACTGATGGGAACAGCCACTGGATTTTGTCATAATGCACAAAGATGCCTCAAGATTTCAAGATTTTTGAAGGGTGGTTGATTACCATAGCCAGGACTTGTGCTGTGTATGGGCTACTCTGTGGAGCAGGATGATCACATTCTCACTAGGGCAATTTCTACTGCTGTGTATTGCTGTCTCTGGCAGAGTTGAGCTAAGGCTTGTGAAGGGCCCAGGGCAGAGGGCTATTACACCGTAAGTTATTCTCCAATCATACATGCTTATTGTCATGGACTGACAGAATGATGTTTCATTGGCTCTAATTGTGGGAGTAATACAATTCTTTTAAAAAAATCACAGCTCTTAAATGGTGTTTGGATGAATTTCAAGAACATTTAAATCACTGTTCACTTGTTCTCTGTAGTAAACAAGACTGAACATAATGGAAAATAGTAAGCTATTGAAATGTGAG
This sequence comes from Aquila chrysaetos chrysaetos, assembly GCF_900496995.4. Lineage (NCBI taxonomy): Eukaryota > Metazoa > Chordata > Aves > Accipitriformes > Accipitridae > Aquila > Aquila chrysaetos. The sequence goes on from NC_044006.1 coordinate 29,972,984, forward strand.
GAGATTGAAAACCATCAATATTTAATAAAGATGGTATATGCATTGTCACCAAACATTGCACAAAGTTTCTGAAGAGTCTTAAACCATAAGTCCCTCCCAAAATGCGTATTCTGCCTATGGTCAGGTCTGTAGTCTTTTCCAGGTATGTGGCTCTACTGCCTGGTCAGATTCTAGGCTGTTTTCCTTGAATATGGTGAATAACAGGGCATCGGTAGGACTGCCTACAACAGCAACAAGACAGACACATTCATGCTTACATGCAGCCTTCGTCTCTGTCTTGATCTTGGCTCTCTGCATTTTTCCTTCATGCGAAGTATGGTGGGGTTGTGTACAGCTGGCTGAATGTTGCAATAATAATACAGTGACCTCCAGTGCTTAAATCCTTTGCTTCCAGACCTACCACAGGCAAGGAAACAGTGAGCTAACAGGTTAACTGCAAGGTCATAGCCTTAATGAGGTTTTAAATATTGCAGCTCACAGCACAGGAGACTATAATGACCCTAAATTAAACAAGACGGTTAAAATAAACCCCTAGGATCAATGATTATTACCAGGGCACAGTAATAAACATACATTTCTGTGTTTTCCTATAACATCTCTCATTCAGGATGTTAAGGTAATTTACTAGTAAAGCCTTATCACCCTCTTGTGATGAAGGTAAGTAATACATAGGAATCACTTACCCGTTTTTGTGAGATCACTTCTCTAATATCTAATCTCTTCTTTAATAGCATACGATAATATTACACAATCCTTTGGGTCAAAATGTCTCATTTAATGTCAGAAGAAAATGGAAGAATATGGAAGAGAGATAGGAATTTATGAATATATCAAGGGTAAATGTCTTAACATTCACTTCAAAGCACCACAGGAATCTTTATAACCATTTTGCCATTACTTCTCACACAAGTGTTTTCAAGGAGAGTATAGTTTTCTGCCTCTTCCTTCCCCCGTATTACCAAAGCACGGAACTCTGATAGTTAAATGTTACAACAGGGCAATTTTCCTACTTGCAGAATCATTACCATTTCGGATCCTGGCAAAAAAAGAAACCTTCCCTGAATATTCCATGGACTGCCAGCAGTTTGGCTTGTACTGAATTATAAGTGGAAGTGGTTAAGCAAAGTAATAATTTTTTTTCCCCCTCCTTTCCCCAGACTTGCTTTGAATGTCCCCAGGGAAGCCAGGCTTGCAGTCTGAAAACTGTACTCTGAACTGTTGTGTACTAAACAGAGCAGCACATACAGTTTATTAACACCAACGCAGTTCCCCTCCATCTGTCATTTTCCTTGGTTTGCTCGCTCCTCAAATGGGTGAAATTTGTTGTCCCCAGATGCGGTCCATATTTTCATTCTGGCACTTCAAAAACAACTCTAACATTGCAAAAAAGATAGTATGGCTGAGGTCAAAACGAGCTATATACACATTCCAGCTCAAGATTAATGCTGACAGAACAGAGTATAGTATGGGACTACACTATTCTTTTCAGAATATACAACAGAGAAGCAAGGAAGGAATATTCTTAATTGTCTTCAATCTGTTGACAGTGAGATTTTACAGTGTGAAATTCCACATGAACAGAAAAAGGTTATGTCAATAAGGGCAAGAAAATGTAATAAATTCTACGTTTTGGTTGTGTAGCTGAATCATGTATCTACTGAAATTGTAGTATCAGTGATGAGTCTGACTGGTTTTGTATCATCAGTAAATCAGGACCCTGTAGCTCTGTGACTCAGATATCCTTCAATAAGATTTTTCTACTTTATTGGTTACATTTTTTGATGCAGAGCTGCCTTTTTTGTTTGTGTAATAATTGATCATAATATGCAAATAATTACTGTAAATGTAGTTGGTCCAAGGAAAATGCTGTATTCTACTTAAGAATCACACAGACTTTTTATCACACTTGCATTGCTTCAATGGGAGAGAAACACCAGCTCTTGTCCTTTGGCTAAGAGATGAATTGCCCTCTCTGTTTTATCCCTTGTATAAACTCAGGCAAATGATGAAAAACTGCAGGAATAGCAGCTGTAGAATGCTGATCCAATTGTCTGAAGTGAATAGAACTGCTAGAAGGCATAAAACTTGTGGAGTTCACTGATTTCTTTGGCACCTGAAACCATGAGAAAACAATTGTTTCAGTGACAATGCAATGTTTCTGAAAGGTTGAGGTTATGACAAGGGTGGTTAAATGGTGGCTTTTGAATTGCATGTGGGTTGTGAACAATTCCAGTACAGCATGTATGCTATATCTGCAGCATGTAATTGGTTGTTTGGCTGTGCTAGCACAAAGGCTGCTGGGCAATTCATATCCTCAGCTGTGGAAGAAAGCGAGCTGGCATCGCTCTGCCTCTTGGAACCCAGCTATACACTGGGGCAGGCTCCCTCCCACAGGGAGCTACAGCCCTCTGCAGAGCCATTGTCATCTGTAAACTGCTACCAGAGCTCTCTGATGAGGGTCCTGCTAGGTGAGACAAAACAATTGCCCAGGACAGCGTATTGCTGGGCACGGCAAAATGTTTATGCCCCTTTTGGCCATTTTTACCTTGCGACTGCTGCTGCAGCCAGGTGGGGTGTTAGATGTTACTGCACCGCCCCGGCAGGGCAGTTGGGCCATGACTTTCCCTTCTCCTAGCTTCTGTCTTCCATTCTTAGTCCTTAACCAACGCTGGAAGAGCAAGTACCACTTTGCTGACCGCTCTGACTCTGATTTATGCTCAGCCAACTGGAGGTGATGGCATGTAGCTAAATACTCAGGTATTTATTGTCCCACCTTCCATTGAATGTGATCTTACCACTTTCCTGGGTTACTTTCTCAGACCTGCAAGTATAGGTGCTCATCTTTCACAATTACCATCGGTGTCAGTGAAAGGTGCTATCTTCAATAGCAACTGCAGGTGCCATGCAGCTAACAGAACAGGGAATTTGACATTTAAACAGGATGAACAATTGCATGTGGCACATCTTGAATATTACTTACTAGTCTGGAAAAGACTGAGCACGGTTACTTATAGTTACTCCACATTTGTTTCACAGGACTTAACTATATACATTCACACATGCAGTTGCCTGCCTACACTTCGCCATTGTATTTTGCTCAGGAACAAACAAATGCAGTTCATCTGACCCAACAATAAACCACCATCTAAACAAGTAACATTAGGTATTTTTTTTTTTTCATTGAATTATTGTGGTCAGAATCTGTCACCCTGACTTATGCTGAGAAGCACATTGCTATTCAGGTAGTTATTGATTTCTGTGGGTTTGCACTCAGGGTGATGCAGTTCTCAGCATGCAGGATCACAGAGAAGGTGAACTTTCTCATCAAATTTTCAGCAGCAGAAGACTTGGTAGCTCCTTAAGAAAACTGAAACAGCAGTGGCCATGTTACAAGCTCAGGCCCTGACTTTAGAGTAATCAGATGATACATTCAAAGTCCAAAGCCGCCTTTTTTACTCATCCAGAAGCTGCAGTGAGTACAGTGGCTCAGTGGGATATGTCAGGCAGGCTTGGCTCATATTTTAAATAGTGATAATGAATAGCTTCAAAGTTCTGCAAAGAACTAGGAAAGAAGAGCTACGAACCATCCTTCTGTTTTGTGAAATAAATGAAGTCACACCTTCAGCAAAACTATATGTTGTATTTTGCCATTGACTCAATGTATCAGCTGGCTATAAACAATCTTACAAGTAATGCAGGAATTACATAGCAAAATCAGAATGAATTCAGCACCACCTGAAGGCTGAGAATTGAATTCCATGGCAATGTGACAGGCACTCTATGTTACAGGAGATGAAATGTAAGGGAAGCTAATTTGAGGCAATTTGTGCAGACACGGCAAAAAGTTCTCTATAGAAATGGACTACCTCGTTTTATTTCTTCCTAAATCCAGATTCCAGTCATTTCTTTTCCTAACTCCCATACAGATATCAATTCGTCTGAGAAACTTATCTCACTGCAATGGGTTTGTTTAGATAGTTCAACTCAGGTGAAAAATACACCTCAGAATGGCAACTGTGTTATAATTTTAATTATGTAGCAATTGCAAACTGATCACATTGTATATTGTAAGGTTTTAGAGTATCACCTGTCTGTGGAATATTAGTATCAAGGTCTATTCCTGTTATTTGTAGACATGCTATACACTGAAATTAACTGTCAGTTCTGTTCCCAGAACTTTATAAAAAATTCACATTTAAAAGGCTTTTTCTGAATCATGTAACAAATTAAATTTTTTCTTTTTGTGAACTATCATATTCTATGGAGGAGCACCCATCATCACAATGTTTGGCAAAGGCATTTCCAGTTTATTAAAGAGACTGTGATTTAATAATTTGGCCAATGAAAATCTGCAGGTCGTCTGAGAATCATCTTAACACATGTGGAATAGGTTCCTTTTTTCCTAGCAAGAAAGAAAGTAGTGTATAAATGTTTTGCTAATGTGCTGAGGGCTACATTTTATCCTCATGCAATATTAGCTTCTCAAGAAAATTCTCAGAATCTATTAAGGCATAAGATGGTGTAGTCTGTGATTACTTGAAAACATAAAACCTTGTTTTGTCTGTCACTCCCACCCGCATACTCCTGCGCAATTGCTATTTTCTCTTTCCAGAAGCTAAAGCAACACAGACAAACCTTGTTTCCTGAATGACTGATGGGGTAATGAAAATTAATAGTGGCCCCTACAAACACCATTGATTTTTTAAAATCTCAAAGATTGACACCTTATTTTTGTATTTGAAACAAGCATATGTCTGTTTGTTGTAATAAGTGTAGGTATGCATGTATACCCTGATACCTACGAGCATTGTCTGCAGACTCTGAGGAGCTCAGGGGCATATTTCAAATTCACTTCAACAAGGGCACCAGGCTGTGTAATAAGGATTTTGTAAAAATCCATCCCTTAGAATCTTGTAAGTAATCTCTTGGATATCCTACAGGCTCTCTTTCATAAAGCTTTCAACAGAGTTGAGTGGGCTGCACGCGTGTGTGTGAAGCTGCCCTGATTGAAATGCCAATATTCTCTCTCTCTGTGCTCTGAAATTTACTATTGCAATAAAACGGAAGCATTCCCTTGCATACAAACTGAAGTGACTGTGAAGAACAACCACTGAAACCCTCATTTATTTCATGGTTTCGGTTTAATTGACATCAGCGTTCAATCCTTCCTACTGGCCTATTCATTGTCTCCCTCTCCTGGAGATTCAGTCTGGATTCAGTGTACAGCAAATTCATTACTAAACTGCAGCACCTTCCCTCTCTGAAAGGAAGGGGAAAGAAAGAAGTTACACTGTAGTTAGAATCAGAAGAATCTAATCTTAGTATTTTTCTTTTATCTACTTTTTTTTGGTTTTTTAAACGTTTAAGTATTTCCCACAACACCCACAGCAAGCAACCCACACCACCTTCCCCATCTCCCTGTCCAAGTCTCTGTTGAGGGAAAATATGTTAAGAGGATACTTACCTATCTCCCTGACTCCAAATAACCAGTGCCAAGATGGCGTAATACAAATATTTCCGAATAAATCATGAAATGATTCATGGGTAAAAAACATTGCAAACAATGTATTTTAGGCATATTATTTAACCAGCAGCAATAAACCTGGTCATTTTGTAAAGAATATGAATAATTTGTTTTAATACTAAACGATGAGAATTCCTGTAAGAATGACCCAACCAGCTCTAATCAGAGACTGGGGAGCATGTGGATGAGTAGCATGCAGTGTGCAAATACATAGGCAACGATGGGAGGAAAAATAAATTGCTCAGAATGGCGAAGGGTCGCTGGTACCCACCAGTCCTTCCACAAGAATGGGGCCCAAAATGTGTTTGAAATTAGGGTAGAGTAACTGGTGTGGTGTAAAATAAAGAGAGCAAGGAGGCAGGTTTGCTAATATATTGCCTCACTTGAGGAAATAAAAAAAATTATTACCTGTAGGAAATAGGAAGAATTATATGGGTGGGGCACAATTCATGGAGTGTAGCCTCCACGTTAATGCAATTTCTTGGGAAAGTGTTGGGGGAAGGATGTGGTAACATATTAGGGAGTACAGTGCTACAGATGATATTTTTTAATACTAAACACACAACGATCCTAATGCTCTTTTAGGTATAGTGCAGACCATGTGGGAAAAAGATCCCCCAAAACCTGGCTTTCTGGTATCTTTCTCCTGTTCTTGGGACAAATCCTCTTCTAGAGCTCTCTCTGACATTTGTATGACAGTAGTTGTTACCTGTGGGGACCACGTAGCCTTAGAGCTCAGCTGTGGTAGGGATGGTATTGTGGAGTAAGATGATTATGAACTCTAGGATAACCACTAAGAAAATACTAATTTACTCTGCACTTACAGCTCACCACATTTCTAAATTGTGTCAAAATTCTGGTAAAAGTTAGGGGCATTGGCCCGTGGGATTTCACAGCAGATGCCACATCAATGCTATACAGCATAGCAGCAAGGGGTGAGAGCATGGTGAGAGCAGAGCCATTCATAAGATGGAGCAAGTTTATTGTTGCTTCTGTAGCTGAGAACTTAGAAAAGGTCCTAACTCTTCACATTACATCTGGTGAAGTGGAAGGACAGTCTCAACTTCTACTGTGGGCTTAGATTCCGCATTGGTACCTGATTAGGAGTCAGATTCAAAGTAGCTGAACCAAATCAAAAAAGTGAGGTAGATGCTCTGTTTCTACTCCATTCAGTGGACATTTCCTAAGTATTTAGTCCTTAAAAAAATAAAGAAAAGAGAAGAAAAGTAGAGGTATTGTGTAAAAATATCTACAGAATCTAAAGCCCTTCAAAAGAGCACTCTGCTACTAAATAATGTAACGGCGTGTATCACTCTTTCATTAAATATCAATAAATAATTTAAAATTACAGGTAATTTGAAATGCTTCTGAAATTATATCCATTCCCCTGTTTGTTCTGTATACACTTGTAAGGGGAGTTTTGTGGGCTTTCTTTGGTTTAAACTCTTGATTTTGAAATTTTTCTTTGCAGTCATTAGCATTAAGAGAAAATGGAAGAAGAGTGGATAAGTCATTATTTATTTGAGATGACTATTAGGAATGGAATAAAGAAAGATTCCTTGAAATGAGAATAAACCTTTTCTTTGGCAGATTAGCTGCTGGCTTCTAAATCTTCCTCCTGAGAGGACGGTACACAGGAGGTAACAGGATATTATGTCTTTCCCTCCAACTAGCTGTTAGCAGATTTGCAAGAAGTCCAGGCCATCCCTTCATTAGTTCTCATGCCCTGTTTTTGGGCAGCAGGGTGTGATAGTGAGGCGTGGGCCTTGGGTGAAACTTTGGCTTTGCTGACATTGATTCAACAATTCATTGACTCAGTAGGCAGGATTTCAACCCATGTGCCCCAGCCAAGTGCAGGGCACAGGCTAGCCCTCAATGTTTAATTATAAGGTGTGGGTTGTTCAGCAGCATTTTATGTCTATGACAAAAAGAACCTTCAGTCAAATCTTTGTGGGTAACTGACATATTATTCCTTCTTTGCTGGATCAGAAGTAGTGGCCTGACCTTAACCATGTCACTGTCTTCTTGCTGTATACATTTTCCCCCTCTGTAACAGAAAGCAAGGAACTTTACAGATTCTGAAGCTAAAATAATGAGAATTTGTGTATGCATATGAAACTCATTTCCCAGTACACTGCCGTAGATAAAAATCACAACAAATGTACTTTAGAGTAAATGAATGAAATTTAAGACTGATACTGCAAAATAAATTTGGACTGGCTTTTTTTGGTGGGGGGAACTCATTAGACTGTGAAAATTAATCACACTGTGCATAGTACCCCATTGGCAAGACATTACTCACTGCAAAATAATTCTGTTGTTTGGGGACTTTGCATGTATCCTAGATTGATGGTGATTCAGTGTTTATTGAGATTTTTGGTTTGCATCTCATTTATGTTTATGCCTACCAGATGGTCTTTATTTGTCACAGTATTTCTTAGGAATTTTTTTTTTTTATCGCAGATTTGAGTGTCTGCATGATAAAGATGCTCTATAAGTGAAAGAAGAAATTGAGCAATATTAAACATCACAGAAGACAACTGATTGCTAAGGGTAAAGAAAGCAGATTATGGTTACAAATAATAGTTTAAGAGAAAAGCCTGAAATGATCTGGATTTTAGTTCTAGGGATAAGATCTTCAACCAAAATACGTATCTTGCTGTGTTTCTAGTCTTGGATTTGGGGATTTAAAGTTAGGAAAAAAGCTAAAGTAGGTCAGTCTCCAAGAAAACTTTTTTAGTAGCAAGACTTCTTTTCTTCTAAACAAGCCATTAAAATCTCATTGCCTGAGACATTAACACAGAGAAGCCCAGAGTGCTTAATTTTGTATTATAGGCGTAATATAGGAGTAGTGTAAGAAACAATATCTGCCTAAACCTTTCAATCCCTCCTCCTCAGAATAGTAGACTGGTTAGTGTTAGATCCGCTGGTCCGAGGTTCAGTCCTCACTGTTGAGTGTTGCAAAGATCAGAGTTACAAGTGGCTTCTTGTATGAGAAACAAATCTTGGCCCTTGGTCTCCAGGGAGGGACACTGACATGTATGGTATTGTTTGTTTGGGCGATATTGGTCTTGCTCCCCCCCTGTCCCCCAGTCCCTTCCTGGAATAGGAAAGGCACATAAAGATTTTGGAACCCATGAGAAATCTTTCATCATTTCAGATACTGGAATAGTCTTTTCAGTCTTTAATGGCTGAAGCTTTATGAACAGGAGTTTAGGTCATACATCTTCAAGGAAGAGTTTTCCCACAGTAGATACCAGAAAAGCTTTTGACAAATTTCCAGGAAAAGGACATCTTTCTATAAGATACCCTGATAATCCTTCCATGTACAGATGTAGAAACTGGCTTGAAAAACTCCTGGGTCTGTTAATCTTGCAAAATTCAGCTAATAGTCAGATATGCTCTTCATGAAAAGTCAAATGAAAATATAACTAATACAGCTCCATAAATATATATAGGGAGAATAAAAACAAAGAATAGCCTTAGATAAACCCAGGAGGCAAAAATACTAACTCCAGAAGTCCTTCTGTTTCTGTCTTGAAGCTAACGGAATTATTTTCCTTCAACTGTGAACGAAATCAGTAAGCTTGAGACATGATGCTGAAGGAAAGCTAAAATAACTTGAGTTTGGAACCATAGACCATTGTCCCAAAAAGAGACAATGCAAACAAGAATTAGTTACATCACAGCACTTTGTTAAAGTGTAACAGTGAAGAACAGGAGGCAGTGGTACCAATTGCTTGGTAGAGATTATGAGAGGAAAATTGTTTTCTGGTAAACTGAATTAAATCCAGAGTGACCAGAGGAGATGGTAGATGGAGTTGGTAGTGAAATATATTCAATAACCTCTAAATCTGTCTCCTTAAGTCCCTTGGTAATGGCAATATTAACGGCAATCATGGTTAGAAGTCTTTCACTAAAATAAATAGAGCTTTGGCTGTAGTCTCCACTTCTTTCACAGAGTAAGTTAAAATAAACTTTCTATTATTTTCTCACCCATGATATGGTTCTTCCCATTGGGAAGTACTCAGAGGAGCCTAGGAAGAATCAGAAACCATTCTATGAAAGCAAGAAGGGAGGACAAAGCAAGTAAAGATTGGGAGATTTGGAAACCCTGAAAACAGACACCAGATATTTTGCCACGCACAACAAAAAGAGCAAAAGTATTGGTGTACCTGAAGTATGGACAGCAGCTCTGATAACTGATTAAGACTGTGATATGTCTATACTGCACATTATTAAGAGCTGAAAAGCAGATAGTAGTTGGTGTTAATTCAAGTTGATCTTTTCTGTGTTATCCAAGTAGTTTCCCCAGTAATGTGACACATATTTAAGGAGCTCACAGGAAAAAAAGACTGGTGACATTTCTGAAAAGATATATCTGGCCTTCAGGAGATAAAATTTTTACCATGCCTTTTCTATTTCTTGATTCTGTATTGACACCTTTCCTCCCTCCCCATATGTTCAAGTTCTCCTGAACAAGTTTTCATTTCGTAGAGTCACTACTAAAGCTGTAATCACAGCTGGGTTGGGCACCATGTCTCACCAGCCCAAGGCAACTCAGATTCATTGTTTTTGTGGGACCCAGTGGCAAACAGGAATTACAGCATCTTTACCCTGTTGCAAACACTCCTTTTTTCCTGACCTCTTTCAATTTGAGGAAGATAAAAACTGTCACAATTCTCTTCAGGCAGTAATTTTTCAATAGCCATTGGTGAAAAGCACTATATTTTAATATCTGTGCATTCTTATATGGAACAATGTAGCTATTCAGAGTGAATAGGCTTTTCAGGAATTATACAATCCTTTTGTAAAGTTCTTTCTCACTAATCTACAGCTATGGCGTTAAAGATATCCTTGGAGAGATTTAGGAGAGCAGTTCTCTGCTCCACTTTAAATTAAAAGAAAAAAAGAAAAGCATGTGAATTCAGTACTGTTATTAGCTCAGTAATGTGAGTAGTATATGCTTCATCATAAATATCTTTTCTTGTGATGGAGTGGGCAAGAAAATGTTTTTTTTCCCTAAAAATAATCTTCACCCTTTCGCACAGCTCTCCTCTGGCCTGTAGGTGTCATAGTAATAATATGGATGAAATAGATAAATCTTAGTCTACTTACATGAAATAACTTTTTGAAAAGCAATGCTCTTGGTAAGTAAATACTGTTATTTTTTGAAGCTTTGGAACTGGAGAAACTACTCTAGTGTATAGACAAGCATACAATATAAAGGATTTCATTGCACATTCTCTACCTCCAAAGGTGATGTTTCTCACGTTTCTCAGCTAAAAAATATTTTTCTCAAAAGTCTTATCCTGAGGCCTCCAAATCTGAACTTGCCTGTCTTGATCCCGCTCTTCATCCATTCTCCCTCTCACTCTTGCTTCTTCGTAATATCTAACTCAGATAAGAGTCAGATAAGTGACTAAAAAGATTGAAAGAGCAGCATGTTCCTCCACCCCTTGAGGGAGTAGAGCAGTGGGCTGTAGGTGTAATAAGGCCACAGGATGAAGCTGCAGCGAATACTAGGGAAACATCTAAGGAACCTAGTAGTATCAAATACCAATTCTCAAACTCTGTTGCCTACTAAGTAGTTAAGGACACCAAAGCTTAGATTCACCCAGGCTAACTTCAAGCCCTTTCCTGAACACCTGAATTAAAAATGTTGTCACATTGTATAATTGATGGAATGGTCAAGCATCACCAGGAGAACACTGGTCTACCCAAGATGTCAAGTTCTCTCCAGCTGCAGTGGAAGCCAACAATGAACTCCTATCATGACATCCAAGGTAAATATACAAAGTCATATGGGGTAAAACTAGGCCAGTTTCACATTAACGATAAGATATAGTAAGATCCAATAACACATTAATAGGCTGCTTACATAAATGTTATTTAATCTACCATTGCTATGCATACAACTTTGTAAACAGAGTACAACAGCTATTCTGCTTGGCCAGTGCTCAGCACTACAATTTGTAGAAAGAGCATAATGTCCTCCAGGGGAAATTTCAGTGGCAATTCTAGTTCATCAAGGACAAAGGTGTTGGAGCCTTGGACATTTGTAAAACATATAGAAGAGTGAACTCTTAGGAACAGTTTTGGGAATGTCAGTTTAAAGCTTTCCCTTTAATAACTACCTGAAAAATGGGACTAGAAAAAGGAAGTTCTGTATCCTATGCATAAATGTGCAGTGCAAGAAGGCTTATAATTTAAAGATTTAGCCACATGATTAAGTAGAATTGGTAACTTTCTGTCTTGAGCCTTCTTTTCTCCTCAAATGCGAGGAGAAATGGTAAACAATTCTTTGATGTAATTTGAAAAATATCTGACTTATGATGTAGGACCCGAGGTCGTAAAAATAGAATCCTTGCTTAGAACTGTGAACCCCCCTTCTGGTTTACTAGGTAACTCAGTAAAAATTTCTGTGCTTATAGCTGTAGACATTCATTTATAGAAAGAACTAACTTAAGGATTTCTGATTATTGCAGCATGAAACCAGGCTTTAGTATTTCTGAATAAGAAAGGCCCATCAAATATATACTGAGGACCCTAGACCTTGACATTTCTGTGACACGTGAATCTATATATTAATTTCCTCATGTATTTCCAGATAATGATATAATCTTATCCAAGAATTTTAGGATGCAACTAGACATCACACTCAGTTTTCTTGGAGCTGTATGGCTTCTTTAGCTCAACATTATTATTTACCCCTGCTACCTGGAATAAAGCATTTAGCATTTCCGTAGGTATAAAGAGATAAAGGCTGCATTTGGAAGCACTAATGGATGTTTACATGTGGACACATGTTTAGCTAACATCGGCCGCAAGAGCATTCCAGAGGCCTTTAGAAGACCTTGAACAGAATAAACAAGAAGACTAAAAAAGAAAGATGCCAATTAGAAGAACACAGGTGCACATTCCACGATAAAGGGAACTTGGCACAAAGAACCTCAATTCAGCAGTTTATCTTGACCAATTAGACTGAGACAAGTTTCGCGTGTTTTAATTGGTATAACCAATTATGTCCTATGTTTATGCGCGTGTACAGAGTTAGTATAACCAATTATATCTTATGTTTATGCGCGTGTACAGTGTTGATATAACCAATCATATTTTATGCTTGTGCGCGTGTACAGTGACTTTGCAGAATATGTGACTATAAGTATGTGTGTGTTTTAGCAATAAAGTGTCGTCTGTTGTCTGCTCTCAAGATTACAGGCGTCCGTCTACTTCAATCTCCTCATTTACAGTAGATTTTCAAATCCAGTTTCAATACCTGGATATTTCCATTCTGATCCAAATATTTAAAAACCTTCTTAAAGTAGTCTAAATGAAGCTTTGAAGTTCATGCTCTAGAACAATCTTACTGCTGATCACATTACACAGTGAAACACTTCACCATGCATTTGCTCCAGACTGTTAACCCTTAGTCAGCTGTAACACACAGAGCGACATGTGCTAGGAGATGATGATAGTTTTGTTCATTTTATAAGACACTCCCCTCTCAGATACTAGTGTATGTCTGCCAGACATTATGTGCTGTTAGAAGAAACTGGTGTGTGTGTGTGTGTGTGTGTGTGTGTTGCCTTGTGGTCTTCTATTTCAATCTGTTGGTGGGTAGTCTGGTAAGAAAGGGGTGCCAGAAACTTACTGTGTATCTTGTAGCTGGCACCATGCTTGAATTGCTGTTGAAGACAAAGGGAGTAAAAGGTGCTCAGAATCAGCTCTGTAATTCTAAAAGTTCAAGACATGAGGACACTACTCACAATTTCCAACGGAAAGCATATTAGTTAAAGTTTTGAAGGTCTGGGGTCAGTTCCAGGTGCACCCATGAAGTTGGCTAATCATTCCGATATACAGAAGTCTGAGATGTGTAGAGAGTTTTGTTTTTCATACTACTCAGACTAGTACTGGCTAAATTAAGAGGTCCTGCCTGTCCACCTGCTGTAGAAGTATTTGACTTGTTATGCAAAGTTTCGCTCTGGCTAAACTAGAAGTGACACTGGGAATCGTACTGTGCTCTGCCTATATTTGAAGGCTGTGTCTAAAGCATGTTTTTTGGTCTGTCCCTTGGAAGATGTCCATGTCTTTCAGAATGACAGGGACACAATATGACTCACTTCACACAACTTTGTTTCTTCTGTATAGATATTTACACATCTGAAGAAGTCATCCTTGCCTGCCCTTATAGATATTGGGCAGAAATAGACAATTTAAAGGCATGCTTTTTGATATAGCTAATTGTTGCCTAGAAGTGTCCATTTTTGCTCCATTGACTCTAAAGGTGCTCAAGACTATTAACTCAGAGGTAAATGTGCATTTACTCATATAAACCAAACAAAAAAGCCTGATCCCATACAATGAAACAACTAGGAAGATTTCCAGTTACTTCAGGGAAGTCTGAATGCATAAAAAGATAAGCTGGAAGGTTGGATGATGTGAATCTTATTGGACGTTTCTGTATGTAGAAGTATACCTGAATTCTGCACGAGTTACAACAGCCTAGTTAGAGTAGGCCACACAATGGATTAAATTGCAGTAAGAGCAACCAAGAACATGGACTGTTTAAAAAAATGAACAAAACCAATCAATATATCAAGATGAATGAAAACATCCCCCATCATCTAATCTGATCCCACTAGGTAGGGCCTACGGCAACCCTTCTTTAGGACTGAGATGTTACTGGTGAAAAGGGAAAGCTTTCTACATAGGCTGCTGGGAGTACAAGTGGAATGAAAAGAGTTTGGAAAAAGTTTGTAGAAAATAAGACAGAATCTTCTTTTGAAACCTTGAGGTTTTTTTTTTTTCTTCCTTTCTGTATCTGGGGATTTCTCGTGCCCTTGCAACTATTTTAGTTTACCTTTTTTATAGCTAGTCAGCACACATGCCACTTTTTCTTTTGCAGGCTCTGGAACTTACTGTTGCAACTGAAAAGAGATGCAACAAAGACTTCCTGTCAGAGACAAGGTTGTTCCCCGCCCCCAGGATAGCCTATTAAAGCTATAGCATCAATGTTTAGAGAAATTCACAACTTTTTCTTCCTTTTATAAAAGGAAAGGGAAACAATAAACAAAAAAAGTAAACAAGAAAAACCTTTTCCAAACCCTATATGAGGCGCATATCAGAAGACTTTAATGATCTTCATCAGAAAAAACAGTGTATCAGTAACTGAGTTCAACAGCCTTACTCAGTAAAGCAACCTAACCCATACAGGCAAAAAATTTTAACTCATGTAAATTACGTTGGTGACAGGAATATTCTCAGGAGCAACAACTGCACTGATTCTTGATGTTTCCTTTTACAAAACAAGAAGTAATCCCTCAATATATCTCAACAATACTGGAATGTCTGTGGTTCAAAGGCACCTGTCACTTGGGAGACTTACCTAGCCCCATAGCTTTTAAACTCAGATAACTAATTAGCATCTGATTTATGAACGCTTCATATCAGGAAAGAAACCTGAAGTTATTGGAAAGGGTCTTTGTCAGAAAGTTGTGCTTAAGGAAAACTTTACAAGGTTTCTCTGCAACCAGCATTACTTCTTATTCTATGAAGAGGTAAAAAATCCTGTAGAGCTCTTTTAAGTCCCAGGTAACTTTAGAATGAGTTGGTTTTTTTGTGTTTGGGGTTTTTTTTTGTTTGTTTGTTTGGTTTGGGTGTTGTTTTTTTTTTTTTTTTTTAGTTTTTGTTTTGTTTAATGTTTCTCGGAGGAAGAATTGTTAGGTGCAGCACATCTCAATCATACTTTGACTCAACACGTTTTTGTATAACATTCTGGCAAGCAGCGAGAACTCTGTTATTTTGTCAAATTATTATTTATTTAAGGGTTTTCTGTGACTTAATGATGCTCCCATTCTTATAGGGAACCTTTTAACAGAAAGAATTGCAGAACCTGCTGTTCCAATGTGCTACAGTATTGCAGAGCCTCTGCTCTCAAGAACATAATGTTGAAATGTTAAGTAAATAAAAATAATAAGAGCTGTTTTGAAGGAACTGGTGCAGGCTGGCTATTGTGTGTGCTCCTTAGTATAAATACAGGTATAAAAAATTTTGGATCCTGACTGAGCTGCAGCAGTAAGAATGGATGTGAATTATATTTTTTAAATTATTTACAACTTCACAGTGTCTGTGGCTTTAAATTATTGATGCTAGTGACAGTAACTGTCAATGAGACAAAGCTTCCACTGAAACAGCAGCAGCAGCATGCTATGGTGCTGGGGACTGGTTTTGTTCAGCCCTTCCAATCCTTCTTATTAAGGAAAAATGTCACTTCTCTCATGTTAGGAGAGCAGAAAAAAGGAAGCAACATCATTATTAAAGGAGAAGTTTCCTGCAA
The DNA here is from genome assembly GCF_900496995.4 of Aquila chrysaetos chrysaetos. Lineage (NCBI taxonomy): Eukaryota > Metazoa > Chordata > Aves > Accipitriformes > Accipitridae > Aquila > Aquila chrysaetos. The sequence continues at coordinate 29,988,847 of NC_044006.1, forward strand.
TAGTCTTTGATTGCAGTCTGTGTCTCAGAACTCTTGGGATAGCAAAAATGTTCTAACTGAGCATGAAAGAGGTCAATCTTAGCAGTAAGTGACTGCATAATGTTTGCTATAACACTTTTTTTACATGTAGGGTTATAGCAGCAAAAAAGTCCCTGCTGCACCACAAAGGATGAGGAAGCACTGCATGTTAGAGAGACTTTAGGGGGCACATTTGTTCCCTCCTACACTCCACAGTGCATTGTCTAGGGCAGTGTAACTCCACATTCAGTCAATACCTCTAGGACAAAGGTATTAGCCTCTCCAGATGTGTTAGAAGCACTTGCACCTCTGTTGGTATAGCAGCAACAATCAGTAGTACTGCAGATCATCTGTCTTCTTTATTACTGCTGCTCTCTCCCGCTGACCTATGCAGCTGTAATCTCCTGAATCTGTCTGTCTATATCTGACAGCTTCCTAATAAAGTTCTGTTGCTTTAGGTGCAAAACGACATGCCTGTTTTAAGTATGGTGGTATAGGGCTCTGTTTTTCCTGCTGGTTTATTCAAGTTCAAAGCAACAACACACTAGGTGAAGTTCATGAAGAGAAAAGGAGTACTATGTGTTATTTGGAGCTGGGAATTTGGTTGGACCCATTACTGCTGAAAGGAGAGAAGATTCCTGATATGAAAACATCAGCGAGCCACGTGTGTGTACTGCATATGTACTGGCAGAATGGGAGAGAGCTGTGTGGAATGTGAAATTGCATCCTGTACTGCTGGGGATCAGGTGCCAAGTTGTATAAAGACAAGTGCTGTATTAAGAGTGGGAAAATGACTGAAGAGTGACTCTCTGTAGAGAATGATTTCCAGTGGAGGAGAACAATCATGCTACTTTTGTGTCCTCTTATGTGCACGGATGGAAGGAGAGAATCAAAAGTCTTCTGCTGTCATTTAAGAAGCAAAGACCATCTTAATGACTTAGGAGATAGTAATAGGCACATGGAAACATGCCGAGGAGTCTGTGAAGCTGCAAGAAATGAAATATGCTTTTATAGTTAAGGTTAAATCTCACTGAAATGGACTTGGATTAATATTGAGGCAATGGCTGCCCTCAGGTTGCAGGTCACCAAAATGGCAGGAGTTCTACCACCACACAGGATCTAAACGGGGCTTATCTGTGTAGCCTAGAGGGACCTCCAACTCTGCAGCTTTACATTGCCCAGGGCACTGACCTCAGGAGGCTATCCCTGGCCCATCAGCCATGCAGAGGCAAGTGGCCTGAATCCACATTGCTCAAGGGGCTAGTCCCTTTTTGCAGCAGAATAGCCACAATACAGTGTTGGACCTGAGCCCCAATATAGTGGCCATAAGATAATAATAATAATAATAATAAAAAAAAGTTTTCCTTTTTTCCCACCCCTTCAAAATACCTGAAGTAATGACAGCATTGTCTTGTAACAATGTAACATAAGTGCACTAAGTATAATCAAGAAACAAGGACTTGGCACAATGACAGAGAGCTAAGCTATTTGACAATGCAAGTGTACTGTACAAGACTTAGAGACCCATGAAAAGATTTGCACAACTGTATTTGGATGGTTGTAACTGCAGTATTAAGGTGAGAATCTAAGGGGTCAGCAAAAAAAATCCCCAGCAATAGAATCTGGTAAGCTGGCCATAAGAAAAAGCGATGTGAGGAAGCTTTCCAGGTGAATCCTCTTTGACTAAAGAAGCCATGACTAAAGAAATAGTCTTGTTTGGTTCCTACAGTGTTTAGGGAAGCAGAACACTGCTTCGGAAATAAGGAAGATTGCCAAGATAACCAAGATGCTCGATCCCATCATTGTTTCTTCTTTCTACTAACACCCCACAGAGGCCTGACATTTGGTTGCTTAGGTCAACCGTGTCTTGGTCCCACCTCCTCAAATGGGTAATGCAGCATATTGCTCTGCCACCATTTACCTGACCTCCATCATGGTCATAGCATGAAAGTATGCAGTATATTGACAGTTACCTCACAGTTTCTTTCTTACATAAAGATCCTTCCAGCAGCTTTTACTGTAGTTAATAGCGAGACTGCCGACATCATAAGGAAATGGATCACATCATCACTTCTTTGATTCTGTATAAAATATTTAGTGTTCAAGGGCATTGACTATAGAGTACTGACATCAGATAGCACCTACAGACTGAAAACATTACGGTTTTTTGAGACTAACTTGCAGGATCCAGCAAGAATATTTCATTTTGTAGTTTAACCACTAGTCAGTAGCATAACAACAGCAGAAAATGCAACAACTTTTATTTTCTTTATATAAAACACTGAGCAGGGGATACTAATGGGAAGATCTCATTGATAATATGCCATGAAGAAATGAAAACTAATGAAATAATAGAACTATTCATATAACATGGTGCAAAGAAAGCATTTGTAAGCAGAAAATAATATTTCTTATTTGTCTAAATCTATCCTGCATTTCTCTTGTATAAACAGAAAATTCACTGAAGTACATACAAGAATTCATACTTGTAAGAACCATTGCATTTAACATTTTTCACAGATTCTCTACAGTGACGTACAACTGTGTTCGTTAGGTTGGGTCTTTCTCACTCATCTCATGGGTTTATCGCCTTGCCTGCCACTGAACATAATGGGGTCTGAGGCCTTTCACATATCCTGGGTACAGTGACAAAGCTGAAATGTGTCCAACTGTATAGATTGTTCTATCAAATGCAGGTAGATTTTTCCAGAACCTGGCCACCTGAGCATTTCAGTCTTTTTGACATATATTCTCATATCTTCCACAGAGTTAGCAAAGGACCAATACACAGCTGCATTTTTCTTAGCAAACTAGGAAATGTTGGTCACATCTTACAGGTAGGAAAACTGGGGAACCAGGCAGTGCCCAAAATTAACCAGCTAGTGAATGACAGAGCTAGGAACTGCAGATCTTCTGAGTCCTAGCCCAGTGCGACATCCATTGGGCACTGCCTAGTTTACATTTTACAGAGGAGGGAATTAAAACAAAGAGAAACAAAAGATTTTTGTCTAGGTTAAGAGGACAGACAGCCACAGCAAGTAGCACCCACCTCAAGACTCACTTAGGCTGGTGCTTGTCCCACTGAATACTACTTCTTTATGGACAGAAAGATCCCAGACTGAACTTACCTCACAATAGCACAATGGAGGAGGCAGAGAGTTGAGCAGGTGCTATGGTTTCTTCAGCTCGGGGGAAAAGAATTTCTGTTTACACAGTGCTTTATCCTTCCCAAAGCCATGGTTGGAAGGCTGGCCTAGGGGACAAAACCCTGGATTATCACAAGTGTAATACTTTCTGTGCTCCAGTCTCTCAATGCAGGCTCCTGTTCATACAGGTCTTGGGTATGGTCTCCCCCCCAAACAGTATTTTTTAAATTTACATATTTTTAACTGGTTTCTATACAGGTATATTTAAAAATGGACTAAAACCACAGCACTGAACAGCAGGTGGTGCTGTAAGACTTGGGATGGAGCACTCTCCTGACCGGCTCTCTACAATTGTCACTGAAGAGGGAGGAAAACAGGCTGAGTTTTTCCTCTTATCTGTGTAAAAGGTCTGTAATTAGAGATTATGCAGATACCGTGACTAAGACGGTTGCACTCGGAAACAAAAAGAAATATTAAGCTGTTTTATACCAGTAATTTATGTTGCTACTTAATATGCTGGAAAAACATGGTAACAGGGTCAGCCCAATTCAGATAAGGGACCTTTGGTCCCTGCTTTTGGGCTTCTGTTAAAACTTCATCTGGGAGATAGTCTAGGGCTGGTAGGAACCTCAGTCTCAAGGTGAATTTTTGCCTGCAAAAAACCAACCAAACAAAAATCACTGAACTCTATTTAGGAAATGGAAAGTTAAAGTGGACAAGTAGAGGATTCTTGCCTTGAACTCCAGTGGAAAATAAATGGGAATTTTGATTTCCATGTCCCCTGCCCTAATTCTTATACTCTTTTTCTGTTTACATCCATGGTAGATAGGAGATTAACAAATCCATCATCAAAAAATTTTCAGTTTCGCCACTATTAGCACAGTGCTTATTTGCTGTCTCTTCAGGCACCTGATCCCCAGTGTAACACAAAATGTAGTTTTACACTTCAGTTTCACAACACAACAAAAAAAGTTTGATTTTTAACTTGTGCCACCACATTAGAAATCAAGTTTTAACTAGCTCCTCAGAGGAGCCTATGTCAAGCTCCTCACCACATTCCCATGGAATGAAGCTAGCCCTCAGCCTTTACACCAGGTAGAATGTTACGTTGTGTTACACTTTAAGAGGCTTGTGCCATTTGCACAGATTGTTTCTGTGGACTACGCTGTAGAAAAACCTCAGTAAGAAGAAATGCAGATTTCAGTAACTGCTATCAAAGATCTAATGCCATCTAGACATGCATAAAATAAAAAAATTTTTGTATACCAAAATTGTTGTATCTACATCCAAAGCATTAGGATGCGAATATTTACAAAGGCAAGAAAGGGGGGAGTGGGGGAGAGAAACTACCCAATCTGCTAATGTAATTCGTAGTAACTTATAATAAATAAAAGTCAATTTAGTTTTCCTGTTTTGTTATTAGTACCCAATGGATCCTATAGCAAACTTGAAGCAGGAAGTGACAAGGAAAAGCATGAAAACTTGGGTTTAAGTTTAGTAACTCAGAAATATTCATGCATTCAGTTAGTACAACAGTTATACTGCTTTATCTTCCATTTGTTTCCTTATAGGGGTGGAACTATGAAACACAGACCCAATGTTAACAGATGACAGTTATTTTAATATCTGTAGACTTCAGGAAAAGTAATTCACAGGCTGTTTTAGTGATTTTGTTTGTTTGTTTGTCACTGTTTCAACACAGATAGAAGTACAGTAATATTTTCACTGTTTTTGCTCAAGGACAGAACTGTTTATAATTCTGCTCTTAAACAAAATCACTCACAGAAATTTAAATGCCTATTTTAGAAACCCAGAATTAAAAATTTCTTCCAGATGAGAACTGATTTAGAGAGCAAATAGAAAAGTTTGAATTCCACATACTTTTCAGTTTGAGGAAAAACACACAGGGAAATCTCACAAATAAAAACTACCAATATCACTCTTTCGTCACAAGTTTTGTTGCTTATGATGAAAGGCTGGACCAATAAATGCTTTAGAGAAATATTAACAGGTTTTATCATTAGATGGAAACTCCTGCATCTTATTTTGATGCAACAATATTATAGGTAATCAAGTACATTCCTACATTGGAAACAAACTGGAAAATCTTTATGAATTCCTTTGGCATTCATTGAAGTGTTTCACATGGCTTCAGAGTAAACCTCATGTAAAACTTCTTAACTGGAATAGCAGCCTATCTGGCTGACTGCCTTTAATTACATGTCAGAGGAAACTTACTTGTAGACCTATTAGCAGAAAATCACGTGTTTAAATGTAGGATTCCACTGCTACTGTTTGCGCTGTTATTTCTGGTAGCTCTGTAACTGAATGTTCAGATGTAATATTTGAAATGAGAAGTATGATTTTCTTCCTTTCTCGCATGGCTGTTTAACTGCTTGTGACTTCTTCCTGCTGGGCAAACACCCATCCCAGCAGGAGCCTCATTTAAGACTTGCGTTATATGTGAAGTCTGTATACTGCAACATCATTCCCAACTACATTTAGAAAAACCTGTTGCATATTATGTGCCTTTCTTCTCAACTATTCTCAGCTGTTAGCATGGCTTCTCCAGATGCTGTTACATTAAGGACAGTGGCTTGCTTGCTTTCTTCCCTTCCTTTCTGTGCTTGTGGAATGAGATTTGACAGTCTTCCCTAGGGACTTCAGACTAAAGTTTTGCATTTGAGAAAGTTGTCACAGAACTTCTCCTGCCTTCCTGATTCCCTCGGCTATACCCTCTGCTAGTTTTAATCTTGTTATATCTGAGCTCAACACATGTCAGCTGGGAAGTGCTTGAGCTGAACATATTTAGGCCGTATTCCCCTCTGATATAAGGGTGGGAAAGTACAGACCAGCCAATCTGACTCTAGGTCATCTCATGTGGCAAGTATAAATCTTTTCACTGAAAAAGCACAGATGAAAATTTGTATTTTATGGCCCCTGCATAGATCCAGGGTAAGTAAAGGTCACATAGCAGGAGATCAAACTCCTTGCATTGACTTACAGGTACTACTTATGTCTGTCTTTTATCAGGAGCTGCCCTGGCATAAGGTTGCTCTTCTCTACAGGGAGAGAAGAGGTTGTAGCTGTCAGGGAGCAGCATAAGCAGGGCTACGCCACGACAGTGGCCAAGCGAGGAGCCACAGGCGACCCCAGAGCAGACCAGGCCCTCACTGACAGGGTACCATCCCACAGGGCCCAATCTGGGTGAGCAGAGCTGGAGGTTTGAAACAGTGTCCATCAACAGCCTCTGACATGGTGAGGAAAAAAACCATGTCCAGGGTCTGGCCAGAGATAGTACTGGAAACAAGGCTGTGCTGTGGGTCCTAGGTCCATCCAGAAGGCAGGGCTGAAGTCCAGCCACCTACAACACATATCCCAGCTCCAGCCAGGAAACAAGGCCAGGCTCACAAGCAGAGACAGACACCACCGCAACTCAACCTAGACAAGAAGTGGGTGTGCTGGTCTGAGCTGAAAGAGGGATCCCGGGCCAATGGGCAGAGGGTGTGGGGAGGCTCCAGGTGAGGCTGGTCAGGGCTATTAGAGCCCACAGGGCCCTGTTGGTAGCAGCTGAATGCTTGGCTCTTTTGTGATTGACAAGAGCATGAGCTGCAATGCGCATGTTCTTCAGCTAAGAAATGAGCTGCTGTATGTGAAATAACAGGCACCAAGGGCTGCATGCTTTACTGATTTGAGGGCATGTGTCAGAGCCAGGGGCTGATCACCTACACTCTGCATCACCCACTGGGAGCTGCCATTCCCTACTTGCTTCCTTACAGAGCTCCCAGTGACTTTTGTCACCTCTTCCTTCATGCCAGCAGTTGTGTTCCTTCCTGACATATGGCAAGAGTCCTTGCTGCTTTGCTCCCCGTGACTGCGCACCAAGCAGCTGGCAAAAACAATCAAATAAGGCAGAACTCCAGTGGGAGTGGTAAGCCCTGAATGATTGCTGATCACCTCCTGGTCTTTGTAAAATGGAATAAGAAAAGAGCTGGAATGAGAGAATGGAGCAACTAAAAGCTCCATTGGAGCCAAAACTCTCTGGAGATTTGGAAAACTCACAGGAAGTTTTAAATAACATGTCACGCTGTGCTTGCAAGCATCTGTATTAAGATGCCAGCAACAGAGGAACTCAGTTAGAAGGTTGCCCTATTTCTAGAATAGCTGTCTTGGAAGTGCTTTATGTGCCTAACAATCTCCATGTAACTCAGACAAAAGGAAAGTAATGCTACGACTGTTATAAGGAAATTTGAAGAGTATGGCACCACACAACTGCAAACGGTGAAAAATACAAACTGAAGGTGAAACCAGAGAACAGTCAGTGACAGAACTGAGGCTGAAGAGCAATTTTGAAGGGCTAGATATGTTCCCAGCAGGAGATGAGTCTGTGAGCAGAATAAAAAAATTCTGGGGGCTACTACAGAAATAATCAGAATTAAACCCTCATGAAACATTTTGAGTTCACCAGGCAAAGAAAATCAACCAGTCCACACCAAATACTATGGAGGATGGTCAGTGCTCTGAACTTGAAGACATAAGAAAATCCAAACCACTAGGAGCCACTGGAGGCAGAAAGTCATGCAGAGCTCAAAGTTTGAGTCTGGCAAAAACAGCAAGTGGAGCTGGCATGTATTCATCTCCCAGGGTGTTTTATGGGGAAATTCATCAATATCTTGATGGGATGGAAGGCATGAAGGTTTAATGGAATGCCGTTTTGATCTGGGAAAAAACACTAGCTGAGCATGGCTGGAGGCACAGAGCAACTATGGAGAGAACCAAAACTAAACTAAAGAAAACTTTAAACCTGTATGATGGAAGTAACACACCTGGAAGAGATATATGTTTAGATCACAATAAAGCTGAAGGTATCACTAACATAGCTCTGATTGATAGATAAATAAGAAGCTACAAAGGTTCCTTGAACTGCTGAATTATGGAGAGAGAATTGCCTCTAATCTGCAAGATGCACATAGAGCCCTAATAAGGGGTTGGAAAAATGAAGTCAGCAGCAGCTCAGAAATAGATCCTGCAAGACGACATTATGACTTTCAGCACAGAGTGGCCATGTGAGTGCACTCCCAACCCAGCTTGCTAATCAGAGAAGAGCTCTCAGTTGTCATCATGTTGGAGGCAGACTAAAACACATTTAAGATGTGTATTGCTATCATTTAACTTTATAAACAGAAACAGTAGAGGAGAAAGGGTTAAAAAAATGGCTAGGGACCAGCTCCGGGATGGTTTTTGCCAACCTCCATTTTAAACCATAAACATACAGTTCAGTCCTGAGCTGCCAAATAGTCTCTGCTCGCATGGTGGCTTGCCTACTATGTTTACCACATAATAATTTCCTTTGATCAGCTGGGAGGTCATTGACCTGGAAAAACCATTGGTATTACTTTAGTTTCTGATTGTCTTTGGGTCCAAATCTCTGCTGAAGACAGTCAGCATTGCTTAAGGAACTACAATGTTCAATTGTGGGAACAGCAGGAAATCTCAAAGACTTCAGTAATAATAGTAAATATTGTTTGAAAAGTGTTTAAATGGGCATGCTTTCAAATCCCCTTTCATCTGACAGAAAGATCGGAGAATTTGGAAAGCCATGGCACCTCTATATACGTGTTTCATTCCTAGCTCCATACAGAAATGCTTCATGATCTTTCAGTAGCTCCTGATAGGCTACTGGGGAGGGAGAAATTGCCAAGGTATAGACAGCATTCTGGTATGTCTTTTCTCTTGACATGGTAGAAACTGTAAAGCCATTGAGTTGGAAAGTCTTACATTTATGGAAAAATTATCAGGCGTGGCCAAGGATCAGTTGCTTTTTGTTTTCTTTGTCAGTTTTCTTTGTACTGACAGAAAACCGCATTGGAAGGAACTGGAATCTGTCAAGGCCTTTCATGGCTACCAAATGAGAAATAAGAAATCCAGCTCTGCCTTAATGTCATGGTTTAACCCCAGCTGGCAACTAAGCACCATGCAGCAGCTCACTCACTTCCCCCCCATCCAGTGGGATGGGGGGAGAGAATCAGGGAAAAAACAAAAAAACCCTCTTGGGTTGAGGTAAGAACAGTTTAATAGAACAAAAAGGAAGAAAATAATAATGATAATAATAACAATAATAAAATGACAATAATAATAATAATTTAAAAAGAATTGGAATATACAAAACAAGTGATGCACAATGCAGTTACTCATGATTCACCAACCAATGCCCAGTTAGTTCCTGACCAGCGATGCCCCCTCCAGGCCAACTCCCCCCCAGTTTATATACTGGGCATGACATCACATGGTATGGAATACCCCTTTGGCCAGTTTGGGTCAGCTGTCCTGGCTGTGTCCCCTCCCGACTTCTTGTGCCCCTCCAGCCTTCTTGCTGGCTGGGCATGAGAAGCTGAAAAATCCTTGACTTAGTCTAAACACTACTTGGCAACAACTGAAAACATCAGTGTGTTATCAACATTATTCTCACACTAAATCCAAAACATAACACTATACCAGCTACTAGAAAGAAAATTAACTCTATCCCAGCTGAAACCAGGACACTTACTCATGATAAGAAGTTTGTAGGAAAATTTACATGACACAGCTGTATATCTTGTTAGACATGATGAGAATTTACATATTATGCTGTACATTCATTTCAATATCAAATTTCAAAGGAAAATAAAGGTGTGCTTGTATTGTCCTACTGTCCTGAATTCTACCTCTGATTGCCATTGTTCTGTCCACATTGCTTTATTAATGCAGTTTCAGACAACTCTGCTCTATCTATGACAAATTTAAACTTCCGCATGCTGCCACTAAAACAAACGTCTTTCTTTGCCCTCCAGCTTTGAGTTTTAGAACATTTACATGGTAGCTGAACTTGTTGATTGTCTAAAGAAATAAAAAAGTGAAAGTGCTAACTTCTGTGATGTGGCCAGGAAACATTGATAAGTGATGAATTCTTCTAATAACACTCTTCTACATTTTCCCAGACTTTGTACTGAAACAAGGTGAGACTTATCCTGGAAATATCTGTACCGATGTAATTGTAGCTACACCACAAATGGACATAGCCCATCAACTGCATTAGAGTTACATTAGACATGAATAAATTTTTATATATATTGATCAGCATTAGGTCATGATCTTTCCATGAATATACACTCAAGAACTCAAGGATAAAGTTAAAGTATAGAATCAGCCAAGAGCATAAATATGACAATTTTACCTCACATTAGCAGTGATAGTGTTTTAGTTTAAAAGGATATCTGCAATATAGTTTTATATTTCTTTTTTTCACAAAAATGTCACCGTACCTTGTGGGAAGTGTACTAAGAATGTTCCTTATTAATACCTAGGTTCATGTCAGATACATTAGTCTACTCATCTTCTACTCCAGTGAGGTCTTTTTTTGTAAGAGCTGAAAAGGGGAATTTTTAGCTGTAGCCTACTGAGGTAGCCTATGTTTACATTCATGAGAAGAGGCGGAAACATCCATTTATACACAGTGATAGTAGTCTAACTTTAACTATAGATAACAGGGCATTGAGATTAACAAGCATAGACCCTTTTACCCCTGTGTATTACGTCTATAAAAATGACCCTTGCAAATTTCCCCATCAATGGATTCTGCAAAGAACAAGCATTGATTGAATAGGTGCCACATTCCAATACTCCAAAGTATAGGCAGAACAAACACTATCTGATGCTATCCAGTGTGTTGCTTATTACTGCTTAATCTGCCCAGATACATGGTATGATAGTTCAATTGAGGTCATGTTGATATTCTTGTCATATTGGATATCAGTGGATGGCAAAACTGACAGTGAGACCCTCTAGTTGGGACAGTACCAGCCATTTTCCTTTTTCTTCATGAGCCAATAGTGCATTATTCTACACAGAGAACTGCAAAAATTCCGTGGGCAGTGGGTGATTTTGAAATGAGAATTGCCTAAGTCCATTGAGGTCTTTGTGTGGACTAGAACAGCTAGGGCATCACTTAATCCTGAGTTGTTTAAATTCTTCTCTGGTAATCACAGTCCCCTCCTGTTATAATGCAGGTGTACTGCTGTGACTCTATTAGTTGTTCTCCCTGGAATTTCACTACAAATGATTACGGGAACAAGAAGCATCGGTGGGTGGGGGGCAAAGATTTATATTGTAATGAGATGATGTACTCTGTATGGCTTCTAATGCTATCAGTGTCTGCTCGGAAATTAGGTGTGCTATTTCCCCTTTTCATGGCCAAACACAAATTCAGCTGTGGTATTCATGCAAGCTCATTTGCAAAATATATGATACAGTATATGTCCTACACACATTTTAGATGATCCTCAGGTTTTTTGTTCCCTTGTCATTTAGCATCTGCCTTAACTAGTGGTTCCTATTCAATTTCTGTCCTGCTAGCTATGCTTTCACTGAGCCATAGAAGCTAGAGTTGGAAAATATAGCTAGCAACTCTGGGCTAGCAACTGTCTTACAAAAACATGTTTTTACCTTCCTAGAGTACTTTTGCGAGCCTTGTTCAGTTAACCCTTCCTCTTTAGCTAATCACTTAACTCCTTGATACTTTTCCTGCTTTCCATCTGATCTATGTCTTTTTAATTGTAAACCCAGTACTCGATCGGAGTTTGCTCTTGCTAAAGATCACCCAAGTCTTCCTCTGGGGCAAAACCCAGAACTTCTTGTCTATTTTTTCCTTTTTAATCTTCTAGCTGCTTTTGGCACTACTGGTCTCTCCCCTCTCATAAACTGTTTCCTTTCTGGCTTCTCCTGATTTTCCTCTAGCTATTTCCACCATATTTGTAAGGTCTCCCTCACTGTCTGCTACATCCTTCTCTTATCTGTCACAAGTGTCCCTGAAGGCTTTGCCACTGATCTCATCTCTCTCTGAACCTATTCACAAGAAGAACTTCTGAGATCTTCCAGCCTTCTGTTCTGAAATAACTTCACTGCAATTAACAGGCTGCATGCTCTTATTCCCCAAAGGTTAGAGACTTAATTTTTCTAACTAACTTGTTTATTTTCATTTCTGGGGAGAGAATGAATGTGGCGAGAGAAACAAGGAGTGACAATATAGTCTATGTAATTGGACCCACAGCCCATGCATTGTAACAGCTGAAACCACCACTGGCTCAGTTATCCAGGAAACCTTAGGATAGAGAAAGTCAGAGAAAAACAAACAAAACTAGACATAGTTATGATATAGAAAATATGTGCTAGAATCATAAAAGTGCCATTTCACAGTTACCATAATGAGAACAGCCTTAGATTTTCCATTTCCACTTTATTCTTTTTTTTACTACTGAAGTTTGGAGGATGGAGACAAAAAGAGTACAAGACTGTAATAATAAATTACAGACAAAAATGATTCCCCAAATCATATGTACTTTTTAAAATTTCACCAACCAGCTATATACTTTGCTTCTTGAAGTTTGAAGTTGTCCCTGCTTTGAGGGTGTGTGGGGTGGCTGAACAAGATAACCTCCTTCCAAAGTTATGCTATTGCTCTAAAAAGCCAAAAGAAACCTATTTTTAAAAAATTCTCTCTTCACTGGCATTTTCATTTAAAGCCTTTTAAAGGGTTTTACTAGATTCTTAAGTGATTTATTTGACTGAGACAATTGTTATTTAGCACATGCTTTACCTCTTTATTCAACCTGAGCAAGGCCTCCTTGCAGATCCACTGCTTCCCAGGCTGACAATGATCTGTCACTTGTGATTTCCACCAGTTATAAGTAAGAGAGATGAAATTTATACCTCAGCTGGACCTATCCTGTGAAAACTGCTCTATAAGCAGACATAAAAATGACTATGGTTTAATCTCTTCAGTTTAACTTCCCTTAGCAATTTTCATGCATACACATAAAAGTCAAATCTATATGCTACCCATGTTTCTTTCCTACAATAAACACATCTAAAAGAGAACGGTTATAGTTATTTCTGTTTTTAAACTTACTTGGTTCTCAGTTGTTGTAGTGAATAAGATGAATATTGCTTGTATCTTTGTCTGAGAGAGGTAGGTTAGTCACAGATAGCTGTATAATATAGCAAATACTTTTTGCAGTGACTAAGACAAAGTATTTTATTTATCGTATGATGTTTTCTTTAAGAACACAGTCATACTGGAATCATTCATTCTCAGCTTTTGTCCAGCTTTTCTGTTGCTAAAGGTGGATGCATGACATATGTAGATGACAAGGGCAAAGTTGTGTTGCTAATGCGGATGAATTTTCTCATGGATTCAGCTTTAGCTGCTCAAATCAGGCCATTACCCAAGATTCTTGGAAATATATTTTGTCTTTGAAAAGAAAGCTAATTTCTTAACTTTGGAACAAAAACTCCATAAGTGTGTGCGAGAGACTGAAAGAGTTCATGTCTCAAACATTGTGGTGGGGCAAGTTCTGCTTAAAGACAAACCCTGCACAGCAAGGAGCCAAGGTGAAAAGCCCATCAGCTCAGACATCAGCAACAGGAGGGGGAGGGCATGCTGGAGGGTGCGCAGCTCCCCGTTCTGATAAGCTGTTCTGATACAAAGATCAAACGATGGCCCTGTCTGCAGGGAAGGAGAAGTTACTCCACAAATGACCCCCCAAGCCCAAAGGCTCACAAACTGTTCATTAACCTGACCAGTTCGAGTGCCCGCCCGAAGGAGGGGCAAGGATGATAAAAGGACACAAACTGAAGCCCCTGGTGCGCAAGCCCACCGGGACTGGACCCCTCAGCTGACTGGACACCTCGGCTGACTGAACCAACGCTGGACCCAGGACCGGTGAAATCTTTCTCTCTTCCTTTTTCTCTCTCTGTCTTCTTCTCTCTTTCCTTTTCCTTTTCCACAATCCCTACACCTCATCCGTTTCAAGATATAAACCGTTGACCAAGTCTGAGACTAAGAGTAGATCCAGCCGCCCCTAGACCCTCCTAGTCTGAGGAGGACTCTGGAAAGCAAGGGGGTCTGCTCTGAACCTCGTGACTCAACGGGAGGGATCTCCTTATTCCCTGAATCGATGTATATGGTTACACAGTTTACAGAAGTAGTCTTATGCCAATTCCTGTTGTGAGAAACCCTGCCACCTACTACCATGCCTCCCCAGTTCAGTTTGCTTCTGTCATGAATAAAATCTTTTAATGATTGTTTGGTGTCATTTCACCTTAATTTAGCCCGAGGGAATTTCGAATTAAATACGACTCCCTGGTCTGTTCAGTCTGGGTCATGACAGTGTGAAAGGTAATACCTCTTCTCCAGGAGTATCTCATAAACCCCTGCAAATTCACTACTTTTATTCACTACTCTTATTTTTATATCTTTTTTTTCCCCAGGACCCATATTGGCAAAACAAACAAACAAAAGCAAACACTCCCTCCAAACCCAGTCCCAAATCAAATTAGATTCCCTATTATAACCACAGGATTTTTCACAGATCTGCAACAAGGATGGCCGTTGAACCATTACATGAAAACATGCCTTATTAATAAGGTAGAGTCTTTTCTTAAAAAAAAATATGTTAAAAGCAGATGAGAAATTACTTCTGACTCTGCTTAGATTTCTAAATCTTAGTAATACTTTTGACTACTTTCTGAAAGTGTTTTATGATAATGAGTTGCTATTAGTGATCTACTAAAGCTGAACTCTGCTGTGACAAATGTTAGCACTTTAATTAGCCAATTTGAAAAGAACAAACATAAGAAATACTGAGTCTGTCCTATCCCTGTGAACCTGTAGAATCACTACAAATTTTCTTTCTCCAGCCTACAAGGCAGAGACCACAATGTCTTACTGAAACAGGGACACTCAGTTCCTCCAAGATACCAGCCAGAGGTGGAACATAAGAAAGCTGTGGAAATTGCTGTCTCAGAGACGCCCTGCTGGCTTTTGCTGCCTCCAACAATCATCTGCTGCAAATTCTCAATTTTCATCTTAAAATAATGCTTTTATTTTTTTGCAGTGGGCAATTACAGGCATCACAGATCACAGGAAAAACAGATGTGCTACTGACCAGTTAACTTAGTCTTGCAGAAAACTGTCTACAGCCAAACAGCAGCAGATGGCAACTTACCGCTGTTCCACTTCATTACCTTGGTAAGGTGTGAATGGCAAGGCTTGTAATTTGTACCACTTAGATACTAACATTTTTAAGCATAGGGAATTTCTTTCTTTTTAAAAAACAAAGTAACAGCTAACACACACCTTCACTTTTGTGACAGTTGGTCAGAACAGCTAAAGCTGTGAACAGAAGAAATACAAATATCTGAGCTTGCAGCAACAGAGCCTCATAGGTTACATGATAGGTTTCATACAGTATGTAGGGCAGGAGTCTGAGCTTTGTGACATGGGTAGAAAAGTAATTTCATCACTATGCAATTAAAATCAACTGCATTACACTGGAAAAAAAATCTGGTGAAACTGAGAGCAGGAAGGAACTTTGTCTCCTACCCTCTGAGCAAGTACTAAGTCTTTAAATTCCCTATTAGTGTCTCTGCAGAGTAGATAACCAGATGTTTTCAGAGATTGCTTAGAAATAATCACTAAGGCAAATAATTAGTGTACACAGTCAAGATCCTCAAAGGCACTCGGGTGCCAAATTTTAGGGAGTATGTTGCCTAAAGGATCTTGCAGTGTTTGAGCTTGAAGCTGAGGACTTGAAGTCTTTAGCTATAACATTAATCTGCCATCTACTGACCAGCTACTAGTAAAACAGAATCATTGACCAACAAAAAGAAATGATTCTGCACATACAAAACAAAGTGAAACAGAAGATATGGAATGATGAGAATGAAAATGAATAATCTCCAAGTGAATATTTTAATTACAGAATCATAGAATCATAGCATCGTTTAGGTTGGAAAAGCATCTTAAGATCATGGAGTCCAACCGTTAACCTAGCATTGCCAAGTCCACCACTAAACCATATCCCTAAGTACTACATCTACATGTCTTTTAAATACCTCCAGGGATCGTACTTAACCACTTCCTTGGGCGGCCTCTTCTAATGCTTGACAACCCTTTCAGTGAAGAAATATCTCCTAATATTCAATCTAAACCTCCCCTGGGGCAACTTGAGGCCACTTCCTCTTGTCCTATTGCTTGTTACTTGGTTGAAGGGACCGACACCCACCTCGCTACAACCTCCTTTCAGGCAGTTGTAGAGAGCGATAAGGTCTCCCCTCGGCCTCCTTTTCTCCAGGCTAAACAACCCCAGTTCCCTCAGCCGCTCCTTGTAACACTTGTTCTCTAGACCCTTCACCAGCTTGGTTGCCCTTCTTTGGACACGCTCCAGCACCTCAATGTCTTTCTTGTAGTGAGGGGCCCAAAACTGAACACAGTATTCAAGGTGCAGCCTCGCTAGTGCTGAGTTCAGGGGGACAATCACTTCCCTAGCCCTGTTGGCCATGCTATTTCTGATACAAGCCAGGATGCTGTTGGCCTTCTTGGCCAGCTGGGCACACTTCTGGCTCATATTCAGCTGGCTGTTGACCAGCAGCCCCAGGTCCTTTTCTGCCAGGCAGCTTTCCAGCCAATCTTCCCCAAGCCTGTAGTGTTGCATGGGGTTGTTGTGACCCAAGTGCAGGACCTGGCACTTAGCCCTGTGAATGTCATACAACTGGCCTTGGCCCATCGATCCAGCCTTTCCAGATCCCTCTGCAGAGCCTTCCTACCCTCAGGCAGATCAACCCTCCTGCCCAACTTGGTGTTGTCTGCAAACTTACTGAGAGTGCACTCGATCTCCTCATCCAGGTCATTGATAAAGACATTAAACAGAACTGGCCTCAATACTGAGCCCTGGGGAATACCACTTGTGACAGGCCACCAACTGGTTTTAACTCCATTCACCACAACTCTTTGAGTATACCTATCCAAGCCATGAGCAGCCTGTTTCTCCAGGAGTGTGTCTGGTTTTATCCCTTTCCCCCTTCAAATCTAGTTTAAAGGTCTTTCAATGAACCCTGCTAACTCCTGTGCAAAGATCCTTTTCCCCCTTTGAAGACAGGTGTACCCCATCTGTCACCAGCAGGCCTGATGTCCTGTAAACTGACCCGTGATCAAAAAACCCAAAATTCTGCTGGTGACACGAGGCTTGGAGCCAGGTATTGATCTGCTGGCTCTTCCTGTTTCTTCCCTCATCAACCCCTGCAACTGGAAGGATAGAGGAGAACACTACTTGTGTTCCTGATCCCTTAACCAGTTGTCCCAAAGCCCTGAAGTCTCTCCTGATTGCCCTCGGACTTCTTGTTGCAACTTCATTGCTGCCTACCTGAGAAGTCAATAATGTATAATAATCTGAGGGCCGTACCGGGGTAGGAAGCTTTCTCTTCACACTTTTAACCCAGGCCCCAGGGAGGCAGCAGACTTCCCTAAGAAGTGGGTCTGGTCTGCATATGGGGCCTTCTGTTCCCTTTGGAAGGGAGTCTCCTATGACAATGACCAGTCTTTTTTTCTTTATGGAAGCGGTTTTGACACAGGGCATAGGCTGACTTAACCTCGGCGACACCTCTGTGCTGGATGAACCATCATCCTCGTTCTTGTTCGGTTCCACTGGCAGAGCCTCATACCTATTATGCCAGGGCACCTGGGAAGGTGGGGTAGTCACGGACGAGACGCGCCTGCTGCGCCGGGCAGGAACTTGTCGCCATTGCCCCCTATCCCTTGAGTCACCGTGTTCAGCCAGGCGGAGAGAGGATAGGGAATCCTCCGTATCATGCGTCCTGTCTGTCGCGCCTGTCTCAGGGAAGGTAGGGTGCGATTCCAGCAGTCTGTCTGTCTCTCGCGCTCCCTGACACTCCTCAACCCAGTCACCTCCTCCCGGAGCCCTGTCACCAAGCAGAGGAGTTCCTGTCCCTGGGCGCACCTCCCGTGGTGTGCTCACTGCTGCCATGCAGTACTGGTGTAAGACCAGGGCACAGCCTGCAGCCTGACATTGCGGTGGCAGCGTGTTCCCACCAGAGCTCTGTCTGGGCAGCTGCCTCAGTCGTGGTGGCTGCAGAGCTTAGAGAGGCCATGGCTTTCTGCTGGGTGAATACCATTGTTCCCTGGTCGAGCTGGCAGAACTTCAGTGACCTTCCTGCATGCCCAGCTGCACAAACTGCCGTGCCATGGCCTGGTTGCTGGTGATCCCTAAGGGCTTCTTTTATACGTGGCAGAGGGTCTTGGCCACTGTTGCCCTTGACCCTGCCCAGGTGCCGTCAGCCACTGTCGTGCAAGCGGCGGGCTCCTGGCGGCTCTCTCAGCTCCCCCCGAGGTTCCCCAGGTTCAGGACCCCCCCCCGTGCACTGCGCTGGAGCACTCCGCTGCGGCTCTTGCTGGCACCAGAGCTGCTCACGTCACCAGTTCTTGGAGCCCCTATAATAATACTTCAGCAACATCTGTTGCCCTGGAGAAAAAATGTAGACTTACTGGAAATCATCAATTAAATTATAGAGATCTTGGTTAAAGTCCTCGTTGGATCTACTCCTGTTCTATTCCTAGAGGTTTTTGCAAAAATAAGTGAGGGCAAAATATCAAATATTCTTCCAACATAACTGCTGAGCCTTCTACCGCTGAGCAACTCTGCCTAGCTCATCTACACTAGTCTTTTCACTGAAATGCCTAGAAACACCTTTGGTGCAAGCACACAATGGCATACAATTCCCCTGGCTCTGTTTGCTCAGAAAGCACAGTCACCCAAAATAATCCTCAAACAAAGGAGGTGGTTATCCCTCAGTATCTTGGGTGGGACACAGCTGAATTCAGCTAAATGTTATATTTTTCCTTCCCAAAAGAAGAATCCCACATGTACAACTGTCACTTCATCATCAGACATCGCTTCACCATGGAATTCCTCCTTGGGTTTTGTGAGAATGTGGAACTTACATTTCCAGGTTACAGGTGTTTTTAATGCATTTTGACATCAGTATTTCAGCTTCTTTGTCTGAAGAAGGCAACTGCATGAAACTATGGGCTTGCTCTTCTTAGAAAGATTTTTAAGGATATAGTTTGCTGCATTATTTAAAACTGTCTTTTTCAAGCTGCTTGTAAAATTGTATTTGTAGTTCTTTTAAATTGTTGACATTTTTCCTTGAAATTCTAATTTTTGCAATATCTTCATAGAAATAGGCATGTAAACTTAATACATTATGATATGGAGCCTGAAAGTGTATACCCCTGCCTATGTGAATTCTTCCCCCATATATCTACTTTTTCATTAATCCTCTGCATGATTCCCTCTCTATTTTTGTGAAAGAAGGTGGTTCATTATTGAAAATGAGAAGGTTGAAGTATCAAGCTGTGCAGTTTCCTACACTGGTAAGAATTGGCATGAAAATACTTAAAAAATATAATCACTAATGCAAGGAAAAGTTTTAAAAACTGTCAGCTAATAGTATGTTCCTCAAGGCATCCCTAGAATTAAGTATTTTTGTCAATTATTTAGTAAGTGCCTAATTTGCTACTACTGGGGAAGAAAATTACATGGTTGCTTCTAAATTATTAAACAATATTTTGATGGCATTGACAGAGCAAATAGCAAGATATTGACCACAGTCATCATGCTATAGACAAATTCTTGCAGTTTTCCTTTTTATCTTTTTATGTGAAATTGAAGAGAAGAAAAATGTCATTAACTGTTATGAACTATATGTGCAAACTGTGATTGGAAGCTATGCCAAGAGTTCACCTTCCTTTAGATTTTCTTGTAGAGTCACTAATTTATAGGGATTTTTCTAAGAAAGCATTTAGAACTTCACAAAGAAACTTGATTGTACCGTACAGTCAATTTTCTGGCTTTACAGGATTTTTGCTCTTCTGCTAATCATTGGCTTCAAGGTCTATTTTCAGTCTGTTGAAAGAAATGTCTACATCTTTAATAGCATTTTAATAAAATGATACCTAGACTTCAGTCTCACTCCAACTCCACCTGCTTTTTTAGGCATATTCATCAGGAAAGTTTAATTTACTTTTTTCCTAAATTTCAAGTGTCCAGCAGATCATTGTAAGTGTCACATATTCAAATGTAGATGTCCAGAGAGCTCAAGAGTTCATGATCAGGCACGAGGCAGACATGTAGCCTGCAATTATGGGTGGAGGAAGAGGGAAGGGCTGCTCATAGTGCCTGGTGGAGATGAGTTTGGATTTTGGACTGAATGTAGGTGGTTACCGTATCTGTGCTTTGGACAGGAATTGTCATAGGGGAAGGTTACTCCTGTGTTTTGGAAGAGATGAGAGATCCAGATGAGAACAGGAAAAAAAGGTGTTCACAGTGGAAGCACTGGAGTGTTTCTTTGTATTTGTACATCACAAAATTTGGGTTGATGACCACACTTACAAGTATATAGCTGTGGCCATGTATAGGAATGGTAGAAAGATGGGCCAGAAACCATTACCAATATTTAGGGTGTACAGGAAAATGAGGTAGTGCAGAGTTCTTCGGAGTATGTACTTCAGTGTTGTAGGTCTAGGAGACCTCCATGGTCAAGGGCTTTATTTACAGAACTGGCTGTATTAATTAAATAATCGACAAAGCCCATTTTAGACTCATCATTTGAACATATTTTTCCATGCTCTCAGGAGCAATTTTTTTTTTCTTTGAAGGACAAGCTCCACCAACACTCAGAATAATTTGCCAATTTATCTCAAGTTCTAGATCCATTAAGAGTAGAGCTTGGCTAACAACTACTGAAAATAGGAGAAGATGCTCTGCTGACATATCATTGCAGGAGATGCACAAAAGCACACACAGAACTGCATATGCCAGTCTTTTTTTTCCTTTTTTTTTAATATACAACCTAGTCATGGTGGTTGCCTCATAAGAGAAAAACCCCAAACCTTAGCTCATTAGTCTCAAATTAGGGTTTTTCCACTGAGAAATATTTCAATAGAACTTGAAAATGTTTAGGCAAAGCCCCTCATTCCTGCAACCTTCTATTCACATAATAGATCATGGAGACTAGTTGGTTAGCAACCTGTAGCAGTGGCCCTTAGAGCTGAGACTAGATGCCCAAAGGGTCCAAAGTACAAAATGGGAGAGAAGCTCAGGCAGTGTAGATGAGAGGACTGACAGATGGAAATGAGTGAGAAAATGGCTTTAGAGAAAGTGAAAGCAGAGTTATTAAGAGCCTGGAGTGTAAAGGCAGTGATAAGCAGATGTCTGGAAACATGCACCCACAATGTAGTTGCAGCCCAAAAGTTATTATACCTTCATAACATCTGACAGCTTGTGCTACTGACACTTGGAAGCCTCTTGCACACCTTCTATGCCTGCACATCTTCTGCAATGATAAATTTCTAAATGACCCCCCCCTCCCAAAAAAAGAAGGAGAGAGAGTATCAAAACTGCTACAGAATTATAAAAATTAAGTTCTTGTTTGGATCAGAATCAAATGCATTTAAAACAATCCTGACTGCCTAGGTAGGCTCTTAAGCACAGCTGTCCACCTGCCTTGCCCTAAGAAAGTTTTTTTCCCTCACATCTAATCTAATCTGTTTTGGTGCAGGTTAAGCCTGTGACCAAATTGCCTCCAAGTAATTTTTAACCTGCATCACATTTAGCATCCACTGGGCTCAAAACACATCATGGATTGGTCCTGTTTCCACCGAAATCAGTGAGAGTTTTGCCACTAAGAACAGCATGCTGGCTTTAATTAGGGAACCCTCTCGGTGCCTCTGAGAGATGGTCATTTTTATATTTCTTCTGCAGGTGTGTGGATATGGGCATGAAGAATGGGATTAATTTTATCTAATGTTAGCACTTTGGCATCCAGTCTAAGTTAATCTTGTAAGATCCCTCTTGAAGTTAATAGGAAGAGGAAGGGAACTTTGGAGGACAGTTCACCCTTCCTGTCTTAGCATGGGATGACTCCCTCTCTGTGAGGTTACTATCTCTCCAAGACAAGGAAGCCTGACATCCTGCTTTTAGATGAGAAAAGGGCAGAAGAGACAAATCTATTCAAAGTGATTGTTTCTTCAAATGGAGCAGTGACTGCACTGACTTTTGGATTAAAGATAAGACTCTGCTAGTGTGGTTGGGCTATGGACTCTGGGGGGAACAATTGGTCCTACTCTGTAATATTAACATAGGACATTACTCTATTGCTGTTTTGGTGGTTTTACATCTCCAGGGTTCCCACCAAGTAGAAATAACTATTAATTCTGTGTAACATGCCTAACAGAATCCTCTATGCTTGACCAGGAGGTTACAATATTAGTCCAGTGCACATTTATAATAGAAATGTTGCAATGCGCTGTCAGTGAGGATCACTGTAATCTGGGGAGAGAAATGTCTCCTGCTGATTTTAAGCTCAGTGTTGTAATTCTAAATGGTTTTCTTGGAAGGTGCTTAGTCCATGAAATCATTAGAGAAAGACAGATTAGTTGGGCATTCCAGTATTACCACCACAAGCCACTCCTGTGGTACTGCTCAGAAACAGTTTTTTTTCCCCCTAGATATTGATGGCCATGTTGAAAAACTTAGCTTGAAAAACAGCACGTAGAAGAACTAATCCACCAACACACTAACACTCCAACCTGGGTAATCACACATGGATCATCACCTTCAAAGACTTACCCTTTACATAATATGTTACTTTCAAAATTTGAATTAAAGAATTACCAGAACTGCACATAAAAGTCACAACTTTTTGTAAGTTCAACCTTTATTGTGGGATCTTTATGAGAAAGCCAACAGATACTGTATCACAACTAAAATGGAAGATAACAACTGCAGAATTTCAAGTCCAAAATTCTCCAAAATTACTTTAGAGCCATTTTTGGAGGGGGGTTACAGCCATAGGAGTGTCCAATTTTTAGAGACTGAGTCCCCTGATATGTCAATGCTTAGTAGTTTGATGGATTAGGCTGCTATTGAGTATTCAGTCAGTGCCAACATACCTTTTGGTGATTTTGTTTGTTGCTTCCATTCTACCTGTGCACGCATTTTCTCTCAATAAATGGTTTTCCAGGAGTTTTTTAAGCAAAGCTCCAGATCTCTCGAATCCTAGTATGATGTACCTGCTGTCAATGTTCTTCAGAGAGGTTACAAAAAGAAAACTCTGGTGGTGACTTCTTTCTGAAAGAGCTAAGTCTACATAGCGATTTTGCATTCATTAACATATTTGGGAGCAGCCTCTCCCATCTCAGTGCACTTCAGTCAGGTCACTGTGAGTGACACAGAGACTCCCCACTCTCCAGATACAAGGTCTAATGTTGCCGCCCGTAACTTCTCTCTCTACTGGGAAAGTCTATCTACCAAGAGGTTAGATTCACCTTGGCAATTCCTCACCAGATAAACAAATACAAATATCTCATGTCACGACCTTTCTGTTCCACATATTCAGCATGTTTCAACAGCATAAGCAGACATAGTTCAGGCTCAGAATATATAAATGCAAAGATTGAAATGCCCTTTTGCCCTAGAGTTTGGCACCTTGCAAGGCAGGGAAGCACACTGGCTGCACGGTGCTAGGAAACCAGCGCAGAGGCCGCTCGCACAGCTCATGGCTGGGTGCTGTGATTGCCACAGGGACTGTTCAGAGAGGCCTAAACACAGACCAGCCAGTGCAGCTCAAGCACTAGGTTTGTCTCGTGAAAGTTTTTGTGGAAGAAACTGGTGAGCAAAAGGAGGGGGGTGGAATGTTACTTTATATATGGCAAACAAATTACATTGTCATTAATATTGCAAGCCTTTTTTGCAGAAGGAAAAAAATCCCTGCTTTATTTTAAGATTTTTAGTATGGTTTATTCTGAGATTTAGAAAACACAAGAGAGTCAGGCCTTCCAGACAAATGCATTTACCTTGACGGAATGCATTTGCAATAGCTTTACAACAATGGCCTAGAGAATACTTGCAATTCACATTGGACTTTTTTTTTTCACTGCTTGGAAAATGGACCTGGTTCGCGGGCCTAATTCACAGCTACCACACCTACTCTCTCTGCCCAGAGAGCGAAGAGAATGAATAGGTCAATCACCTGACATATTTCCATCCAATTTCAAGGGTAGAATGTGTTCATTTTCTGACTAATGGCATGTCATTTTGCAGAAGCCTTTGGTCGCGAATTAATCCTGGAATCAAAACAGATTTTCCGGGGAGCAATCTTCCATCAAGTATTGATTTTTTTACACTCATGGAGTCTGTACTCCCTAATTTAACCTGACAATGATTCTGCACAATGGGCTGGGAGCACCTTGGCAACTCACAGAAGGAACTTTTAGTGTCTTTTCTTTCTGCAAAGTAGTGGGGGGGGGGGGAGAAAAGACCCAAACAACACAGTTAGTCACTGGGGGAGTGTTTACTGTCTGATGTTTTATTTCTGATTATTTGGAATGGAGAAATAATGCTAACTTTAGAAGTCATGTAAGCTGGAGATGTCTCTGAAAGACCCATGACTCTGTGAAATCCTGTTTATGGCAACAGTCCCCTGCTGCTCCTGCACCTTTTCCTCACCCCCAGCACTCTTGGATGCTAATAATACAAAACCTGTAATAGCATCTCTGGTTGCAGCTGATGCTTTTATGAAATGACATTTAACTCTACAATAAATAAATAAATAAATAAATGCTTACACACATAGAAGCATAAAAATGCATCCTTTCCCCAAAAGGTGTTTTTTGACTCTGGCCTCAGATGTCCAGCTACTGAAAGCTATGCTTTGCTTATGGATTCTCCTGCAAGACAAACTCCTTTGTATCTGCTTCTCTACATGCTCTGTACTAATCATCTGTTCTAGCTGTTTGTTCTATTTATTTGACTACTTACGCCAATGAGATGAAAAATCAATCATTATGAAACAATAAAACACAACAGAATGAAAAGCTAGAAATCATTTAGAGACAGGAAGATTGATGGGACAAGGTGTGGAAAAGAAGTCATCAGAATCTGTTTTTTAAGAGAAAACTAAGATGGGGCATTTTTGGTTTTGAAGGTAGCACTGCAGTAGCAAAATAATGCCATGTAATCATCATTCCCAGGTTAAAACACCTTTCTTAGAGACAAGAAGCAATACATATGTTTAAGAGATAGTGGGTAAGGTGTCCATCCTTCTGCCTTATTCTGAAACTGAAATGGAAGAGGTTTTAAGCATCTTGCACAAAGTCTTTGCAGAAAAATAACATCTCTGCTGATGATTTCTCCATTAGAAACGCCACATTACTGGAAACATTGCTATATGACCTGAAGAATAATACTTTTTTTCCTCTGCCATTTTAGAGACACTCAAAATTTGAGAGGTATTTTGTTGGAAATAATTTTTTTTCTCCTCTATAAAACAGCCTTTCAGCTTTACTTGGAATAGAAGAAATACAAAAGCCTTTTTTGGCCTAACAGGAAAAGGTTTGGAGAAAACCACACCAGTCCTTCCTTCAGCTTGGCCACCACAAACCTAACATAATAGTCTTATCATAATAGTGACTGTGCAAATGTCTGAGTGATGGAACTCTGTCACTGCCAGTGCTAAATTCAAGAGAGAACAAGAAGTGTAGAAGAGGAAAATGGCTTCAGAAAAGACTTAAACTCATCCTGTGCCTGGCTGAATCAGGACCTAAATTCCTGAAAACTGCCATTCCAGAGTGTAATACAAGAAATATTTGCTGAAAATAAATAAACTGAGATACACAGAAGTAAGAGGTCTACATACAGTTTCAGTAATGATATTAAGTAATAAATCAGTAATAGTTACTCCAGAACCCTAACAATACCATATTATTTTTCCATTGTACTATTTCAGGAGTACCTTGGAAACCACAAGATAAGTGTTTTCTGGCCTCATCAAAAAGGTTAGGGTGAAGAGCCCTTGTGTGAAAAGTTTTGAGTGACAGAATATGTTTAAATTGTTACAAATGTTTATAAAAGTGCTTCTAGGTATAAAGATGATGACTGAAATCATACATGGGAACAGTTGAAGACAGCTCTCTTATTGTTAAAGAACTCTTTTCTCGCAAGTTTTTTTTACTTTCATCTCATTTTCCAGAGACAGTTTGAAAGAGGACTGCTTCTTTTCTTCCTTGTTTTATGAAAGTGCCTTTGTACATTAGCAAAGTGCTTTAATAACACACACTTTGTAAAAGTCAAAAGTGCTCTATTACCCATAAGTATAGAAGTAAATAGCACTTGCTTTAATTGAAAACATCAAACTTTTGTAGCTCTAAACACATCAAAGACACATCCATTTGTGCATCTGTTCCAAAAGGTGAATTCCACTGCTTTTAGGCAGACTGCAAAAGAATCAAGCTTATTAGAGCTATGAGAAATTTTCAAATTGAAATGCCTTTCAACCTTCAAGTGGTTAAAATATGGAAATGGTTAATGCACTTAGCATGTGAAGCCACTTTGAAATAGTGAGTGGTTTAACGATTATCTCCATCAGCTGAGATGTGCCAACTGACCACAGACGCTGTCTTAGGTCAGCCTAACTTCAAGGTAACACATAGTGGCTCACATTTTAATGAAACAGGTTAATCTGTAGGTTAACTAGCAAAGGGAGATTTAAGCTGTTGTGTTTTACTTTACAGGAGCATGCACTCAGCCTGTTGCTGTGGCTTGAATGAAGGACGATATGATTTTGAACCACTATAACTTTATATTTCTTCAAGTGTACTCAAAACTTTAAATACACAGAAAAGTGTAGTGATTTACTTAGTGTCAGTGTAACAAAACTACTTCCAAACTCATTTATATTCTAGCCTTCAAGACAAAACTTAAAAGGCTTAAGGAGTGTCTTATATTTAGTTGGTCAGTTATTAACTTAACCTGAAATAAGATAATGTCTCACAGTAGGGGTAAAGAAGTGGCCAGAGTGATTTCTGAGCCAAATCCAATTACATTAATAAATATTTTGAGACCAGATGAGGGCTACTGGCTCTGGCACAGAGTATGGGCCAATGATGAACACAAGCACACAACCATGGCTTAACAAGTTACCATCTGTCAGCAGAGCTCTAGTAACTGACTGTGATTAGATTGCATTTTGATTAAAAAACTAATGGAAAGGGGACAAACAAAAGCAAAAATCAATCACATCCTCAACCATCAAAATACTAATAGTATTTTAAATATTTGTACAGGACTTGACTTCCTGATTTCTACAGGCATCTTGTCCCTTAAAGGGTGAGCCTTCCTTTTCAGAAGCCGCCTGTCCACTACAATTTATTTGTATTACCATTTGCCTAGAGGCTTGTGTCAGGACTCCAGCCACGTGGTACCAGCATACACAAGTTATTGTCTTTCTCTGCCTGACAAGGGTGGCAATAGCGCTTGGAGTCTCCACAGAGTAACGTTGTACACGAGCCCCTGATATAACTCCCATGCTAGGGCTGTACTACAGCCTTAATGGTGCATGATGCTTCCATGTGGATGAAATCTCCTTCACATATACTCAGGAGCTTCATCAGTCTCTGAAAGCTACTGTACAAGACTATATATTCCTGAAAGTGAAGCGATGCTGCAACTACCAGCAAAGCCGACACTAGAATCAAAGTTTCCTGATCAGGGGCACACTGATAACTCCTTGTCCTCCATACCATCAACAGCTTAGAAAGTCATAACAAAAACTTCTCTCACTCTTTAAAGTCAAGCTTAACAAGAAAAATACATTTCTTTTTCAACAGAATCATTAGCTCTGTAAATTCCTTAGCGTCCTGTTGCTGCACTTTGCAGTGTGTGCAGGAGGAGGTATTACGTGAAGATTTCTTATGCATTTTTCAAATCTAAAAGTAGAAGTGTATCCACACAGATTATAGACATTTTGGACAAAATTCTGACACCCCAGGATCAGTAGTCTAATTTTTCATTACTTCAAGCAGGCACATGCTTATGCAAGGTGTTGCCCACAGCACCTAGAACGTTCAGCTGGCACCAATCTTCATGATAAGGGGAGCAAGATGTTGTTAAAAAATTAAGTCACATTTAGGACCCCTACTTTCAACTTATTTTAAAAGTGTTTTGAGTCTCCACCAGCTCCTTTTGAAGTGAATAGTGAAGGACCAAGTGTTTTCTCCTTTCAGCCAAAAGCCACAGTTAGAGATCTGCATTTTGACTTCAGAGCTTAACTTTAGATGCTCTCTTTGATAAAATATACTATCAATTTATTATCAATCACCCCTACATAAGGATGCACATAGCATAAGATATACCATGTGGCATATCTCATACAGTATGCAGTCAGGGAAAAGAAAAGATCAAAAAGATAGTGTATGCTTTCTTGTACATATAATTTCAAATTTTTTTTTCTTGCTTTGTATCACACCAAAGGTGAGTTGTTTAATTAGAAGAATATCTGTTTAATCAGTTCAGGTCAGGACTAGCTACTTGCAACTAAGAGGCAGTCTGAATTACACTGTGTTGTTCTAATATTGCTGAATAAGCGTCACAGGGCCATACCCCAAAAGAAATAGTCTCAATGGAATAACCGATGACTTCATGAACACAAAACAAATATGTGTGGAAAGGCGAAGTGGTCATGGCCAGGCTACAATTACCTTACAATTTATCCTAACTCACTCATACAGATGCTAGTAATTCAAGGTATCTTACTAGTAACTCTGGTTGCTAATTAGCATTACTAACCTGTAAGTTAAGTCCTCATAGTGTAAGCAAAACAAAGAGTTTCAAAAAAAAGGCTGCCAAATAGCTGTAAATGTTTACTCTCCCCCCCCCCCCCCCCCGCTATTCTCTTTCTACTTCACATTTCATTCTTTTATTTACCCAGTCTATTCTCATCCCCTTGTTTTGAGGACTCTTGTCTGCAGAGCAAGAACTATGTTTCTGATGACTCAATACACCACAGCTGTGGGCTCAGGAATGCAGGTACCAAGTCCTTGTATGTCATCAGCATTGCTGACCTGGCACTAGCATTTAGGTAGTAGCAAAGATGCAATAAAATGCACTAGCTTCATCCTAGCATGGTCAGAGCACACCAAAATTTGGTGAAGCTAACTGGGGCATTTTAATAGTTGATTGCCCCAAGCTGCTTATTTTCCTCCTCCTATCATCATAGAATCATAGAATAGTTTGGGTTGGAAGGGACCTTCAAGATCACCTAGTTCCAACCCCCCTGCCATGGGCAGGGACACCTTCCACTAGACCAGGTTGCTCAAAGCCCCATCCAACCTGGCCCTGAACACTTCCAGGGATGGGGCATCCACAGCCTCTCTGGGCAACCTGGTCCAGTGCCTCACTACCCTCACAGTAAAGAATTTCTTCCTAATATCTAATCTAAATCTACCTTCTTTCAATTTAAAACCATTACCCCCTTGTCCTATCACTACACTCTCTGATAAAGAATCCCTCCCCATCTTTCCGGTAGGCCCCCTTTAGGTACTGGAAGGCTGCTATAAGGTCTCCCCAGAGCCTTCTCTTCTCCAGGCTGAACAACCCCAACTCTCCTAGCCTGTCTTCATAGGGGACGTGCTCCAGCCCCCTGGTCATCTTCATGGCCCTCCTCTGGACCCCCTCAAGCAGGTCCATGTCCTTCTTATGTTGGGGGCCCCAGAGCTGAGCACAGTACTCTAGGTGGGGTCTCACGAGAGCAGAGTAGAGGGGCAGAATCACCTCCCTCAACCTGCTGGTCATGCTTCTTTTGATGCAGCCCAGGATACAGTTGGCTTTTTGGGCTGCAAGTACACATTGCTGGGACATGTTAAGCTTCTCATCAACCAACACCCCCAAGTCCTTTTCCTCACGGCTGTTCTCAATCCATTCTCCACCCAGCCTATATTTGTGCTTGGGATTTCCCTGACCCATGTGCAGGACCTTGCCCTTGTCCTTGTTGAACTTCATGATGTTTGCAGGGGCCCAACTCTCAAGCCTGTCAAGGTCCCTCTAGATTGCATCCCTTCCCTCCAGCATGTCGACCACACCACACAGCTTGGTGTTGTCAGCAAACTTGCTGGGGGTGTGCTCAATCCCACTGTCTATGGTTGCTGACAAAGATGTTAAACAGAGCTGGTCCCAATACTGATGCCTGAGGAATGCCACTTGTCACTGGTCTCTACCTGGACATTGAGCCATTGACCACAACTCTTTGAGTGTGACCATTCAGCCAATTCCTTATCCACCGACAGGTCCCTCCATTGAATCCATGTCTCTCCAAATTAGAGACAAGGATGTTGTGTGGGACAGCGTCAAATGCTTTGTACAAGTCCAGGTAGATGACCTCAGTTGCTTCCCTTATCCACTGATGCTGTAACCCCATCACAGAAGGCCACCAAATTTGTCAGGAACAATTTGCCTTTATTGAAGCCATGTTCGCTGTCACCAATCACCTCCTTATTTTCCAGGTACCTTAGCATAGTTTCCAGGAGGATCCACTCCATGATCTTGCTGGGCACAAAGGTGAGACTGACTGGCCTGTAGTTCTCTGGGTCTTCCTTTTTTCCCTTTTTAAAAATGGGGGTTGTGTTTCCCTTTTTCCAGTCAGTGGGAACTTCCCCAGACTGCCAGGACTTCTCAAATATGATGGATAGTGGCTTAGCCACTTCATCTGCCATTTCCCTCAGGACTCGCAGATGCATCTCATCAGGTCCCATGGACTTGCGCACCTTCAGGTTCCTCAGATGGTCTTGAACCTGATCTTCTCCTACAGTGGGCAGTTCTTCATTCTCCCAGTCCCTGCCTTTACCTTCTGTGACTCGGGTGGTGTGGCTGGAGCACTTGCCAGTGAAGTCTGAGGCAAAAAAGTCTTTGATTACCTCAGCCTTCTCCATGTCCCAGGTGACCAGTTCTCCTGTTTCCTTCTGGAAAGCGCCCACATTTTCCCTAGTCTTCCTTTTATCACCAACCTTCCTATAGAAGCTTTTCGTGTTGCCCTTGACATCCCTGGCCAGATTTAATTCTATCAGGGCTTTGGCTTTCCTAACCTGATCCATGGCTGCTCAGACAATTTCTCTGTATTCCTCCCAGGCTACCTGTCCTTGCCTCCACCCTCTGTAGGCTTCCTTTCTGTGTTTGAGTTTGTCCAGGAGCAACTTGTTCACCCATGGAGGCCTCCTGGCATTTTTGCCTGACTTCCTCTTTGTTGGGATGCATCGCTCCTGAGCTTGGAGGAGGTGACCCTTGAATATTAACCAGCTTTCTTGGGCCCCTCTTCCCTCCAGTGCTTTATCCCATGGTACCCTACCAAGCAGATCCCTGAAGAGGCTGAAGTCTGCTCTCCTGAAGTCCAGGGTAGCGAGCTTGCTGTGCACCCTCCTCACTGCCCTAAGGATCTTGAACTCTACCATTTCATGGTCACTGCAGCCAAGGCTACCCTTGAGCTTCACATTCCCCACCAGACCCTCGTTGTTGGTGAGAACAAGGTCTGGCATAGCACCTCTCCTAGTTGGCTCCTCTATCATTTGGAGAAGGAGTTTATCATCAATACATTCCAGGAACCTCCTGGATTGCTTATGCCCTGCCATGTTGTCCCTCCAACAGATACCAGGGTGGTTGAAGTGCCCCATGAGAACCAGGGCTTGTGAACATGAGGCTGCTTCTATCTGTCTATAGAGGGCCTCACCCACTTGGTTTTCCTGGTCGAGTGGCCTGTAGCAGACCCCCACTATAATGTCACCTGTCCCTGCCCTCCCTATAATCCTGACCCATAGGCTCTTGTTTGGCTCCTCATCCATCCCCAGGCAGAGCTCCAGACACTTCAGCTGGTCACTGACATAGAGGGTGACACCCTCTCCTCATCTCCCCTGCCCGTCCTTCGTAAAGGGTCTGTATCCTTCCATGCCAACACTCTAGTCATAGCAGCCATTGCACCACGTCTCTGTGATGCCAGTAAGATCATAGCCCTGCAGGCATGCACACGTCTCTAAATCCTCTTGTTTATTCCCCATGCTACACGGGGCCCCATTTGCATAGAGGCATTTATGTTGGAGGGTCTTACAAGTCTATAATATGAACTTACACCTCAGTCATATCAGTGGTAGGTCTGGCACCTTTATGTGTGGTTAGACAATGTTCAGAAGCTTATCTAGCAGTTTGCTACTATAAAAAGAGAGTAGTCCCACTCCCCTTGTCCTTTGTATTGGCTGTGATGCTTCTCTGATAGCATGGTAAGCCAAATTCAATTTACTAATTCAGTGGAAAACTAACTCAGGTAGCCCTTGACCCATTGTGTTTTCTCCTGGATTAATGAGCTGGGTGAGTTTACCTTGCAGTTGGATGAGCATCAGAGCCGGTAGAAGAGAGACTGAAGGACTGAACAGCTAGGAAAAAGCACTGGAGGCAGCAGAGGTGGGGGCAGGATTGAGCCCCTTTTAGAACCTGCAAGCTCTCAGAGGCACTCAGCTGTATTGCCTCACCATACACTTAAACCCACAGTCATGGGCCATTTGAAACTAGACTGCTAAACCACTTTTTTTAGTGGGGAGAGGGTATGCAATGCAAAAGAGGAAGCAAGAAAAAAGCTGGTATCAGTCAGCTCTTGGGCAATCAAGATCTTAAGCTGCTGCTGTTTCTGCTGTGGGTCTGCCCATGACCTCAGCAGCAGAGAGCTGTGCTAACGAGTTTGACTTCATGTTTGCCATAGACTGGGAATACGTACTCCAAGGTTACTGTTCTGACAGTGTGCAGTACCTCATTAAGCCTTCTTGCTCAGCCTTGTCTCTGGGTCTAATGATACATGTATTTCTGATGTAGACAGTCAGGACAAGCCTGGGGAAGAAAAGGTTTCTTGGTCTAACTGTAGAACAAGCACCTCCGAGTGTTCAGGTGGCTCCAGTCTCCAAGATGATCCAGGTGAAGCATTTGCAGACTGCTCCTCTCCAAGGGAGCCTTTCTCCCAAAGCCAAGCTAACACTGCATAGTACCTATCTGGGGGCAGCCAGGGCAGGATGGAAAGGGGATGATCCAGCCAGCAGCACGTGCTGGCCAGGAACCGGTCCCACCGGCCCTGAGAGAGGTGAGCAGGACAGGCTTAGGGAGGGTGGGAAGCTGGGCTCAGCCCAGGTTGTCAGGCAAGCTGGTGGTGATGAGGCTAGTTTGAGGCTACACCAGGACATTAGCCAGCAGGTCAGGCTGGCTCGGTGGGGTGAAGTGCCAGGGTAGGGCTGTGGGGAGCTGGAGGTTAGCACTCCTGTGGCAGGGACCCATGGCCCTGGGATGGGCTGAAATGGGCTGCTGGGCCATGGGCAGGGGTGGGGGGAGCCCCGGGGTCAGGGCTGGGCAGGAATAGTGAGGTTTTGTTAGTGCCCTCAGCACCCTGACAGGACCAGTCTTCGTACAAGTTCACATCCTTGAGAAAATAAACCATAAATCAAACTGGCAAAGCCTGAAAATGCAGCCTGAATTTTTGCCCCTCAAAGAGAAAAGGGCCAGCGACTCCCAGAGTCCACCTGCCATGTTGCCAGCCCTATAGACCTTCTCCAGGGTGGTCCATCCTTGCTCGACCTCTGCCTTCTGAGACAGCTACTAGTTTTCAAAATTCCCTCTTTTGCTACTCAGAAATTGCAGGGGAGTGCCTTTAAAATTGCCTCTTCAGTTTTCCATGCATTTGCTAATACACACATACATGTTTACCCACCAAGACAAATGCTGAATCCTAGAAACCAGAATAACTGCCAGCAGTGTGGAACTTTATTTTCAAATATGCAGACATCTATGTTTGTTGCAAGTATTAGAGTTGGTGTGCTTTAAATGTCAACACCATTTTAACATCTATAGAAGTCTGTAGAATTAATGATGAGAGAGATTGTTACTGTAAATGTATTGGAAATGGCAGCATTCAGTTTACCTGTAAATGTTAAAACATTGTCTACTAAGAGCTGACAAAGACAATCAGTAGATGTATGCTTTAGTCTGTCAGACGTTCAGCCCCCGAAGACCTGTTCCAGCTCACTTTGTGTTCATCTGAATGTTGCATTCATGGTGCCAAGAGGAGAGGTCTGGCCCGAGATTACAGTGACTTCTGCCCTTAGGAAAGAGAGGGGGGGAAACCATAAATGCCTCGAGATGATCCGAGGGGGCTGCAGTCACGGGTGCTCTGGGTGGTGGGCGCCGAGCGAGCGCTGCAGCAGCGCAGCCGGTACACGCCTGTGCGGAGGGGTGCCAGGGAAGCTACTGTAAAGGCTTTCGGAGGAAGGTAACGGGGCAATCTGCCCATCTGGGAAGCAAAGGGGGAGCAGAGTCCATTGGGCTCTTCTTCGGGGGTGCCCTGCCAAAATGCAAACACTTTGGAGGCTGTGGATACTTCTGTACAACCTTCCAAGTGGTTGTTTGGATGGAAAATGTCAGTGTTCCCAGAGCTAAGTAATTTATGGACTTTCATGTAAATAGCTCTATTACTTTAGATTGTATTGGGTAGCGGAAAATAACCAACAGCATGTATCATTCAACACCAGTGAGGACTGCTGCGAGTAATTTCCAGTAGTGGCAGGCTATCTTGACGGGATAATTTATGTTTGAATTTCATCCATTTTACAATGTAACTTGCTGTTCACCACTGAACTGGATGCTTCCACCACATCTGAGATCCCTCCTGAATTTGAAGTCTGAGTATGCAGCTGGCTTCTTTTACACCCCAGAGAGATGCTTCCGCCAATTATCTTATTTGTGCTGTATGTAACATCCCTCAAAGTGGCTAGTGAAGATAGTGCATCTGCCACTTGAAACTTAGTGTAAGCGGTTATTTCAGTTTTAGACTTAGACAATAAAGATGCCACTGCAGCTCAAACCCCGAAATGTCTTCAGAAAGCAAACACAGAAAAGTCACTAATCAAAATTCACTAATGAGTTTCAACACACATGCAGAGAATTTTTTTTTCCAGTTTTCATTCAAGTCTCATTTATTTTTTAGTACCATTGACACTGCTTATAGTCTAATCTCACGGAATCCAAATTCTCTCCTGCTCACTCCCTTCCTTGCAGATCCTCATAAGAAGTTTTATTATTTTAAAACTGTTCCAAATCTAGGCAGGTGTATAAATATCCTATCCCCCCTCCTCTTGCAACATCGCCTACACCCCCAACAACAAACCTCTGTGAATTTTCTTCCAGAAGGATGTGTAAGAGAACACTTTGAAAAAAGTTGTTAGACTTTTATACGGTTATTTTATGTGTGCATTTCACTTTGCTGCAGGCAATGGCAGACGAAAAAAAATCAATCCATATTTGTACGGAATGAAGAGATGAAAAGAAAAAAAAAAAC
Organism: Aquila chrysaetos chrysaetos; assembly: GCF_900496995.4. NCBI lineage: Eukaryota > Metazoa > Chordata > Aves > Accipitriformes > Accipitridae > Aquila > Aquila chrysaetos. The sequence goes on from NC_044006.1 coordinate 30,024,090, forward strand.
CCTTCCAAAATAATTAGCTGTGTGGTGTAAGGAATGAAATCATCAAAAATACTTGACCTGTTCCCGTGCTGCTGCTGAGCCCTTAAGATATACAAACACATTAAGAAAAATGATTAGGAAGGTTTATTTCAGGGAACAGTCTGCTCTTGTTCTGGACACTGGTGAATGCTAGCCTTTTTCTGAAGCCTGGAACCTCCCCAGTTCTAATTTAGGGGTGAGTGCTTTAAAATGCAAGTGAAGCCAAAAATAACATAGCAAGGCATTTCTTTAGAAAAAGATTAAATGGGTCAACCATTTGTTCAGCAATGGATTCAAATGTGGCTACAATGGCCACAATGGCCACAACTGAAAAGTTTTATGTCTCTATATACACATCTATGGCATGTTTGTATATGTATATATAAAAATAGAAATACACAAATATAAACATGTATATGCTCATTTGCATTTGTATGAATTTATATTCATATGTACATACACGGTAAACATGGTTAATCTTGCATCCCTTCCAAAAGGCTGAATGCTCCTGTTAAGTCTCTAGAAGATGCAGAAAGGAAATGTAGATGCAATTGGTATGGTTGAAAGATACTTGAAAAATAGTTTATTTAAAATGGGAGCACTTCTGAATGGCTTAAAAATACAGCCTTACCATGACAGTGCATTAACAGTGGCCAATTCCAGCAGGAAAGATTAATATTACTTATAAAAATCCTGGTGTAGAATGTTTGTTGTACTGCCAACAACACTGTATAGGAGGTGATTTTTTGGTCCCTGGCAATGATTTTTGCACAACGTACTGAGTAATCATTGTCTACAATGCACTTTTTTCCACCATAAAACCTGTAGAAGGAGTGATACAGCCCTCATTTTTCCTCTAGCTTCTAAGGAGAACTCTAAAATATATACCTCATGCCAGCAGTCCATAAACTCCAGTTGTGCTCAGGCACTATGCAACCTGAGGCTACCAAGATCAATAAAATTATTGAACCCACAAATATTTCTACAGCTAGACTTTTGTGGAAAATTTAGAGAAGCATATATATCTGTATGTAGGAAAAATAGACAAAGAGGCCATTGCTGGTAGGAGGAGCAAATTCTGCTGGATTTAGACTGCAAGACAGCCAACAACAGAAATGTGATGTTCATGGTTTGATGCCAGAGCAGTATAAATTCAAGAGATGCAACACATTCAGGAAATGGATTTAAGGAGGATGGATGACTGGCTCTGGCAATTGCTAATAAGACGCAGCATGTTTCCTGCCAAGGTCACTGGTTTTACTCCATTTCATTATCAATTATTAAATATCTCTTCCTCTTATTTATTAGTTTACAAGTTGTTTTCACATGAGGGACACCATTTGGTGTCCTATGTGAGGTGAATTGTTGATGACAAATCAGGCTCAAAGCAGAGTGGTATCTATAACAGGAAAACTGTTGTTACATTGGCAGTAGCTTGCACTCTGTCAGGAGTCTCAAGTGGAAGGACAAGGTCTGTGTATGCGTATAGAGCTTGATTTTTTTTTTTTCTCTCTCTTGCTGTATGTGCTGTACTGCACCAATGAAAAATATAGGTCTTGATTTTTCTACCAGTCTGATACTTCACATATGCAATAAACTTCCTCCCAGCATGGTAGCAGGGAGTGTACTAGGTGGTCAACAACCGGCTTTCTACTCAGACGTGCTTATGTCCAGGGCCACCTTACCTTATGAAATAAAAATGATGAATTTTAATTTTTCTTCTTCTCCAGAATGGCAGCTTAAATTAGAATTTATGAGATTGAGAGGCAAAGAAGGGATTTGGTCTTTTCATAATGGTAAAAAATTAATAAAGAAAAAGGGCAAACTGCTTCAATATTGATATGAAAAACAGGAGCACATTTCGGTTATTTTTTTCTCACAGAATTCCTTGTTTAAAGGAAACAGTCTCTGAGGTTCATTAACAAAAATACAGGTATTTCTGGCAAGTCAGTCCTCAAACAAATAATTCTCCTTCTTCAGAACAGATATGGGATATTCTTCAAGTTGCCAAAAGAAAAGAAAAAAGATTAAATATTACTGAGAGGATGTAAGAGAGCAGAAAATTCAAAGCACAATCATAGGTGGTGTGAATCTCCCTAAAGGACATGCTGAAACTCTGAGGCAGTGAATAGTTATCTGCTTGGCAGGAGCGGGGGGGGGGGGGGGTGTTAGATGGGATGAGGTTTTGGATCCAGCTGTGCTCATGGATGATATTTCTGTGTTCAGCCTTTTCCTCATTCCTTTCTTTTTGCACCTTTGCCGTTGGAGTGGCTTGTGTGATTGCTCTTCAACCCGTTTCAGTCATAGAGATGGGGGTTAGCTTAAAAAATTGGAATACTAAGTGTTTGTTGAGGTTGTCCCAACTGAAATGAGTTAGTGAATGAGAAGAAGAGGGTATCTGCTGGAAGACCTGAAGAGTCAGTCATCTTTGGCAGTTGGGAATAGGGATGAGAAATGGGCGTAGCAGCCGATTCTACTGTTGCAGATGTTTGCAGAGCACATTTGCCTACACCAAGAGAAAATTATTATTATCTTCTGAAACTTGTTGCCTAGCTGATCTGGATATCAGGGTGTTGGGAAAGACTGTAAATTGCATCTACCAGCTATTTTCATAGTCTTCGACTCCGTTCAGGTTGTGCTGTAAACATCAAAGGCAAAGGAAAGCAGTGGCTGAAACACTGAAATGCCTGAAGGAAAATCACTAGGACTGACCAAGAAAAGGGGAAAAAATGCATATTGATTATCAGGACTATACTTAAAAATTACCTTACCAGCTCACGAAAGAAAAGGTCTCCAGGACTGTATTTTAACCAGTTAGCTGTATTCCTTAGCTAAGCCCTCTATTTCATCAGATTTTCCGTTTTGGTGACTGGAAGGTCAGCTCCGCAGTGTTTGCCAGCTCCGCAGTGTCGGAGGTTGCGCAATGAGTTGGCTTCCCTATTCATATCTCCCATACTGGCATACTGAGGTATCCTTACCCTTCAAGAGCTAGGCACCACGTGCTCCAGGTGCCTGCATGGCAGGGCTCCTATTCCAGCCACAGGGTGTATGACCAGACAGCTTGTGAGGACGCACCCCCAGTGCAGGGAGCTGCCTGTAAGGTTGGTGTGGGCTTCATTTAGCCTTGCAGTACATTTGGCTTGCACAGTGCTCTGTGGTGGGGCATGTGTTCTCCTCTTTGGATGGGTGGGCTCGGGAGAGAGCAGTAAGCCTCACTGCCAAGCATGATCAACCTTTATTCTGATAAATTGAACTGGATATAGACTTTGCTGGCCTCCTCTAACCCATTTTACTGCACAGGTGCTGAAGGCAGTGAGCTTCAGAGCTTCTTTGAAAGCAGATGAGCATTAGAAGAAGAGGAAAGCATTGAAAAGAAATGTCCAAATCCTGTCCAGTTCTGGAACCAACACTCAAGCAGCTAAACAACAAAGCTACTTCATGTAAACCTATAATCTCGTACACTTGAACATCTCCCCCCCCCGGTTTAAATAGGCTGCTTCCAGCGTGCAAAATCTTGCTGACAGCGGTGAACAAAAATGGCCTCAAACCTGCTGCAGATTTTGTTAAATTAATGAACGGAAAGAAGTGTTTATTTCTCTCCTGTGTTCACAAGTAGCCTGTTTTTCTGATTTAAACCCTGAGCCAGAAAAATAGACTTTCTAATACAAAACCTCATAAACAGTTTCTACTGGGAGGCTATTTTCTTCTCCCCCTTCCTTTTAATCACCTTCCCAGTGCAACAGGAATGGAATGCTTTTTTCAGCTAGAGTTTTTTTTCATCCTAAATTACAATATAACTGCTGTATTGGAAATGGAAGTGACAGACTGCTTTCTTTTAAAGACGGTACCTCTCCACAGTAAGGAACAGTTTTAAAGGAAGCCAAGGCCTACCTACCTGTTGTGCTGGGGAAAGAGTTGTGCCCATTTATTGTAATTTAAACGCACCCCTGCAACATTTACTTCTCTGAAGAAGTTAGCAGTGAGCTTTGTGAAAGGAAGGATGTGAGACTAGACAGCCGACTGGTCCTTGCTGGTATGCGTGTTCTGAGGCATCGGCGGCTGGTCTTGTTAATCACATGAAAAATATGAAGAACTGTGAGCACCAGGACTAATGAAATCTGGTTTCCTAGGATGCACATCTCAGTCACTCGTGAGCTCAGTGTGACATTTTTTGCTGTAGCTGGGGATTTTAGAAGGACTTTCTACTTGTCCCATGTTGATTCTCTGGTGTTGAGTAAGGGTTGAACTGACTGCAGCCTATTTCTCACCTGGGACTCTAATCTGCCTCTTTCTTCTCTAGGCTATTTTCATTAAACCTGTAGTTATCTGTGAGGTTTCTTCTCTTCTGTCAGGTTAGTTTGAAACTGGCCAATGTTTTAAAGCATTGAGGTTAAAATTGTATGAAATCTAAGTAAATAAAGAAAGCAAGCATCCAGTGGGTTGTTTCTTTACGGTACCAATCTAACACGGCTATGTGAACATTTAAATACACGCAGAACTGATTACTGACTTGAGACATGATTAGACTAGGCTGGAGATGCTGGCTTTGTATATAGGCACATACAGTGTTACATATTACAGAATTACATATAATTATAATAGAAAAAAACAAGCTGTGCACAATCAAAAAATAACTATGACATGTGACTCTGAAAAGGGACATTACCTTCCTGTGCCGTCTAAAAACTATGAATGATTACATATCAAAGAGGATTTAAATTAGTTTTAGGAAAATTATTTCTATTACTCCAGTAAAATAGTCTTAGGCTCAACATTTATCTTTTAAAAAATGTTAACTTGTTCAGAATGGTCGGGTTTCAATTTTAGTGTGAAATTCAAGCCATTTCCAGACATAAATGTAACTTGTCATATTCTCATCTTCAGTTGATATCTGGGGCCACAGGACCCGCTTTTGATATCACACCTTTAACCACAGCAGAAGAAAGAACGTTATAAATAATACAGACTCCTCACAAGCTTGATGTACAGTGAGTGTATGCTCAGCTGATACCAAGCGATTGATAGGCTTTTATTACTCTGTACGGCTGTTCTAACACATCTTAGGAAGAGAAATATTCTGTCAGTTGTGCCTTTTTTCTTTTCTTTTTTTTTTTTTTTAACAAATGACTGCGAGTTTTGTCTTTTCCCTTCTCAGATGTGGTCTTTGGTCTTTATTATGTATTACCTGTTGAGTAATTTCTTTGAAGATATCATGACCTATAAAGTGCATATGCCCATGTGGATTTTTGATCCCTGCTCTTTCGTGTTCCTTACTCTGGATGTGTAGACCACCTGGTGAGTTTTGATCCCCAGACTAGCTGATAAGTCTTAGAGTCAGGTTGCTGATGCACGTGCTTGGGATTAGGTATACCACAGGCACAAAATGGTGCTGCTTTAAGTTCTCCATATTAGTGGTCAGTATGCGAATTTGTTAGGGCACCTTCAGAAGGAAGGATCTTAAATGCAGTGGACCAATAGAGAGCATTTTAAAAATATTTAACGGCTCACACTCTTGCATTTATCCTGTTTCCCCCAATGTTCCCCCCCAGACTATCTTCAGTAGCAAGTGCTTCTGGCAGCCATCTGCCGAGTCAGAAACAATAACTGTATTGACTTTAGAAGGAATATGCACATACGTTTCTTGTTGAGATACAGTCCCCTCTGAGTTGTTTGTGTTTCAAAAATAATAAAGGACATATCAAGATTTACTGATGGATGAACTAGAAAAAGTGATAAATATGAGTATCGATTCACAAATGCCTAGGGTAGGTCCAATCCTATGAAGACTTACACATGTCACTAAATGTATCTATGAAGGTAGCATCAAAACATCAATAACACTAGTTGGGCAAATAAAGTTACCTACATTATGCACTTGCAAGATCAGTCCCTATAGTTTCCACAACTAGTAACTCAAAAAAGCTGTTGCTATTCAAGAAATAACCGCTGCTCTTCAGGTAGCTTAACCTGGATGAATTAAGGGGTAATTTTGGGGATAGTTTCATGCTCCCCTGTTTCAGAACACATAATTGAACTGAAAATGGTCGAAAGGACAGAGACAAGATGGTAAAAAACACCAGAGTGCCTTCTTTTCAAAAAGAAATTAAAGGATCCTCATAGCTTTGTCTTCTTTTCCTTTCAGTTGGTCGTTAAAAGACAAGTTTATACATTTTCAAGGAAAGGTATCAACAGTTCATGAGAACATGAGATGTTTAAAATTAATAGCATTAAAAACTAGAAGGAATGACTGAATGTCAGCACAAGTTCTTCAATGAATTGAAAAAAAAATGTGGGCAGGCGGAAGTTACTCACTGCAGCCAGAGAGTCCACGGCTCCTGGGGCAATCCTGGCTCCCCCGGGATCAATTGCAAATTGCCATGCAATTCAGATGTGTGCAGTGTCACCATCTTACTCACTCTCCTCTAAGACCTTCAGCATCCTGGGACCATCTGAGGGACTATTCTGGGACCATTACTGAGAGAGAACATACAAGGAGGGAGATTTTCCTGTTGATGGTACTGGTGGATAGACTGGATGGGGCATGGATTTTTGTTAATTGAAAGCCAGGAGCTCATTAGCTGAACACCAGCAGTATGTGATGTCTCTAAAGGAAGCGAGTCCAGACCTGACAAGCTTGTTGATGTTGTGCCAGTGGGGGCTGTGCCACAATTTTGAGCTGCTGCTCCACAAAAACAGAATCTCACGTTCTAGTTCTGGCCCACTCATATATTCCCTAGCACAGTTTTAGTACTGCCAAAGCCATTTTTTACTGCCCTTTGAGCTTGTGTGTGTGTTTGCGGCCTGAACAAGACCTACCCACACTGAGTGTGCATGTGATCACACACGCAGCTCTTCGGCTGCGAATTGTTTTGACATGAGGCCAGTGATCATGCAATGATACAAGAAGTTCAGTGTCCTTATGAACACAATAAAGTGAAAGACTCATTATTACATGAGCTGCTACATGTCCTTCCTGCAGCTGCTTTGGGGGATTAGACAAGGCTGCTGCTGGCATTTCAGAAGAAATCAGGGCAATTGGGGTCTGGATTAAAAAACACGGTCACTGCTGGTGAGCTACCAGGTGACTCTCTGCTCAGTCCTGACCACTGTTGTCCATAATGTGGCAAAACGCAACAGTAAAGGACTGTGAACGAGATAAAAACCAAACCTCCAGGTCTGTAGAGCAGAGGGAGAGAGAAGGAAAAAACCTTCCAACTCTTTAATTCTCAATTATTTTCAAGAACATCATGATCTCGTATGGGAGTGACTCATATTAAATCTGAATTCTCAGACTGAAAAACAACCCCAAGAGAACCTTCCCTCTTGGTAAGTCTGTTTTGCTTCCTCAGTGCTTCTTTAATTGAAGTTTAAGTCAGTAGAAGAGAATCTTTGCTTACCAAAGCCCTGCTAATATTCCTGAGTTTTTCTCCCAGATACAGATTTAGACTGTGACTGGTAATAAAGCAGCTGCACAGGGGAATAGGCCATATAAAAACATGTCTTCTACAGCTTCTGTGTAGTTCTCTGATCTTAGTGCCAGCTTTCCTCCCATCACACCTGTCTTAAGGGAAGGGCAGGGCACAGAGTGAGTTTATGGTTCATCATGAATATTGCAAATACATTCTTTTTTGCTAGAAGTACAAAAGAGAGGCCATGGAAAGAACTGTGCTTCTAAAGCTCTTTGTCCTTAATGTTGCACTTAGGAAGCTTTGAAGTACTGTCATAGCCAAGCTCTAGAAATTTGATTTTTAAGCAGGCAGTAAGGGGTGTGAAGTCCTATAGTCAGCTTTCAACAGCTTGAAGGTAGGATCTATTTTGAGCTTTCAGCGATCAATGGGAACATAACTGATTCAATTTGCAAAGTCACTATTTCTTGCAACAAAATAGATCCAGGTTATTTAAATAATGGCTAGGTAGGGTCATGTGCCTATGAGGCAGCTAAAATACCTATAGTATGATCCAAAGAGAAAGATTTGCATTTTTAAATAGGGTAGGGGGAAAAAGCCTCTAACCAGTGTTTTCTTGTCACTTTATCACTACTGAATGAAAAGATACACATTTGGATTTTAGTAGCTGATATGCAAGCACAAAGGGTCATTCTCCACATCCTTGTATCATGTAAGTAGATGAATTATGTGGGTTTGAAGTATGGCTATTAGACCATGGTGTGGCGACATGATGCCTAGAGGAGCTGGTGTAATTTTGATACCCCCATAGGTCTGTAGCATGCTAGGCTGTCCTTATCCATACCATAAGAGGTATGCTGTGGAGCAGGTATTTACCAGTGGGTAGATGTAATGACTACTCAGTCCTAAGGCATCCCTCTTGGGGATGAATGGTGTTGGCACTCCCTGTGTGTAGGTGGTGTGTGGAAACCTGTCGTCACTATTTTTGAAATGAAGCAGGCACATGATGGTTTAGCCCATGATACAAAGAAATGGCAGTGTAGGTAGTACTAGGATACGGCTTCAAATCATCATGGTACCCCAGTGTCTTCTTTCTTGTTCTCGGCTTTTGTTTACCTTTGGATTCAGCTGCTTTTGTTTCAGACCAAAGGAGGATTTGGGCACTTAAAAGCTTATCTACTTTTTCCACATATACTTGTTGGTCTAACAAAAGGCTATACCTCTATCAACTTTGCCCTGCTTATGATGCCTGGATCATCATGTCTACAAGAAAGCTACCTTTTTCCTCTATCTTTCTTATGTATCCCATAAAATGCAGTAAAAAACACACGGAAAAGGGAAATTCCAATCTGGAAAAATTCAGGATAAATAAATATCCCAGGTACTCCCTGTATTTTCTATGCAAATAAATATTTTGGGTTTGGTTTTGATTATTTAACACATGGTATTAGAAATGTAAAACAATATTTTACAAAATCAAAGGAAACAGGCTTTGCAAAAGTTTTGTTCCCAAGTCTCAAACACAATGTTCTAATATTGTCAGAGCTTTTTTTCTAGGCTTTTTTCCAAAACAACTTTATAATACAACTAATTCATTTCTCAAAACCTGTTGATTTTTCAGAATCCTGTATTTAGACTGAACACAATATGACTCAGTGCAAGTTGCCCAAAAAACAGGTATTTCTGCTACCTAATATCATAATCACAGAAAGAAATGAGGAACGAACCTCATGAGCTCTGCAAAAATGCAAGAAATCATTTGAAGGGCTGACCCAATCTTGCTACCATACTCCCCCTCCATCACTTACCAGGGCTTTGTTACGGGAGCTGTGGAAGCACCGGGAGATTCGCCGTTTCTGGCCTTCATGTCCATCTGTGCTTTGCTCCGCTTGGCCTGGGGGGATAATACACACTCACCTGAGTGATTCCACGATACTCCTGAGGCAGATCCTCTGCTCTGCATATCTGTAGAGAAAATAAGACATCACCAGTGTACATGCCCACTCTGGATACAGAAACAGCATTTAGTTTTGCAGATAAAGTGATGCTCCACAGTGCAAAAGGATTTTCTTTCTTCCTTTCTTTCGAGCATTTAACTATTTTTGTATCGAACTGATGCGAAATTACAAGAGCTCTGATCATGTGAATAATGCATGAGATTTAAGACAAACACATGAAAGGAGCTTATTTTTCATGTCAAACAATTCTTTATTTTTTATGGTACAAATTAAAAGTGACAGATCTGAAGCTGTTAAGAAATACACAAAGTGCAGCTTTACTGACCATACAGATATTGCTCTAGATTAAGTACAGTTTTTGTCAGTTTTTTTTTTTTTTTTTATTTTTTTCATGTTAAGCAACCTGTGCAGATAAATCAGCTTTGGTTTCAAAGTCAGAGTAGTAAGGAGCTTTTAAATATCCAGTTTGGTTTCTTGGTCACAAGTCCACCACATCAACTCCTTTTGTAATTATTCTTATTTTTGAACAACACAATACAGTCCATTTTGTACTGCCATCTTTCCCGCTGCATGCTCCATGCATGGAAAAACAGATCTCTTTGCAGTGCTTCATAAGTGACCCTGGTGACCATTCTGTAGATTATAGCACATAGGACGAAAATAATAATAATAATAATAGTAATAATAATAATAATTATTAATAATAATAATATCACTTTTTAACAATAAATAAACAAATGTGCCCCACATAATCTCAAGTTGGAAACAAGCAAACCACATGACAAAAAGCTCATTACAAAATGTTTTCCAAACAGATTTTACAGTCAAACATTGACATGGAAATCAATTTCCTCTCTTATCTTCTTATTTGAATGTTGGTCAATAACTGGGTACAAGTAGAGTGCTGAGGTAAAACACTGATGAACAGTTTTATTTTTGTATTTATTTTTTTTTTTAATAGTAACAGTTTAGTATTGCGAGATTGTCAGCAACATTTAGCCATATCTATACAATGTGCATATACCTACATACATTGAGCTTTGGTCCAGCATTGAGAAGACGAGCAAAGGCATTTTACATATTTCTTTTTGGTTATAGCTTGAGTTCTTTGATACGCCTCTACTTGTTCCTTCCTAGCTCCTTTTTGCTTTCTTGTTCTCTCTTTTTTATTTTCTTTACTTTTTTTTTTTTCTTTTTTTTTTTTTTTGTGGTAATAACGTAAAGAAAGTGGAACCATTTGAATGCATTTGATTTCTTCAACTGTCCAAAATAGCTTTTTAGTGAAAAACATAAAAAGACAAAATCAGAACAGCAAGTGAACCCTTGGTTCGTTATTCAAATAATACTTTTTTATATATATATATATATTTAAAAAAATTCAATGATCAATAAATCGGAAAACTATTAAACCTTCACATATGACTGAAGAGACTTTTGTTTCATTTGCTGGTAGCAATCTATCTTTTAGTCACATGCAAAATTAAAAGGTATTCAAATGTAATCAATACATGAAAATTGTTTACAAATGGAAACCAGAACTGTTGCCAGTAACAAAATAAAACAAAATATTTATGGCCCCCTAAAGATGTATGACTCACGCGTAATTTATCTTCCTAAGAATCTGTTCAGGCACCATTTATGCCTCATAGCAAAAATTTGTTTATAAAAAAATTAATATAAGAAGCATTACAACACTTTATAAATAATTTACAAAACATAATACAAAATTAGAAAACTGTAAAAAAAATCACTGCACATGAATGGTTTTAAGACTGTGGGATGAACATCATTTTTTCTTCCAAGCTGGCAATTTATATTTATTTTACATTTTCACTGTCCTAGTTATATCCTTCCGATATGTACTTTGGAACAGAAAGAGCTTATATAACTGGTGCCAGCATATTTTTAAACATTTAGTATCTTTCATACACTGTTTAGTTAACTTTTCTTCTTGGGGGATTTTTCTTCACAAAATTTAGAGCGGTCCCTGGGAGAATTGGTAATTTAGTTTTTAGGCAAAGAATGGTTGATGGTTTTGTTCCCAGGCTGTTGATGATGGGGGTGGAGTGTGTGTGTTTGTGTGTGTGCGTATGGTCTCAAGGGTGGCTGAACAGGTAATCGTGTATGTGGCCTTAATGACTGGACAATTAGCAGCATACTGGAGACATGGGTAGGACTTCAGGAGTGTCCACTTCCAAATATGATCTTTCCTGCTTCCCTGTTGGCTTCTGGGTGGTCTCCTGATCGTTACACAAATTGAATTGTGGCCACAAGTTGAGGGCTGTTTGGTATAGATAACACAGATATATGTGGATATAGGTATCTATGGATGGAGAGGGAGAAAGAAAACCCAGAGGGGCAGATGTTGCTGTGAGACTCTCTTTACTTCACATGCTCAGCTTGGGTAAACCATCTTTTTTGTCCCTCACAATTTGCCTGTGGTTACTGAGGTGTTTTTTCCCCCCGGCAGATATTTATATAGAAACAGTCGGAAAAGAGTCAATAACAATTCTCACTCTCCTCCTCATAAAAGCAATACTGAAAATATCCCTAAACATACCCTGCTGAAGCTTAAAGCCTAAAATGCATTTGCTGGACTTAAGCCCAGCTCGGAGTACTGGATCCTCAGTGCTCTCCAACCCTGACCTTTGAGAGTGCTCACATTTAGAGGCAGTTTCTGGCACAGATCATGGTCTCTGAAGCCTTAAAACTCCACCAACCATGCAGCAAATACCCCATTCTACAAGGCAAATCCCATTAATAAAACAGCGAGGGCCAGATTCAAAGCGTAGTGAATTTAATGGAAGTCCCTTTCTTTCCCTAAATTTTGGATATAGCCTGGAGTTCTTGAAAACTCTGTAAGAGAGGTGTTATTTGAAGACTCCAGCACTTCGAGAACCTCCTTCAACGTCCTGGGTAGACCAGCAAAAATCCAGTGCAACCATCCTGAGGTGAGTGAATGCAATCAGGAGTTATACCAGCAGCATTTTACTCTACCACCTCTACAGTGAGCTGAACGAAATCCCCAATGTTATCTTTTGGAAAGTCCTGATCAAGATGCAGCTTCTACCCTAATAGTGGCCTGAACCCCAAAGGCTGGAGCAGAACTCAGCAGAAGATGAAAATCGCAGGTGACCTTCACGGGTCAGCCCAGGCCGCACTGAGAACCTGCAACACCCTTCTCTCCCTCTAAGCCTTGGTATACTCATAGGTCCAATGATTGGAGTATTTTAGAAGATGCTTGTCCAATCAAAAGGGAAGCCACAGAGCTAAGTTGTCTTTAAAGGGAAATCAATTCACTTGAAATATATTGCAGGTGACCCACCTTACTATTCCCAAAGGGTTTCCCTAAATCCTGATTGCTTAGTCTAGCCAGCAGTCACAGCAAACACCTGCAGAAACACATCCTCCTGCTGAAAAGGTCAAAAGGGCAAGCATCAGTATCAGGATGACATAAAAAAAAAGCAGAAGGAACAAAGCACTACCATTGAAACAGTCCACAGTGACGTAACGATCAAAATATCCTCATCACTTCTTGGCCTGTCCATTTGTTTTCATCAGAATCTCAAGAAATTTCTTTGGCTAGCAGGCTTTGGAGAGAAATTGCTTCAAACAGAACGATAATATAGATGCAGTACTGAACCAAGTGTGCAGTTTATATTTATACTACAAAATGAGTTTTGGTAACCTCTCCAGGTTCATGGCCAAAGGACAGAGAAATCCCAAGCTACACATTTGACAATAAGCACAATGTTCAGCGTGGGCTGACAGTTCATCAGACATAATCCTAATCCTTCTTTGTCCTCTATTGCATTTCAGCATATCAATATAAAAGTGTTCAGATTTCACTTTTCTTTTTAAAAATATGCAAACAGTACTGGGTTATGTGGGTTTGGGGAAGGGGTGGAGAATGAGCTGGAAGTGGGGAGGCAGCAAAAAGAACCAGGGGGAAAAAAAAAAAAAAAAAAAAGAAACGCAAACCAAGACATATACCCTTAGAAGAGAAATACCAAACCCCACAAATCACAATAAAAATAAATTATTTTTGGCACCCAAACACTTGGAGATTGCAAAGCTGTTGTCTAAAAGAAAAGAAAAGGAGGTGACCACTATGGAATGGCTTAAACACCTGTTTGTACACACCTGCAGGGGGTGGGAACAAGGATGAGAGAAATTAATCCTGTTGTTTTCCTCTTTGCAAAATACAAATGTAAAAATTTGTAACACAATTTTACACTCATAAAAGAGTAGACTAACAATCTAGTTTGCAATGCCATGTTTCTGACTTTGGTTAATAGTTTTCATAGTGAATCAGCACTTGATACCTGAAAGGCTACAATCACTCCTCCAGGTGGCAGGCTTGTATTCTCTTTTAAACAGATAAAAGTTTTTTTTTTTCTTTTTTTTTCTGTTTTTTTTGTTTGTTTTGTTTTGTTTTGTTTTTCCTTAAAATGTGTTCACATTTTCATAATATACAGAAAAAAAGTAAGCAGTTATTTGGTTTACTTTAAGTCCATTTTAAAAAACTGGCTTTTTCTTTTTTTGGGGAACTAATTCTACGACACACACACACACTAAGTGTTGTGTATTTTTTTGTTTTGTTTTTTAAATAGGAAAACCCACGGACATTTATAAACTGTTCTGTCCTTCTTGTAGTTTTCTCAGTCTTTTACTTACAAGGGTGATGAACAGGTATTTTCACAGAGTTCAAATGGTTACGTTTCTGTTGGTGCGGGTTTTTTTGTGTGTGGTTTTGTTTTGTTTTGTTTTTAGGAGTTTTCTTCCAGAGAGTCTGTTAAAGGCTCCATAGGAACTGCCGTCGCAGGCTCGTGTTGTTTCAAACGTTTAATTGTGTTCTTCAGTGCTTGCCTCTTATTGCAGAACCAAACTCTAACTACTTCCCGGTCATAGTTCAGTTTCTCTGCAATCTCTGTCATTTCTTGCCCAGAGGGGTGCGTGTTCTTCTCAAAGTGGGCATTCAAGATTTCAAGGGCTTGTGGCGTGAATGAGGTACGCCTCTTGCGCTTTTTAGATGGTTCGCTTCCAATAAACTCGGTAAGGTTCTGCATACCTGCTCGATGGCGGGCCTCAGCCTCAGCCATCCACCGCTCAAGCACCGGCTTTATCTTCTGGGCACTTTTAGGGGTGATGTCCAGCTTTTCAAACCTGGCAGGATACAAAAGGCCAGGGTTCAGTTTGGCTGTCAGACTGCTAGCTATAGTGTTCTCTTGGGCTTCCTGTGGTAGGAAAAAGTGGCTTCTCAGGATGGTGTGTCTGAGGGAAAATTGAGAAAGAAGAGTCTTACACTGATGCTCTGCCAGGGTGGGACTTCCTGCCTGCCTGACTAATTGACTGGCAGAGATAATTTACAATGGATTATGAAAACTATCAGATAGGTATATCTATAAATATATATATATAGCTAGATATTTAAGCTAACACAAAACGAGCACTACAACAAAATTCTAAGTACACTAAATAATACAGGTTATGAGTCACGTTTTCGTATTTCTGACGATCTTCAAAACCCTTAAGGCTAAGTCTAATTACAGGAAATGACATCAAAGGCAATTGCTCTTTATCATCTTGTCTTTGTGATTAATCCTTTTGTTTCCCCTCCCATCCCATGTTGTCCAAAAACCACAGCTTTAATAATACAAGCCAATGGCAGTTACTAGCCTCTGAATATCAGGTTTCCTTTCCTTTCATTTTTCAGCAATTTTCACTGTTTGCAAGTTAACGTTATATCCCTTTTCTGGGTCAGAAAAAGATTCCCATAGCTACGGTGGTGTTCAGCTGAAACAGCTGGACACTTTGCAATTATCTTGACTGCCCCCACAATGTGCAAAGAAAGACTCATGTTTTCCAGATGAAACCCAGCATAATAGTCTACTAATATGCTGTGGCACCAAGCTGGGTTTATTGTGGGATTTCTGCAAACTGTACCAGAATGATATCATTTCCTGTAAATGAGGTCTTCTATATATCATTTTGCCATCAAAATTCTTTTGCCAAACCAGATTTTACAAGTATTATAAAACATCTGGAAAAGCAGCCACACAAAGCTTTAATCCCTTCAAAAACAAACAGAAGAGCTGCATTCACATTTCAAGTCTTATAAGTACTTGTTTCTTTCATTTACCGAGTTCATCCTCTCTTGCTACGCATTAAAAAAGTCTTAACTCAAGTCCTCTGATGCCACCCATTCATTTTTCCCCACTTCGCCTATGTCCACCCCGCATATTGCGGTATTTAACGTTGTGGAAAGGCAACAATTAAGTGCACAGCGCTGCTGCACTCCCCAGCCTGCCCGGTGCTGAAGCACCGCCACCGCCGCCACTAATCACGATGTGCTCTGGAGATGAGACTGATCGAATCAACGCTTTTGTGCGAAGCAACTCAGTGACTGGAGTTGGCAATTTTTAGTGTCTTTATTCAGCACGTGGCAGCTGCAGAAAATATTCCAGCAAGAAACAAAGCATTTCTCACAAACAAAGAATAAGACAAGAAATCATTTCAGATAATAACGCTCCGAAGAATTTGTAACTGGTGCCTGGGATCCTAGTGTGGTATTGACTGCAAGGTGTCCTTCCTTGGTGTCCAGTGATATTTCAGGCTGAAGTGTATATTTTAGAACGCATTGTCTCAGGGTAAGAAAATGCTGTTATTTGCACACAGAACATATCAGCAAGGTGGTATATTGCTGATATGACCTGCACAAGCCACCAGGAGACTCTACTTCTGTCTCCAAGTTGGTCGTTCAACTTGCTCACCTTACTGTCCCTTCCACTACCCTGGAGTTTGTGCTGAAACTCCTTTGTTACCATTAAAAGAAAAGTTAAACCTACTATTTCTGAGGAACTGCATACTGCCACTGAAGCAGCTTGTCTTGGTGCTTAACAAGAAATGCACAGTCATAGCAGGTTACTACACCCCAAAATGATATCCCTCCAGGGTGGTCAAAGGAAATAAAACCCCCTATAACCTTGCAAGTATTTGGGACCAGCTTCTGCACCCAGTCCTCTTGTTCTGAGCAATTTGCCCCTCTAAGGAGCCCTCTGTAAAAAGTCTCCACATTCTGGGCTTTTGTTAGCCACACCTATGCTCCAACTTCATCTTTATTGGGGTTTTCATGATAATCGGCTAGTGAGGAACCCTTTCTCAGTAAAATTCAACCATCCCCAGTGGTTTTCTCAGGTATGGGGTAGATGGAGGAAAGGAGAAGACAGCAAACTAGACAAAAGCAAAGGAAACTGCAATTTATCACTTTAAAGTATAGTATGTTAAACAGCAACTTAAGACTACAACAAATTGGCAATTGCTAAAAACTCCACCTGTTTTAGGCATTCTTCACCAATTGACCACAGGGGAAAAAAAAATAATAAAATTAATCCTTAGCAACAGGGAGCAATAGTATTCATAGCATTGGCATTGCTTGTTAGTGTTGATACTGCAGTACATGTTGTTTGGTATAACGATATACAAGTCTTGAAACAAATTTCCCAGCAGTAGTATCCTTGTATAGACTGAATAAAGGTTATTTTCTACAGGGAGGTATCTTATAAGAAAAAACAGTAGGGGAGACCATAGAAGTGAGAGGATCCTATGGAGCTTTTTGTATTTAACAACAATCAATGGGTTTTATGGAAAATCATTGAGCAAAATGTGAGCTGCAAGCTCACTACCCCATACTGATGTTATTTATAACCTTAGTCTTAAACTGCAGGAAAAGTACACTTCCGTTCTATGGGGAATACATTAAAAGTATAAAGAGCAGATAAAAAGACAGAGCATTTCATGGATCACCAAGAACAAAATCCACTTAAATGAGCTTAGAGTTGGTTTCTTGGCTTTCACTGATGGAGAAGGACTATAAGGCATTGCCCAAGAGGAAAAAGCTGTTACCTAAGTGTGTTTGTTACCTCATGCATAAACATGGGATTACTGTAACACACATACATGCATATACAGTGTTTGCTTCTAACTACTTTCACTTTGTCAAGACTGTATTATCATTTCTTATGATTAGGGCAGATTTCTGCTTCTGCTTTGCATACATGGGTTGTCTGTTTTTTTAGGAAACATTTGGGTGATAAAAGATGAATAGCTGCTGGTTTGCAAGATAGCAGGAAGGATAATTTTTTCCCTTCTGTGTTGCCTAGGTAAATCATCATTAACATCCTATATGTGAAGTGCTAACCACAGTAACACAGGTTTTAACTTAGCAGGGATGCAGCCATGAAATATTTGTTCAGTAACCCTATCTGTAGAAAATGGCACAGTATGAAGAGGGTCAGCTGGTGCTTATCCAGCATCAGCAGGGTCTCCAGCTCATCTACTGAATTAAGTCTCAATGCCAGGAACATTGTTTCTCGCTTGTTTAAAAAAGGAGGAGGAAAAAAAAAAGACTAAAGTTATTTTAGGGGTAGACAATAAAAACATTTTATCTGCCAGCTACCAACATTATCGGCTAATTTAAGTCCCAGATTAAATAATACATTCTGAAGACATGAGACTCAAACACAAGCATGCTCCTCGCAATAGGCTGAATAATTATTAAGAACAGAGAGGAGAGAAGAGAGTTTATGATGTGACTTGTTACCTGCAGATGGCAGACTGGCTATAGGCTGGGCCTTCGGTGGCGCTTAGGGCTTGCCCAACTTGAGTCTGTGTCAGGCCAAGGGACAGGCGCCGGATTTTAAAAGCTTTGGCAAATTCTCGGATTTCTTCCAGATTCACCCCATCCACCTCTCCAGTGGCTGTTTGAGGATCTGTTGAAATATTTTTTTAATCAGGTCAGTTCTTCGCGTCACATATGAGTGGGCCAGGCTTACACCAGCTTTCATTGTCAAGACATTCATGTTCATTTTTTTTTAATACTTAGCCCTTTCTCTTCTTCCCCAAACAGGAACAGGCTTGCCTTGGCAGGTGTGTAACAAAGCATGTTCAGATTGCTAAAATGCTAACTAGGTTGCAGTGTTTCCAGGTGCTGGTGAAAGATTTTCAAAGACACACTTCGTTGCTGAACTCCTGAAAATGGCCAGCTCACCTCAGAGTGAGGCGGTGCCTGGGCTCCCCACCACCATTTGTGCCTTGCACAATCTTTCCTAGGCTGACAAGTCATGTTCCCTATTTCCCCTTCTTACCACATATAGAAGGAAGGCTGGTGTTAATATATTTCTTTGCAGTCTGTGGGGAGGGCTAACTATATGCACAAACTGGTTGGGTTTTTAATTTGAAATCAAGACTTTCTGCTTTATCTAAAATTAATGATAAATAAGGAGATTCACAAAACTTCTTTCCTTTTCCACAATACCCAACCCAAACTCCCAGCTAAACACCCAAAATAACGCAGCAAACGAACAAGCCCAAAGAAAACACTGCCTTTAAAAACTCCTTAATTTAAAAATCATCTTTTAAAATATGCCCTTCTGAGAAGCAGCCTTTCAAGCTTTTCATTCTGTCTCCCATCAGGTTGATAATCACGGAGCAGCAACATCAGCCATTAGGTTTTGGATGGTAATGCTGCACAATTTTTTACTTTTACATTAGCCCCTCAGAAGATAATGCTTATGATGCTGTGAGAATAAATCTGTCCTTTCTCTCCATAGCAGTTTACTGACACAGAAGCCTTTGTCCCTGAAAGGGCACATAATAAAGCATGTCTGCCACAGGAAAGCTCCTTTGGTGCTGGATAACTCGGTCAATTTAGGACTTATCAAGGGAAATGACACAACAGCTGGAGAATGGAACTTTTTTTCCCCCCAAGCTACTGATCCCTGGCTAAATGAAAGCGTTTGCCAAGTCGGAGACAGCATGGGACTAGGATGGTGGAAGATTTCAAAGTGTTGTGCAATCCTGCGTGTAGTGAAGCCATTCTCCTAGCGAGGCATCTCTATTGTTCTTCACCTCGTTCCTCAGACTTCTTAGGTGAAAAGTTTGCAGCACAATAACCCATCAATTTCTGTAAATGCAAGCAGTTGTCCAAGGACGGTGCTAGACTACATTACTATTCTGAACCCTAAATGAGAGTGGCTCCTGCTAGTACTGCTGTAGCTAAGGGCTTGTCAGCATTAAAGTAACAAAGCTTTTATTTTCAGGGGTTTATAAACCCGATGTAAAATTCCCTTATGATGGAAATGTCCTATAAAAAAATCTTTTAGTCCAATAATAGACAGAGGGAAGAGGTTTTTCTGCTATATAAATTTAGCCTATATTGATTCATAGCTTGAGTGTAAGAAGCACACATAGCAATAGTATTTTAAAAATACTCATGTATGCAACCAGGGACCACATGAACTATGCATACAGGTAAAGATGCACATAGGCTGAACCTTGTTTTGACAACGCTCCACACTCAGAATCATCCCTCCTGTTGTCAGTGCTGTGCTTGAGCTCACCTGTGCACACATGCATGCACTCATTCAGTATAAAGCTAGGGTGCATATTATTTGCTTTTAAGTAGTCGGTCCTATGACAGGGGCCACTCAGGTTTGTAAAGTAATTGCCTTTAGAGGTGTGAAGTTTTCCTACTTACCCCAAACACAGTCTATCTAGCATACCAGTTCTGATTTTCAGAGACACAGAATGGAGCTGGATGCTTATCTGCCCTTTGGGTCTCTGAAGAGCAACTGATAAATGTACAAAAATATCATAAATGATAATGGCCTCAAAGATTCCCTTGAGTAAAATGCACTAAGAATGGTGACCTTCCTCACCTCTTTCCTTCCCTCACTTTAAGGCCTCTGACTAAGGCTATTAGGGATGTAACAAAAGACAATTCAGGTGTTCCCAAAGAACTTTCAGTAGCAAACGCTATGGCAACTGACACCTGTAAATCTTCCCCACTCCTGTTAGGAATAAAAAGGGAGGTAAGAAAGCTAAGGGGTTATTTGCTCGCACATGATTATAGAGAAATTCTGCCAAGTTCTGCTGGATCCTTCTGGTATGGCACTGTTGCAACAGTGAATATCGTAGAAAGTCCTTTCCTGCTTGGGTGGCTTGGATGAGGGAACAATTAGGCTGAGCTCTTGTTGAGATGAGAAAAAAGCCTGTGATGCACTTCAGGAATATGGGAATAGATGGTAATATATAGCAGAGTATCTGTTGAGAAAGAGGATTCATTCTTACATAGGGTCTTCAGGAGGAGGAAAGTACTAACAGAGGTAGACCAAAACACTGAAGCCTTGTATCCCTGAACTCTAGGGAAAATAGCGTGTGTATCAAATCAGAACCACTTCTACTTCAGGTGTGATTCAAAGCCCTTTGAAATCCATAGAAGTAGTCCCTCGATTTCTGTCAGCTCCATAAATTTCAAATAGTACTATGAAGACCACTCTACTGACATCATCATATAACAGCACTGGTCTGTCTTACTCTATTGCCTTTAAAATGCCATCAATACATAATCTTGGACTCTGTGGACTAATCATAGGCATACATAAACATATACAAACAGATAATGGACTTTGTTTTAATAACTTCTGAGCTCCCTGAACAGTTAAGTATATAGTGCACTTCACATTTTAGGAAGTGTGGCTTATTGAAGACTGTAAATAAACTGCTGCTTTTTAAATGAAGTTGACATCCTAGTGAAGGCAGCACAGTGCCAACAGGAAAATAAAGAATACCAATCTCATTGAGTGGTTGGGATCTACAGTAACGGCACTTAAAGACTCCCAGCATACATTATGGCTTGATAAAAAAAAATGGCTGTGGTGTCTATGAAACTACTGGGTGCTAGAGAAAGGCGAGAGAGGTGTCTGGGACTATTTTAGGGGACGTGTACATATTCCCTAACAAAAAGGAAGCCAGCTAAAATTCCCCCAGATGTCCTGGTGGATGGTGAAGCTGGACGAGCAGAGTGGAAGGAATAAAATAGAGGCTCTCCTTCTGCATCGAAACCCCTTTTTTCCTACTGAAGGGAATACTACTCCCACTTTTGAATTCTTGTAAAAATCCTGTATGAGTTTGTTGGTGAGTGCAAATATGCTATGATTTTAATAGTTAGGGGAAAGAGTTGCTACAGACAACTCAGTGCACCCTGAAGGAGAAAGCAAATTTCTGTTACACAGAGTTCTACCGTGGGAGGGATTACAGGGGATGATTTCCCCAGTTAGACAGGAGGAGAAATAGCTGGCACAGGAAGTCCAATGGAAAGTAAATTGGATAAGAAAGGCAGGACAAAACATTGTTAATGGAAAATGGACTGGAGCTCAGGGGAAAGAAAGAAGAATAATTTGTTTGTGGGAGGCATTTTAATTTTATGGTAACAGATGACAGTAAAAAGAATTTGGAAGTAAGAAAGAAACTTCATGGAGACACAAGTCTCAGAGCATGAGGGGAAACCAGTGATTTCCACAAAGAGAACATATGGTGAAAAAGTTAAAGAAATGAGCACAGGGATGCATCTGAGAAGAGGAAAATGAAATGGAAAAAAGGAGGAATAATGATGTAGAATTGATGAAGAGAAAACAAAGACGACAAAAGAGAATAGAGAGAGGATGACATGATATGAAGAAATCATACAGAAGGGACAGGAAGAGTAGAGATGAATCTTGCAGTCCTTGCTTAGGCAGAGCTTCTTTTTAAATGTCCTTTGGAAACAACCATAACTTTTTGTCTTTAAAATAACTAGCACTTGTTGCTGGTGAGGGATGAAGGGGTGAGGATGAGATAAAAAGGAGAAGCTATAAAGAACACAACAATCGGGGCGGGGGGGGAGGACAGGAAATAAAAATAAAGGGAAATTTTTAAAAAAAGGGAAGAAAATGCACTTTTTTTAAAATTAGGAAACATGTTAAAGAAAAAATGTAAAATCATAAAGAAAATATGACTAGAATGAAAAGTAAAAGGAATAAAAACAAGTAACATGGAACACTAAAGTTATTTTATTCTTATTCTGATTCTAGATTCTGATCCCTTTCTCATAGTACTGTAGTAATTTCACTGATGTGAAGTGGCCTCTTGTAAAGAGACTTACTTTCTTTACAGTAAGTATGCAGAACCTTGCCCCAAATAATTATTTACTGAGGTTATGTTGCTCTAAGCAATTCGATTAACAGAATAAGGTAGCTGAATATGCCTAGTTTTACATGAACTTTACTATATTTAGCAACAATTTTGGGAATATGGTAAATCTCTACCAAGGTACTTGACTCTAGGGCGTCTCCTGGAGGACTGGACTGCAGATTTGGAATGAATGAGGAAAAGGAAACAACAATATTCCTGCCTCAGGAGGGGTAAAGCAATCAAAGAGATGTTCAGGAGGCCACAAGTTGTTTCTTGCTGCCCTCATGCCTATGGATTTCTTTCGGAACCACTGACCCATCGCAGGCCTCATCCCACTAAAAGTCTTTGAATAGACTTCAGCAGACACTATATTTCAATTGTAGGCCTGTTATACAAAGCTCTGCTAGCCACTGTGGGAGCTGGGACGCTAAGAAGGCTTTGTTCAATTATGGGCCATGGGCTTGACAAAGCGGTGCTCCTGCCCTTCAGGGATCTGCACCCAGAAGCTGAATGGATTCTGCAAAGGAGCAAAACAGGGATGACTTTCTATTTATTTCCCTGTGTGCAGTCACAGTTGTATGCAAATGGGGTTTTAGTTACATGAAACAATTTTCAAATTAGTGAAGATCAATTAAGACTATTTGTCTTAATTATCAATGTATATTATTGATATTATCAATGGTATTATCAGGTATTATCAATGACAATGAAAAGCTGTAAAGGATCCTTTTCATGTTTCCCTTTTCATGTTTCATTACACAGATGGTTTGATCTTTCCCTACTGAACTGACCATATTTTCTTTTCTTGTAGGCTTTTTCCACATTACTAGAAACCAGCAGGTAGCTCTCTTGTGCCCTGGAACAATGTCACTTATGTTCCAGCTCAAGCAGGCTTATGTGTGCAGCGTTAGCTCCAGTTTGTGGTTGGCTACATGCTCTCAAGAATATGCTGGACAGCCATTAAGGATCATCGAGATGACTGTTTTACTTCTGTCTGTGTGATAACGCTATGTAAATGGCAGAAATGAGTTGATCTGCCCCTCACACTACTCAGTCTGTTGGTCTTGAATAGCTAGGGACAGGATGAAGCTGGAAACATAAATTTAAAACAATTCCAGAACTTCTTATTCATGTGTAATTGTCATGCTTTTTTACAGGAGATCCCTATCAATAGCCCCTTCCTTTGGAATGCTCTTATGATCTGGGTCCCAGTGAATTAATTCCCAAGAACACCACCTTCCTCGTTCTGATTGTATGAAAAGTATTTTCTTTACTCTCAGTTCCCCACTTGATTTAATGGACCTTTCTTCTTTTTTGAGCAAGGGTGAAGCACCCCAACTATCTTCTCTGGGTCATTCATTATCTCAGGTAGGGTACTGACTATGGCTAAGTTTGCCTGGCATTTGCCATTATAATTCAAATTTCAGGTCAACTGCTTCTGAGAATTAGGCTGATAAAACATGTTGTTCTGCCCAGGTTTAAAAAAAATGTAATAACTTCTTTTCTTTACGAAGTTTCAATTTCCCTACAACTTGAAGCATGGCCTTGATAGGTCTCAGGGAGATAGTTGTTATGTCAGTAATGGGCTTCTTGCCATCCCAAGTAAACATCTGTCTCCAACGAGTCCAAGCAGGTGAGCCTCCGAAGCTCATACCTAACTCAGTAGAGATTTGCTAGATCTCTGTGTGGAGTTTCTGTTAGGATTTTCTCTGCACTGAGGGTGCTTGAGCCTAAGGCTGAAGTAGACAGAAAAGAACACCCCTTCCTGTGGTTGTGGCTCTGGCCTGCTTTGGGCTAGGACAGCAGTAAAAGCAGAGAGACTGACTTGCCTCTCTTCTTGGTGATCATTTTCCACAATCCTCTGATGGCTCCTAGGGAGGGTGAGAGTGGCATCTGAATGATTTGGATGCAGAGCAGGCAAAAATTAATCTTGAGTCTCAAGAAAAAGAAATGATCGAAGGGGAAGAAACCCTGAAGACTACTAAGGAGCAGGGATTTGAGTTTGGAGTGGAGGGAGAGAGGGCCTGTGCAGAGAGTAGTAATCACTGTGGTAGAGCAAAGAAAACAGGGAAAAAGAGGTGGTACTGGTGGTAAAACAAGGTAGAGGAGGACAGAAACTACCTAATAAAAAGGCTGGTAAAAGGGACACAGATGTGGTCTGGGGACAGAGACTGACTGGGAGCTGGAGGGGAACCAAAATGGGAAGAAGACTTGAGGAATGATGGACTGCAGGGAAAGGACTGCAGGGAGAAGGTAAGAGGAACAAAAGCATGGAGGTGAAGGGAGCACAGATTGTGTGGAGAACAGCATAAGGAAGTAGTGGACTGGAACAAGACAAGTGGTGGAAGGAGTCAAGCCTGAGAGGAACAAATAGAAAGTCTATGTTCATTAGAGTATCTCCCCCTCTTCCCCAAATTGATATTCCTGTGCCTCATACTCCTCTGCTCTCAGCCAAATCCATGAGCACAGCACGTGTCTTACTCCTTTTAGAGCAGGACCAACAAGATGATAACATAGCCTATCAGCTTTTCCATCCGTTCAACTGACAGAAGATCTCATATTTCCAACTATGAATATAAGCATTATCTCACCATATGACTGACTTACATTACTATTCTGCTTTTCTAACAACCTTGAAATTTATCCAAGCAAAAAATGAAGCTAGAAGAACATCCTTAGAGTTGCACAAATAAACACTCAGAAGCTACAAAATGCTGGAGTTATAGGAACCCACAACACAGTGTAGCACAGTCTTTGAGCCCTGGATTACCAGTTCTTTTTCCCCAGACCCCTGCTTTGTCCAGTGCACAGGACGAATTGTGCTTCATTACGGATGAACTGATTGATGTATTGCCGCCTTACTTGTTCAGTGTGTGGCCCCAGACCTCTATTAAAGCTCTTCACCAAAGATATTTCCTCTTGAGCTCTTCTGTTTTTTAAATCTTAATTTATTTTCTTGTGTCTCTACAAGATGAGGGTCTTCCCCTTCTCATTCACAGAGAAGTGGACAGATATTAAGGGACAAAGTATTTTGGGGTACCCAGTGTAGGTCAAGTAGGAGATGATTTTTTAGACTGTGTCTTTAAATGGTTCTTTATACAGTTCCACAGTGAAAGTGCACTTAAAATTGTAACTGTGAGTACCAGGTTCTTCTGTAAATTAAAGTCCAGAGTCTCAAGCTGGATATTGAGGGAGCACTTGTGAAAAATCTGTTTTAAGTGACTTGCCTGCCATTGCACTGGAATTACATGGCAGACAGAAAGCTTCAGCTCTTCAGCCCTCTACTGCCTGAAGCAAGACCATCCTTCACCCTTCTACAGCTCCCTACCTCAAATGTTATGCAAACCGGGGAACAGTTTAGTGTATCAGGTAGGGAACAAACCCTGGGACAACAGCCCACCTGTTGCATTAGTAATTCTGATGCATCCCTAGAACAATTCCATTGGAAATACACTAAAAGAAGGATAAGAAAAAAAATCATGATTGCGTGATTTTAATCACAAGGTATATCATTATCATAAAACACATGTTCTAAGACAACTTGCATACAGTTGAACAGCCAACTATTTTTCTAGCACCTCCTAACTTTTGATGGATTTATCCTGTAAACTTAAAAGGGCTTCTTCCATGTTGCTTTTATCGTGTAGTGCACTCATCCACATGGGGAAATTGACTGGAATAACTATTGTGGGGTAGAGTACCCCTCAATAGTTATTTTAGAATATTTTTTTAATAAGAATGTCCACAAGGGAGGCTATTCTGGACTAGCCATTGAAAAGTAACTTATTCTGCACTACCTATTTTAGTCAATTTTCCCACATAGACAAGGGGTAACTCTATGTATTTTTAACGCGAAGCCTCTTATTTGTCTCCTTCCTACAAGCTTGTCTACATGAGAAAATTTACTGACTGAGCAATAGCAGTATATTTATATCACTATAATTATATCTGTATCTATATATTTTATGTACTTACAGCTACCAATGCAGATATTTTTATTCCAGAATAAAAGTATTCACACTGGGAGTTATACCAGCATAATTTTGCCACTATAGCTCTGCTAGTAATTTCCCCATGTAAACAATCTCTGAAATAATCTAACCAAGATTTTTTCACATCTTCCCTTGCATGACAGTTTCTCCAAGCCCTTCATAAGCTTGTATCAGTCATATATTTTACATTACCAATACAGTGTGAGCTATAGTGTTTGTTTACTTGAAATATGTACATGGAGTATCTTTGAACAAGGTCATCCAATACACTCAGATTTTTGCAGATGTGCAAAAACTGTTAATGCTTCTTATGTACACTTTTAGCCTGTTGTTTTTGCTATGTAAAGGCCAAAGTTAATGCTGATAAGGTAATAGCAAAGACTCTGAACTATGTGGTCTGGAAGAAAGGGCTGTTCAGGAGGTGAGCTGTTATAATCCTAGCACTGAAACTCAGTTATTTCACAGCAGCGTGCTTCTCTCTCCTCTCCCACATTACAGTTCTTTCTTGTTTAAATTGTGCAAGCTTTTCCTGGCAAGAAAGGTCTCTCGCTCTAGGTTTGTGTAGTGCTAGGGTTTGCAAAATGGTTTGCTACTAACTAAGCAAACAAACAGTAATGAACAAGCAGCCTAACCAGAAGTAGGAAGATCTATCTGCCCACCAAATTCTGAGCAATATAATTCATTATATTCACTGATTCAAAAAACTTCTAATTTCCAAAGAACATAAACTACATTTCAGTTATAAGAATTGCCCTCGTAAGTCAATTAACAGCTGCTACCCTTTTTCTGACCATTTTTAACACTGATTACAATTTCTCAAGGCATGATTACCTTAAGCCCCATCCATGACAGCACTTAGCAGTTCTCACTGGTAAGAGTCACTCTACTTAGCAATATACAATCTACCATATGAAAAAAAAAAGAGGGAAAGCAGATCAGGAAACTCAGCAGTGAGGAGGACAAACAGAGGGGAGAATTAAGGAGAGCCAGGGAGCAATACTTACTGCTGACTAACTGGCCAACACTCAAAGCTGAAGAGGAGGAGGATGAGGAGGAAGAAGAGGAAGCCTGACGCACTGGGCTTTGAGACATAGATGCTTGACTGTGAGCCAAATGCAGGAGATTGGATTGTGAGGCTGCTTGTCCCACTTGCGTCTGGGAGGGCTGATGGAGCTATATGTTAAAATGTAAAAATAGGTATTTAGAAAATGAAGCAGTAACAGGAAACTTTCAATGCACCACCTCACCCATTTACTTCTGGGGAACAAATCCCATAGGAGCATTAAATACTATGGACTTGGTTCGGGTGACAGAGTGTTACAGCAGGAGCAATCTGAGCTCTTTTGAAGTCTGACTTTCCATTTTTTCTCAGTTTAACCAGATACTTAATCTAATGAGAAGCTAAATACTTGTTTGAAATGGGTGATAAGAGACCTATGACATTCACAGCAGCATTCTGATTTAATAAATACATGTCCTTACCTGTTTTCTGACTCATTAAGTCAGACTTTTATTCCCTACGTGGATTCTCATATAAATCAGCATTGTTTCAGAGAGGTCCTTTCATACTGCAGGACCAGGGCCAAGAAGAGTGGGAATAGGGAAGAGAAGATAAACTGGGGGAAAATCCCTTTCCTACAGAAAGGAATAATTTTTTTTATGACATTAGATCTAGCAAACAAACCAAAATGTTGAAATCTTATTTCTCAATCAATAAATTGTCCTTGCCTAAAACACGCAGTGAAACTTCTGAGCCCCATTCACATCAGGACTGTGTCAAGTAAGACACACCTAAAAAGTCTAGCGAGTACGGTAGATGCAAATGATACACTGTGATACATGAATCTGGCTTTGCAAATTTTTTTTTACAAATTTTACAACAGCGTAGTTTTCCGTTGTTCACTAGAGAAAAGGAAAGAACCACTAATCCCTTCTGCTTACAATAAGCTTTCATGTGGGACTGAAAACTAGGAACGTTCTCTGGTACTGATTTTTACATAAAACTCCCAGCAAATTCAAAGGGCAGTCTCTCTACGGAACGAAGGTACACAATGGACTTTATGGTTTTGAGCTGGTTTCTAGTAGTCCAGTACAGCTCTTTCAGAGCCTAGTAATACAGTAATACAGTCCTGATACACTCAGGTGACTGCTACTTATATCTTTATTTTATGTTGATTCTTGATATTGATCAAAAAAGATTGCAAAAATGTACTAAAAGGCTTCACTTTTAAGTGACAGCTGTTATCTGTATTCTCAGAAACGGGGAAGATAAAGGCCTATTTGGCCTTGCTTGAAGTCAGTAATTTAAACCTATTTCTTGAATTCTAAGGAGTATGAGTTTTTCTCTTTTGATATTTAGCTGAACAAATGACTTCAGAAAAGGAGTTGGATTCATTAGTAATACTCAAATTATATATAATATGCTCCCAGAACACATAGAAATGACTGATGCAAAGTAGACAACAAATTGTATGGCACGGTAGATAAAGGTATCTGATCACATTCAAGATGACACTTTTTTGTGGAATACATATGAACAATTTTAATGACATTATTCCTGTTATGGGTCTGTTTAAGGACGGAGAAAATTACAACTCCTTTTTCTACCTCCCACATGGAATGATATAACCCAAAATGAAGCAAGAAACTTTGAGTTACCCTCTAATAGTAATGAAAATTATTTATCTGACCAGTTTTAGACTATGCTGACTTCCCTAGGGATCAAGAAACAAAAACATTTTATTATCTCAAGAAGGTTTTTTGGATCAAGCACATTTTAAAAAAGAAACCTGGCACTTAGACAAAGGGATAATAGTTGAGAAGCTGACTGAAAGGCTTCCAGATTTCAGACCCATGCAAGCACTGGGCATCTTTAAAAAAATTTCACTAAGGGCTGGATTTTATCTACAGAGAGCTCCCAGCCCAGAACATCTACTTTTACAATATCTTCTCCTAGGGAAGCAGTCCACTAGGAGGGCTGGCCTCCTCTGAATGCCGCAGAAATGGACTGCCCATCCATTACACCCAAATCACTCCAGACTGCAGCTTTCAGAAACAGGCATGCATTTGGGCTCTGGGTCTGTTGTCTGAGGGCATCTCTGGCAAAACTAAAGATTTCAGCCTAGGTGACGCAAGAAACGTACTGTATTTAGATGAGTTAGATGCTTGCACACTATCTGGAACAATCTTAAAGATGTTAGTGCTTATCTGTGAGGATGGAGGAGCAAATGTAGTAGCTATCTTTAAAAAGAAGATCTGCAAAATTATAGTCCAGTCAACTAAACTTCAACCTGTGGAAAAGTACTGAAGAAAATAATAAAACAATTTGTAAGCACCCGCAAGAAAACAAGGTAGCAACAAACAACATGGATTGTTAGGAACAAACTGTGTCAAACCAATCTGATCTCCCTCTAAGACAGGGTAATTGGCCTTGCGGACAGGGAAAAAGCAGTAGGTGGTTTGACTTTACAAGTCTCTTGACACTCCCTCGTGTGACATTCTTTATAACCTAGGGAAACATAGTTTAGATGAAATTGCTGCAGAATGAATGCAAAAGTAGTCAGAAAACAAACCCGAGAGGATAGATATCTATCTGTGGAAATGGAAGTGTGCGTATATGGTGCTTCACAGAAGTCTGTCCTCGTTCTGCACTACTCAGTATTTCCTTAACAACCTGGATGATGGAGAAGAGAACACGCTTACTAAATTTACATGCGGATGACATGCTAGGAGGGACTTTTGGTAGGCGGTAAGACAGGATTAGGGTTCAAAATGATTCCGTCAGTTTGAACATGCCACCAGCAGTCCTGGCACGTTGCAGAAGTGAAGAGAAGGCAACACCTATAGCAAGCTGCATGAGTGGGAGTGATGTCTGCACTGGAAAGACCTCTGCAGCATGTCCACAGCTAGACACCACACTTCAGAAAAAATGTGGACAACTAGAGGAGAATAATTAGAGTGGCTGAAGGCCTGGGAGTTACCTGAGGCTTATGAAGACACCTGGAATGAACTGGTCATGTTTAATCTCAGGAAGGGAAGACGAAGTGGGATATGATGCCTGCCTCAAATGTAGGTAGAGCTAATGAAAAGAGGAGAGAATGAGCCTGTCTTACATTTTATAGCAGAGAGAATGAGGCGCAACAACCTGGAAGATTCAAATGAGATGCTGCGAAAAGCTGTCTAACGTGGCAGTGAAGCACTGGCATAAATTGCTGGGGGAACCTGTGGAGTTCCTGTAAGAGTGCTTAGGAGCAAGTTAGACAAATACTGGAACAGCTAATCCACCTGAGAACAAGAGAGTGGACTGGATGATCTCTTGAACCTTGACCTTCCAGCCGTAATTTTTTGATTCTATGCTATTTCCCATCAGTATTTCTCAGGGAGAAACACATGATCATGTAAGACACAGATGGAAAATCCAACATTTTCCAGCCATGCTACACATAGAGTTCCCAAACTGTTCAAGTCCTGAGCATGTACACAATAAATGTGAAGCTTCCAGGAAGCACCAGAAAGAGAGGGCATTCTGCATTCTCCAGTTGTGCATGCAAAGTGTGCACACAGCCACCACATAGCACATGCACAGTATGCTGGCTAAGTCTAGGAAATGTTTGATTCTCTGCACATGTATTACATAATTCATTTGCGAATGTATTTTTTAAATACCTGGGATACCCAGAAGCTTGGCGGTTTTCTTGTCAGACATCCAGAAATCTTTGGACAAATATAAGAAATTCTCAGAATTTAGCTGGGCAAAAAGGGATATGGCTAGTGAAGTCTGGATGCACAGTGACCTTAGGTGTAATAACAATATATAACGGATATTTACAGATTGATGGTTTTTAACTCACTGCTTGTGAGAGAAAATGGAGCAATGAGGTTGAAGAGGCTGAAGAGTCACCTTAAGGCCTGATCAGGAACTGAGGGAGGATTCCATCTTTAACTCCCTACATAATTTCCAGCACCCCCCCCTGTTTTACAGACATGACGGTTAAGCTGTAAATGTCCTGCTTAAAGAACAATGATAGTTATCTATGTCATGAAATTGCATTAAAATACTCTCTCTCTTTTCATCCACTATAATTTCCACTCCAGAAATAGCCTTAAGGAGAGGCGACAATTAGATTATGAATTAGATTCTAGATGACAGAATCAATTCGAACTTGCAATAGCTGACTTTTCCCAATTTTGGACACGTACATATGATATGAATTATATTTATGACTGTTGTGCATTTTCCATCCAAAGACAGAAGGAGGCACAGAAATTACAGAAGCAGTTGCTGTAAGTGCCATTCTGTGTAGGTGGATATAGCAGACATGCTGAGAATGATGACTGTATGCAACACTGATCAGTGTCTGGCAGGAATACATGTATGCACACTACAGCTAGAGGAATAAGATGAATATAAGAAGCATAAAGTGCAGCATAATACTTTATAAGAATAAACTGAAAAATGCAAAGGGCCCGTGTGCTGGTTTTGGCTGGGATAGAGTCAATTTTCTTCATAGTAGCTGGTATGGGACACTGTCGATAACACAGGGATGTTTTTGTTACTGCTGAGCAGCACTTACACAGCATCAAGGCCTTTTCTGCTCCTTACCCCACCCCACCAGTGAGTAGGCTGAGGGGGCACAAGAAGTTGGGAGGGGACACAGCCAGGACAGCTGACCCCAACTGACCACAGGGATATTCCAGACCGTATGATGTCATGCTCAGCAATAAAAAAGTGGGGGAAGAAGAAGGAAGGGGGGGGGGGGGGGGCGGATTCGGGGTGATGGCGTTTGTCTTCCCAAGTAACCGTCACGTGTGATGGAGCCCTGCTTTCCTGCAGATGGCTGAACACCTGCCTGCCGATGGGCAATAGTGAAGGGATTCCTTGTTTTGCTTTGCTTGCATGCGCAGCTTTTGCTTTACCTATTAAACTGTCTTTATCTCAACCCACGAGTTTTCTCACTTTTACTCTTCCGATTCTCTCCCTCATTCCACCAGGGGGGAGTGAGCAAGTGGCTGTGTGATGCTTAGTTGCTGGCTGGCATTAAACCACGACAGCCTAATTCTTATTTCTTTTACATCAGTTTTACATGCAGCTGTCAACCGTGAAGGTAGTATTGATTGGTAATTGCAGAGGCAAAGAATGAATTAGGTCTCTAAGACTAAACTTTGTTCTTAAATTATGTATGTAGGATATTCCTACACCTGGGATGGCTGACTGGAATCCTGTATTAAGGTCATCTTATGAGATCAGGGATGTTGCTCCCTGCATCCAGAAAGTTACATGACAGTGATAGAGTAACAAGGTATTTTGCATAAGATAAGGAAAGAGAAAGAAACTAAGTGGGAATAAAGAACAAGCTTTTGAGAGAATATTGCCTTGTATCACAACAGAACTGCTACCGGTTTTACAGAGAGTCTGGACAAACAGCAAGGACAAAATATGGCCCTAATGGAAGGGAAAAGAACGTAATGGGTTTAAATTGCAGTAAGGGAGGCTAGGGTCAGGCATCAGGAAGACCTTTCTAATGCTAAGGAGAGCGACCTAGGTTGTCTAGGGATGTCAGGGAACCTCCATCACTGAAGGTTTTTAAGAACAGGTTAGACAAACATCTGTCAAGAATGATATAGGGACAGTTGATCCTGCCTAGGGGGAGGGGAAGGACTGCATGAACTCTTCAGGTCCTTTCCAGTCCTATTTTTCTATGATTCAGTGAAAAGGAAATCTGAGAGATGAGGAAACACAACAAATTAGAGAAGACAGAGGTGAAAAAGACAAGTATAACAAAAAGGGCAGAAGAGATGAAACTAAGAGGAGTGGTACAAAGAGCAAGAAATACATTTTAAACAATCCCCTTTATGATACAAATAAAGATTTTCCATTTTTTCTGATGTCAGCTAGTTCTTCCTGGGAAATATGGACATTAGCTCTAGTAAAGACTAAAGTCCATGGAAGGTGCTGAAAAATAAATATCTTGATATAAAAAGACATTCCCAAACACTTTGAAATGCCCCAATAATGTCTTGCAGAAGTAGTAGTTTAAGTGTTTCATGCTTCCATTTTTCCTGTAAATGGAGTTCTCTGCTCCATGTACATTTCCTAAAATGTGCCATACATTTGTTTTTGAGAAAGAGCAGTGGTGTGCTGTGGCCACTGCATGATTTGACAGCACCATGGCAGAGGAAGTCTGTCTTCAAACCTACTGATACTGCATAAGCAGGCATGGGCTTCAAAAATGTTTTCTTAAATCTCCTAGCAAATGGAGAGAATAAGTTATTACGCATATCCACATGCTTCATCCCAAATCACTTTCACAGTCAACTCTGCCAGAATGTTTCCCAAATACTGTACCCATCACCCTAATTTAGCTTACTCAACTAAATTCAAGGAAGTGAATATATGAATCTGAATATGAAAGCTATTTGGTACTTAATAATTATCTTCTCTCTCAGTATAGTATAATATAGTATAGTATATATAGTATAAAGGGCCTCTATACAGACTGACAGAATAGGTACATTTGGAAACTAGCACAAAAAAACTCTTCGGGTTCACAGAGGCTGTGCACATACTCAGCTCAAAATGAAGACCACAGCAAAGAAATGCTGGTGTGCTGCGGACGTAACTGGGGGTAGGACTTTGACAGCATCTGCTGAAGTTCTTTCAAAGCCTTTCTGTGGGATCAGAACTAGGTTCAAAGTATACACTGTAACTGAAGGTCTCTTCACTCACTAAATGAAGTTGAGGACACAGCCAGGCTTCTGTAGAAGATATAA
The DNA here is from genome assembly GCF_900496995.4 of Aquila chrysaetos chrysaetos. Classification (NCBI taxonomy): domain Eukaryota; kingdom Metazoa; phylum Chordata; class Aves; order Accipitriformes; family Accipitridae; genus Aquila; species Aquila chrysaetos. The sequence continues at coordinate 30,058,245 of NC_044006.1, forward strand.
TTTTATATGCAAATCAGGTGCATCAGTCACCTTTCTGCCCCCTATCAGGAATGATATAATGTCAAAATTACATTTAACAGACTTAAATATGCAGGTAAAAGCATAATTCAAAGGTAACGGTAATGTTCCTACAGTGAACAGTACTTTACTCTCTATATGCCTCAGTTCCTCAGAATGTCACAGGTAGTGTAGTGGTATCTCCCTATTCCCAATGGTGTGGTGCAGTTATATTGACTTTTTTGAGATATCCTATTCCTACAAGTGCGGATGTCACAAAGAAAACTGGTCAGGAAGAGATGTAAGTTCCAAGTCAAATGTTCATGCTGTGGCATGGAAAATCTGATGTAGTCCCTGGTACTAGTAAATAGTCTTGACTTTTGAAAATCTAGTAATTTTATCCATGGATGGAATGGAGTTATGCAATGCTGATGGTAAAAGGAAAGAGAAAGAAGTGAGAAAAATTGTCACCCTCATCACTGAAAGTCATATAAAAGGCAAAAGAAAAACAAAGTTGGATTGAGACAACACAGTTTAGTGGCTATATTCAAACACAGAGAAAGAAGAGTGTGTTTCTCATACAACAAGAAGGCATCAAAGCTATAAGAGCATTGCAGAGAAAAAATGATTGAGAGCTGGTTAGATTTTAATGGAAGAGTGTAACAAGGGATTGCATGGAGTTGTGATAATGAGATGGTAGGGTGTATGTGGTAGGTTGAGACTGCAGAAGGAAGATGTCTGGCATGAAATTTGGAAAGCAGAGGTACAAAAATGACCACAGACCCATCTGAGAGCTACCTATGTCTTTTCAACAGTTAATCTGGAGCATGATAGCCAATGACAACGAAGATGGGGAACTGACTACGTAAGAAAATACTGCCTAGTACCTTGTTTTATTGTGTCAGAGTTGGCAGAAGTCCAAAGCTGGTAGTGCTATAAGAAACAATGAAATATGAAAAGTTCTGGCAGGCAGTGTAGATAAAACAAGACCGAGGACAACTGGGACTACAGGCCTGATTTAATGAATCTAGTATGTAGGAGGAAAGAGCCAGACAACACCAAGAAGGGAACCCACTTTATGAGGTACACTGGAGAACAATAGAATGTGTAGAAGTTGCTTCTGTGTGGGCAAGCAAATAGTTATGAAAACACCAATTATTTATTAGGAAAGATGTTTAAGGAATTCATAAACAAGAATGTGTTTTGAACCCCAGTGTTCACTGGCAGCTGGATTCTTCTTACCTAATTTCACTCATCTAAGAGTTAATTGTCTATCCTAAAATAGCTACCCTAGCCCCCTCTCATGTCAATGGAGACAACAGATACCTTAAGATACCTATTAGAGGTTCAACCTCTGTAAAAATTATTCTATTTTGACAGCTTGAGTTGCCCATTGGACATGCGTACGTCTCCTTGTCTATGTCTCTCTGCCTCTACAGGAAATCTAGTTAACTAGCAGATACCTAACTGCTCTATGACTAAGTTAAGCAAGATGTATCCTTTCCTAAATTTCATAAGACTCCAATTCATGGTTCAAGTTCCTCTGTCAGTTTGTTGGTGTTAACATATGTTGTTAAGGATATGAAAGAACATTTAAACCAAGGTTTTCAAATCTGATAGCAAATAACAATGCTAACACATTGTTACAAAAATGTGCATTTACCCATACAACCTGGATTTTGACAAAATTCCTCCTGAGAGCACGGAGGAAGTGCGGAAGTTAAGGTTACAAGGTACTCTTCTATTATGAGATATAAACAGCTTAAAAAAGCAAGAAACATACAATTAGGGAATAAATCGTCCTTTTTCAAGAAAGGAGACTACAAGTAGAGATCAAAGGATTTATACCAATTTTTTGAATGGTTTTAGCAAGCAGCAAGAAAAGACGGTGAACAATGGTGAAGTTGAATCAGCAGGAGGAACACGTGAATTTCTTAAGTGAGTACAGAATACCATGAACAACTTACAGATCCTGTTTACAACATGCTGAGGAAGCATTATGACAGATGAAATACAGAGTAGATAGGTGCAAAGAGACTCACATTAAAAGGAACCATTTTAGTGACTCACATGGTAACAATCAGGGAAGCAAAGATGTATCATGGTGGATACAGCTGCTTATTGAAAACCTGCTCAATGAGCAGAGATAGTTAGAAAAAAGCAGGATGTTAGACTGTATTGAGATAAAGACAGAAAATGATGCTGAAAATATTATAATGTTATTATGTAAAACAGTAATGCATCCTCACTGTTATCACGGCATTCAGTTCTGATCACAAAATCTTGAAGAGATTAGTGTGGAAATTGAAATGGTTGGGAGATGGGCAGTAAATATTATTAAAGGCAAGGAAAAACTTGTTTATGAACAGAGATGAAAAGGACACAGACTACAACAGGAGTGCAAACAGCTGCCTGCTTTAGAAAGCCGTTGCAATTTCTAGGAGAATTCTCAGTGTGTGCATAGATGATGATGCTTAGATTAGCAGAATCTTGGAAAACAGTGAAAACAATGAAGCTTTAACTACTCTGTGTAATTTAAAGAGGAACAATCCCTACTGTGGGTAGTTTAAAGAACATAAATCAGAAACAGCTATTTATTCTTAAAAACAAGAGGAAAAGGATTACAATGGAATTGCTTGTGTACATTAAAAAGCAACCTATTTACAACACAGAAGAAGAAGCACTGCTTTACACTACAGGTAAGTAATCTATGAACACATTTCCATGAGAAGACATTGAGGTTTTAGTCTGTCAAGTTTGAAAAGGTTGTATGAATAAATAACGCATGTAGTCTACCTAAGTAAAGCTGACTAAAAACAGTATCTGAGGCATTTAAGTCTTCAGGCAAAAAGTAAGCACTAGGACGCATTACTTAGCAACTGAAACAGGCTACAGGGGTTCAATTATTGTGACTCAGCTAACAAGCAGCAGCTTACTATTATCACTTGCAATCACCTCTCTTTCTCCCGCAGTACTTAGTTTCCAAGGAAGTGACAAGTTGAGAGTTAAACTAGGATCATCTGCAACTGGAACATTTTACTACATTATTTATTTCCTCTTTCTTTTCTCCGTGACATTCTCAAAACTTTTCTCAAACTTGTCCTGTACTCTTCTTTCCTGCTTCTGAAGCTTCTTTCATCAAGTTACAAGACACCAAATGCCATGTGACACCATTTGCAAAAATATTTTGAATTCCTCCTGAGCCCTCTGAATTTGAGCACTCAGTTCTTCTGAAAACAAGGTTTTAAACTTATGACTAAATATGCTATCATTAGCCAAACACCACAGTTTGGCTAAGTCTTTACCCAGGCAATAAGATAAATTCAGGATCTCCTTATACTTTGTGCAATTCTATTTACTTTTCAAATTATAGGGCAGTTTTTATAGAACTAGCTCAATTGTTTTTGGCTGTCCATCAGCATTATTCCTATGAGGAATCTGGCTCTCATACCTCTTTTCTGCTCCCACTGAAATCAATGGCAAAATTTCCTCTGACTTCCTTCAGTAAAAGCAGAGGAACCAGTAGAGGGAGCACAAACACATAGAAATAATTTTCTGTGATTTCTATAAAAATGATAATGTGTACTATTTTTTCATATATTTCATTGCACTACTTTTTTTCTGCCCCCAATCCAAAATACTGCCTTGATCAGGCTCCAACAGGTGTAGGTAAGGAGGCTCTGTGTTATTTGGTGGCCCTTCCTGCAACCCCTGGGACCTCAGGACTCTGTGTGAGAGTCACAGGTTAGACCTGCAAAACTGATCTGGGCAAAATAATGTTTTCTACCTACACAGCATGGCTGGGCATACCAGCATAATATGGGGCCCATCTATGGCTATTGGACACAACCAGAGCTCTGCTGAGTGACAGTCTCTGCCAGCTGGTAGTTGCACAGGAGCACACAGGTTGGGTGAACCAGTATAATACAGCACGATAGGGCTACACAATTACTTTCTACCTTGAACCCCTGCTCATTCAGCAAGCTGCAGCCTTCAGCAGCAGGTTGTCCCTTTGTGTGAGCCCAGTGCCGCTAGCTGTGCAGATAAAGGTCACACCTCCGTCCCCTCACTGCCCACTGATACTAGACGTCGCCTGGATGAGGTTGCTTTGCTGCAGGACTGAGAAGGTGTGTTGCTCTGTGGGTGAGAAGGTCTCAGGGAATAATACAAGACCTCTGTCCTCCTCTTTACTTCTAAATTTCATGAGTTTCAAACAGGATCTCAGGATTGCTATGCTTTTTGAGAACTTCCCCCATAAAGGAGAGAAAGATCTAATCTCTTCAGGGGACTGACTAAAAAGAAACACTCCACCCCACACACCCCCAGGTAACCACATGTAAACTGCTGAGTGTCTTATTCCATTGTCAGGCTTTCCCATGCTGGGGAACACAGAGCCCACCTTCCCATCCAATCTGCTTTGAAACCACATCCATGCAACAATTGCAAAAGCACTTGCCAGTAGTGTAAGTCTGCTCCCATTAAAGAAAATAGAGTTAGATAAATGACAAGTGCTTTGGAAAATGCCTCTGCTAGATACCACAGAGGATAGGATGGAGAAAAGAGTATGTAACCACTTGAATGTGAAACATTTTCAAAACAAACAAAAAATTCACCTTAGAGATCCATTTGCTCCCTACTTCTAAATTAAAAAAAAAAAAAAAAAAAAAAGAAAATAATCAGTTTGGAGTTCAGTGGGGCCTGGGATTCTCAGAAACATACAAAAGGCTGCTACCTGTGACTGGAGGTGTAGGCAGGACTAGCAATCAAGCACTACCAGCAATAGGAATGCTAAGCTGAATATTTATTTGAGTGACACTTTTCTAAGTACCTTTTTGGTAATCATATTTGATGTCTTTTCCATCCTCAATTTCCTCTCTTCCAGAGAAAAACAGTGGCACTACAATTCTTTGCTCTACAGATGTAGACAAAACTAATGAATTTGACTTTAGAGTACTAGAAAAAGAATTACAGAAATCTTTTCGGACCTCGGTGAAGTTGCTCCACCCATCCTGAAGCCTGTGAACTACCTGGTGCCTTACACTGAATAGTAATTTCCCTAAAAATACTTTCTGTATTGTGCAAATACAGATTGCAAATATATGCAAATATGCACAATCAAATCTGATTTTCCAGTGAAGAAGACTAATAAGTTTTTATATTTTTCTTTGTTTTCTCTGCACGTTCCAAAACATTTCAAACCCCGGTCCACTAGATGACCACTAACCAAGGAACAGAACTTTACAGGCCAGATAGGCCTCTCCTGTCTCATATTCCTACTGCACTTTTGCTGCAGAAAATTTCTCAGCTGGCCCTATATTGACCTTTAAAAGAAAAATAAAAACAAAACTGGATAACCCCTGAATGTATAAATAAATTATATGACATTATATAATAACTACATATATAGTATGCACTAATATACTATGTATGATAGAATTCATCTTTTGTTACTAAAAATGATAAAGAAGTCAGAGCTTTTAGAAAGGCCATGAGAGAGTCCAAGAGGAGTACATTTCTGCGCATCTCTTTTGATAATCATTTAGGCTACAGACACTTTACCTGCTGGCCTGGCTTGAGCGGTGATAGTGTTATTCCCTGGGTATTGATCACTGGGAGTATCTGGTTGCCGATGACGGTAGCAATGATCTGACCCTGGGCGTTGGTCAACAACTGTGGAGTTATCGGCTGCACCTGAAGTCCCTGAGCTCCACCTGCCGCCTGGCTGGAGGGGACTGGATTAGGCATCAGTGGGATTGTTCCAATAATCTGGAAAAACGACATAGAAAGGGAAAATGCACACATGCCACACATAATTGTTTTATGCATGTTAAACTTAGGTAAAATAAGCACAGAGAGACAGATATGACAGGCTGAGGGCGAGAAACAACCGCTCCTTTACTGGTGTGATGAGGACTTTCAAACTCATTTGTCAAGTCACGGATCACCTGTATGTTTTACCACCATCCACTGTCATCCCCAACAAATCTGCTGTGGCTGACAGTGTATGAAACAAATGCTGGACCACGCTCTAGCCCCTGGATGATGCTTTATTCCCACCTCTCATTTGAACACATAGTGAAATAGATGCAAATATCAGTCTGTTTGTCTCGCTTTCTACAACTCATCCGTACAATGTTATTAACTGTGAACTGAGGGGCTTATGTAATTTTCCTGATTGACTGATTGAATGATTTACTGATACCTAGTACTCTAGATGACCACCTATTACTCCCATGCAATCTCAGGGAGGAACAGAGAGATACTGGTGCCTTTCGGGACATGGCTTATTAAGATATGTTCATAAAAACGCAGCTGCTTTTGGATAACAATCAAGTAGTACAACACAAAGGGAGGGCTGGTGTTAGATGTAACATTTTAGCTAACATTTCTGGGGCAAGTACTTGCAGAAAGAGACACTTGTGACATCTCAGACTTGAGAATACAGTGATTTCTTAAAATGTGAACGTGCCTGTAAAACTAATATTAGGATGAGATGTCAAACAGATGCAGTAAGAAAGCTCGCCAGTCAATAAGCTGCTAGGCTGAAGAAAGTTACGCTGATGGAAGACTCTTTTTACAAGTATTACAGCATCTGAAACAAACTTCTGATGAAACTTGGGAATAAAACCAAACTCTTTTTTTTTTTTTCCAAAAAACTACAAATGAAGCTAGAGTCATAGGATTATTGCAACAGGAAAAATTAAAAAAAAAAAAAAAAAAGCAAAACACATCTCTATTCCCTTCACCACATCTCCTCTCACTTTATCATAGCCTCCCAGAAAACACTTATCCCACTGTAAGGCTTCCAGTCTTCCCTCTCCAAAAGCCTTGCTTTCCTCCTCTTTATCCTCAACATCCACCACACTGCATGTCCCTTTTGTTCCCCGCTAGTATGATCCCAGTCGCCCTGTGTCCCTTATCACATACATTCTCTAGTGTCGAAATACTTGGTTGCTGAGAAATAGAGTGATTATGGCTCAGTTCTCCCTTTCTTTCCTCAGTGGGGCTAGTAACAGGGTAGCTTTCCTCAGTCTATCTGCTGATTCTCATTACATTTAGGAGCTTAATCATCTTTTAGAGCTCTTTATTTCTGATAATTTTTTTTGAAATTGGTCAGCTGTTTCAAAGCCATTAGGTAAGTATGGAGAGATGGATGGATGGAAAGAGGGACAGAAGGATAGACAGCACTAGTCATAAGACTAGTTTCCTCATGAAAACAGGCTAAAGTGTTTCTAGTGAAACTTGAAGGCAAATTTGTCTCCAAAACAAACATATAAAATTCCTACTGATTTCAACAATTAATTTGTATTATCTCAATGGAACAATACAGTGTAAAATTAGCTCCAAAATAACTGTTTAATGAAAACATCAGTGGCTTTGTGGACAGACCACTAAGTTACTTTCTGAGAGTGCAAATCTAGAGGAACAACTCTGAATCTCTTGCTGAAGATATAAAACGGATTGTCGTGGTTTAACCCCAGCCAGCAGCTAAGCACCACGCAGCCGCTCACTCACTTCCCCCCTGCAGTGGGATGGGGGAGAGAATCGGGGGAAAAAACAAACCCCCAAACTCATGGGTTGAGATAAGAATAGTTTAATAAACAGAAAGGAAGAAAATAATAATGATGATAATAATAATAACAATAATAAAACGACAATAATAATAATAAAAGAATTGGAATATACAAAACAAGTGATGCACAATGCAATTGCTCACCACCTGCCAATCGATGCCCAGTTAGTACCTGAGCAGTGATCTGTGCCCCCCCCCCGCCAACTCCCCCCAGTTTATATACTGGGCATGACATCACATGGTATGGAATGCCCCTTTGGCCAGTTTGGGTCAGCTGTCCTGGCTGTGCCCCCTCCCAACTCCTTGTGCCCCTCCAGCCTTGTCGCTGGCTGGGCATGAGAACCTGAAAAATCATTGACTTAGTCTTGTCACTACTTAGCAACAACTGAAGACATCAGTGTGTTATCAACATTCTTCTCATACTGAACCCAAATCATAACACTGTACCAGCTCCTAGAAAGAAAATTAACTCTATCCCAGCCAAAACCAGGACAAGGATACATGTGTGAACTGCATTGTGAAGAGTAACAGGGATCTGTAAAGACTTCTGCATATTTAAATCACCAGAGGTGGTACACAACAACCCCAGAAAGTCCATTCCTCAAGAAAGCATCATGCAATGATGGCCAACTAACTCAGGCATAGCTGGAGGGGTAGGCAGCTTTTGTCAGAGGATCACCCTCTTCCTTCCATTATTAGGCTAAGATATAACTCAATCAAGTGATGGCATCCTAATGAGTGACTGCTCCTTCAGCAGTCACAGCCTGATGGTGTGCCTCTTGGTAGGCTCAACTGTGAAGTACAACATGATAACTTAAACTGACTCCTTGCATGAAAAAAGTGCACTTGGTTAGTGACAGCAGCTCAGCTAACAAGTGGTAGGTGCTGAAGTCATCATCAACTTACCAAACTTGCCCCGTTAGAAGAAGTTTGGATGGGAAGACCAGAGAACCACAAAGAAAAGCAGGACAGCTCTTCTGTGGGAGGACCTGGTAAAATGACAAGCTCACCTCCTAAGCTGTATTGTAAGAGTTGCATATATCAAAACTGTTCAAAACACTGTAAAGATATCATTTAAATTCTCCTTAATGCATTCCTAAAAGGTAGACAGATCAATAAAGATTATTATCCCCATTTTACAGAGCATGAAAGTGAAGCATAATGGAGCATATTCAGACAGAGGCTGCAAGTTAGCCTTCTAAGCTGGAATTTCCTGTGAGTTTCTCTCTGCAGATCACAGTACTTTTATTTTTTTTTAAGTGTCCCTAGCTGAACTGCAGCTGCTTTACTGTTCACGTGAGAAGATGGCTGTTCACTGAGGGAAGGATTTATTTACATCATTATCAGATTTCAGAATGTTCTAAAATCTGACTTTCAGGTGTATTAAATACAACTTTCATGCAGTGCAACATGTAAATTTCTCCTAGTTTTTGGCAACCTAAAATATTTATGGGTCACAAATATATTCTTTCACTTTTAATGTATCTCACCAAACACAAGGAATAATCCTTCTTAATTTTATCAGCAGAAACATAGCGAAGGCCTCTCCTTCCTTTGCCATGTCAGTAAAGGACACGACCTTAGAGTGTCATTACTCCAATGTAACTTTAACTATCAAGGTCCTAATCCCAGCAAAGCAAAAAATGCTGCGCTGGTGTTATCAGTAATAGAAATGTTTGCATTCACATTTAAAATGCATTTCTTGGACTGCAGTTGGACATTTTATAGAATGACAGTGCTGAAGTGGACAGTTTGTAAGGTCAGAAGCAGAAGGCTATCTGTATGTATTAATGTGTGTCACACACCATTCTGTACACGGCGTGCTGTACATCCACACAGCCAGAAACGGAGCAGGGAAAACACAGCTGGGAGACGTGTTCCAGAAGGACAAATGAACAAATGCCCTCAGGGGTGTTACCATAGGAGCCAAGGGTAAATCTGAATGGGAAACAGTTTTTCCACTTTCTGAAACTTACTGAGATTTCAAGATTTTTTTTTTTTTCCATTTTATACCAAAATAAAGTAAAATCTTGTCTGGTTAAAAAAAGACATCCACTTGTTTCTAGTTAACCAACAGGGCTACTCTTTATGGTGTGCATCTTTGATATGGCTAAACACAGATTCAAGTTCCCCCTTTCAAGTTCCCCCTTCTCCAAGTACCCTCTCCTAAATACACTAACAGCTCCCTGATTCACACTTAAGGAGGAGTACTGAAACTGGATCCCCTTCTCAAACCTCATGTGATTGTCCTGATGCTGGGCCAGATCCCTCTTCCTCTAATTTTGGTATGAGATTTCACCCTGGGCCTTCCTAATCTGTCCTGTTAAAGTATCATAAAAGCTGGTACTTTATGAAGACAATTTATGGGTTTGATACATTTAAATTTTCTGAAGAAATAAAACAAGACCATGCCACGGACTTGACACACTGGCGTGCCACAGTACAGACTATTTAATTGCCAGTGATTTCCCTAGTGGGGAGGCATCGCAACTTTCTAGCAAATGCTGCTATTTCAGATTATATTCAAGGACAGTTCAGAACAGCATGTGACAGGGACTTATCCCACAAGATACTTATAGAATCACACAATCACAGAATAGTTTGGGTTGGAAGGGACCTTTTAAAGATCATCTAGTTCCAACCCCCCTGCCATGGGCAGGGACACCTTCCACTAGACTAGGTTGCTCAAAGCCCCATCCAACCTGGCCTTGAACATTGCCAGGGATGGGGCATCCACAACTTCTCTGAGACACAGCAGAAGAGGCTTCTTACTCTGTCAATGTTTGGACTCAAATTCATAAGCAATCCCACCTTTCAAACACATTCTTGAGAAAACAAATGCATCCCTAAAAGTCCTCATGCTACAAAAATATAATTTTAAAAGTTTTGTGGTTTTTTTTACGCTATGCATGTGACTTTCACAATTCTTTTTATACCTCATACAACTGAAAGCAAGCACTAAGTGTTCACAGAGGAGTTGCAAAACAGGTGGCACAAGCAAAACAACAAATAGACAGTTTTGAAAGTCCAAGGGTTAATTCAAGGGAGACCCTTGTCAATGTTCCATAACCTCTAGGGGTGTCAGGCACAGTAATCTGCAGAGCGCTGTTGATTAAAATAAATTACACCTGGTTGTATCTCTCTGAGGTACAGGTTCCAGATATAGGCACAAAATGTAGTGCAGATGTGACACTGGAAATTGTACCAAGATATTTAATGTAAATTCAGACCTCAGCTTTGTTACAGAGACGGGGCTTTGGTCCACCTCTAATTAAAACACCAACACTGTAATTCTGGCCCTGTTCAAGTGACAGAGTGTTGCCAGAAGCCTTGGTGGAGTCAGATTTTCACTTCAAGTATTCAGTAAGATTCTTTCATTTTTGTTTATGGATTAATAGATACATCAGTTGCATCCTGAGGTGCTTAGCGAGCAGTTTTTACAGATGTTAATTTAGTTTTTTATGTTTCCTGATGTTAACTGAATTTTAAAAATCAATGATTTGTTTCTAACTTCAAAGGAAATTCAGGGTGATTTTTAAGAGCATCTGAATATTTTCCATTGATTCATCTGTTACTGTCATTTTAGCATCCTAGGATTTCAAGATATCTGAGATCAGGCCTCTCAAACCTTACAACTTGCATTTGCCATTGCCAAGCCAACTTCCACGATTAAGTGTTATTTATATGAAATAAAGTTGTAAGGCGTGGCTTGCACATGAAGTTAATTTGTTGATCTGCTCCTACGTTCCATCTGTGAGCTCAGCAGTCTTTGCCTACATAGTCCTGCAAACTGTAAGTTCATCTGCAGTGTAAGAATAAGCACACAATTAAAGTGAAGGTAAAATACCAAAGAAAGGAGGTGGCCATGGAAGGGAAAAATCCCAAACCCTCAGCATATCAACAATATCTGTAAGTGTTACCCACAATGGCAGGGAGCTGTCCTAGCACTGATAAACTGAAGTGCTAGTCACTATTGTACTGTTAAACAGATTTTGGTCCGTTGCCTTGCTCAGTAAAGGTTCCTTCTTAGAAATGAAATAAAAACATCTGATCCCTTAAAAAGGATCCCTTAAACTACTGATCCTTGAGAAGGAATAGCATTTAAAAAAATTCCATTCCTATTCTTTCTCGACTGACAACACATCTTCATATTTAATCGCCTTTGTGGATTACTTTGCTGTAACTCAGGCTGAAACTGCGGGCAGAAGCTGAGCGACTGCTCAGAACTTCTGTGGATAAATGTCTAATTGTAGCCCCATTTGTGCTGCTGATATAAAACCAGATTTTGCATAACTGTATGAAGGACTAATTGCTGATTTCCCAGCAGTGAGTCTTTCCTTGTGGTTCCTAATAAACCAACTGTGTTTTGACATTAGGTGAAGTTACTATGATACTGTAAAATGAACCATACAACTGTTTTTTATTAAGTTCTTCTCCCTCTCCCCACATCAGAAACAGGGATGCTGCCTTGCTTCATTGTTTTCCTAGCACAACCAAAGGAATACTACAAACTGTAGTCAAATGGATGGTTCAACAACTGCCTTTGTTTCTGCTGTGAAAAGGCTAAGTAAAATCAAAGACTGACTACACTAGGTTGTTTCTACTGTCAGCCAGGGCTGACATAAAGCAAATAGTGCCATTTCATCTGAAAAACGTCTTTAACTATAAAAAGGAAATGTTAAGTTTTTTAAGTAGTATCATCAAAATGAACGTCTCTCTGATTTTATCAATGTTACAGCCCTTTAAATATTGAAAGTTAATTACTCAGTTTTGAACAACAGAAGAACAATATAAAAATAAAATAGAAAAACAGGGAAAAAGTAAAAGGAGCAACAGAAAAATTGATCAGTTAAAATGAGGCAAACCACCATATACGCATAAGCTAATTTAACATCTCAAACCGTGAACAGAATACACGAAAGTCTTATTCTTATGTAGTGAGCCAAAAAATCACTATTTGAGTGAGTGTTTGCTGATTTAAATATGCTTCACTCATCTTCATTTTCTAGTCCTCAGAATATAATATGAAATGAAAGCTGACTTTGGCTTCTGTTGTATGATGCTGCTATGTTTAAACTCATTTTTCCTAGTTTTACAGGGCCAAAAGCTAATTTAACCCTGGCAGTCATACCACCTGCAGTACATAGGACAATGTTTATGGTTTGGTTCATTTTCTACAGTTTCACAAATTTCCTTCAGAAGCTGCTTCTGTTCACAGATATGTTCTTTCTTGTATAGTCACTGTATCAGCATGAGTTACTTTAAGGAGATAATCTAAGGAGAAAATGACTGAGGAAAGACAGAATAATGAGAATCCGCACAGGATTCTTTAGCCTCTGTGCAGCTGCCTCTTTCTTAATCACACATGTATACACACTACGTATATAAATTATAAACACATAGACACATATTTTTATATACATATGATTTATTATCTACCAATATCAATAAACACAGCTATTTATATACACTATACTATATATACTACCAATCCACACACTGAAAAACTGGAAGGATGAATACAAGCTCCATTTGCAGACTACTTCTGAAAAAAATGCTGCTCCATCTCATTCTTTGGAGTAATGACAATATGATTCTTGAACCTCAAGACAGGATGAGGCTAAGGCTGCCTGTGTCTTTCGAAGTAAAAGTAGTATTAATTTATGCAAAGCTTGCAAATTTCCTTTGCTGCATTATATTTCCTGATGAGAACTCAAAAAAATGGCACAACAAAATGCTATTATGAGAACAAGGCATGAAATAGTGATACTAGAAACAGGTGCCTATGAAACTGTACTTCTGAGTCACCATTTCATGTAAGGAATTATAATTTTCAAGGTTAAGTATTGTTCATATATCATACAATATATTGGATAGTATATTGTTTGTAAGCATCATAATGGAACATTGAGTCTGACATTCTGCCTGACTTTCTCAGTGCTTTATTTTTTAGAAAATAATGTTTGTATTCTAACATCAAACTATACAGGACCTTATTTGTCATCACTGTAGGAATTATGTGGTGAAATTTTTCTCAAGCAAATACTGTTATGTTCTGTTAGCAGGGGCATGTACACAGTCATAAAAAAGAATGTCTCTTTTATCAAACATCCCAAATAACACAACATAATGTTTCCTCATTAGAAAAAATCTAAAGATATACAATTACCAAATTAAAGATTAAAAATTATGTTGAGTGTCTGCTGAATTGTTCTTTCTAAGCAATCTACTTATCAGATTTAGCTTCCTTTTAAAATCAAGAATTAAGTCAGGCGTAAGGACCCTTAGAGGTCACAGTTGTCTGAGTTGAGCAAAGCAACTGTTGATTTTAATTAGATTTACAGGTCCCAAGCATTTCTGAAAATCAGCTATCTAGATTCTTATGAAAGTGTTCATTATTTAAAATTATTTGATGGACAACTTGTATAAAATATTTTAGCAATATTTTTGTTTCTTATGACAACAGATCCATGATATTACATTATGACAAAACAGCCAATACTGTCATAACAGAATTGTTATGACGAAACAGCCATAATTTCCAATAATGTTTGATGATCACAAAAAGAAGTCACAACTTACAGTTTTTAGCATTTGACTGCTTGTCTCCCAAGCCACAGACAATGTTCCTGATTGTTGTGCAGATCCTTGTAGGGTGTATACAAGCAAATACACTTTTGCATGTGTGGTTCTTGGTATCTTTTTTTTCTATAAATACTCTTGAGAACAAAAAGTAATGGTATTCATTTTCTCAGGAAGTAAATACAAAGCAACTGAGCTGCCAGCATGAATTTCTAGATTTAATTACAGTGAAAATATTTTGGTAAATATTCACTCACCTCTAGTTTCTTTTCATGCAGGCTGAGATTTTCATAGCTGCCTACAGAAGTATCATTGCTACTTTGGCTTCTCTGAAGATTTCAATCTCAATTAAGTATCAAGCATCTCAGAGGCAAGAAATCCCTGCTCTGAAATAAAATTTCTCAACCTTTGCAAACTTTGTATATGCACTGCATCTGCAAACCCTACCATTACTTTGTGTCTTTAGATTACAAACCATTTAGAACAAGGATTCTCTCTTTTGGGCATTAACATAATATAAATGTTTACTGCTACTTCTCCCTCATAGCATAAAGAGTGAACTTGCTTTCAGCCATATCAGAATCTAATATACTGGACATACAGCAGAAGAAAATGTAGGCTTCCCTACACTTTGCAATACATGCCATGCTGAGCCATTCAAGGCTAGCTTGGGAAACAAATTGCCCTTTCTCAGCAAGCCTAATTAGGCCAAACACAATGCGTGCCAATGTGATTAGGTTGCTTCCATGCTTTGGTGACATTGTCGGCTTGCTTGGAACTAGCTTTTCTACTTGGTGTTGTATTGCACTGTACTGGCCTACTACAGAGATGCTACCTAGAGCTCGGGTGCCAGAATGAGGCAGGGTTTAGTAATTGCTCTTTGATCCTGTGGTTTCTAAATAAGAGCTGCTATTGAGACATAATTTTGCGTAGATATGAACAAGATAATGTTCTCTACTGCCACAACAGTTCTCACTGAAATAGTGCTGTTTTGATTTTTCAAGTTGTGATATTACTCTCTTAAAAAAGGAATGTTGCACACTACTGTCAATGTCTGTGTCTGGGTGAGCAGGAGAATTTCTGGTGCTCTATTTTTACTTCTTTCTCTTGGTTACTCCTTTCAACTTGTTTTGCATAGACAAGAAGCTCAACTAGGGAGATGGCATGCTCTTAACTGCCTTCAGTAGGCAGTCACTGCTATCACTGCTTTATCTTGTGATGCCATTCCTGAGGAAGTTAGCTATTGCACCAGAAGTATTATGGTCTTGCAAATATATGTTAAATTTGGAATCCTCAAAGAGCTATTTTTCTTTTTTGATTTTCATTGATGAAATTTCCTGAGGAAACATAACCATATTCTGGACAAATGACTTCGAAGGCTTAATGATATTTTATTCTAGCCTTGACTGGTCTGTTTAGAATACCAATGTATGTTTTCTTGGACACCTCTCCATGATAAACTGGATTGAAATCATTAACCGTCAAATAATCTTCAGATGCAATCTTTAGGACCACAGTTCTTTAATTAGATTACAGGTCAAAGAATTTCTAGGCCATCAATATATTCTTGAATAATCTACTCTCATCTTCTCACTATCAAATTACATACACTATATAAAATATTTATTAGAGATCACCAGATTTCTCAGTCTGTAACTCTTAAAGGTGAAATTAGTTAGGCAAGTTAGTTCATTCAATCATTTCAGATTTAGCCAAAATTCATTACAAGAAGGTTAATAGATATTTCAATCAATCAATAGCAATGATCCTCAACATTGTTGTTATACAATCATATTTCTGCAAATACTGTTATAAATCTTGAGCTTGCTGCCCAGATGCAATGCCTATGGATGACACAGTAGTTGACTGTCAACCCTTCATCACTTCAACATTGCACCTGTGCAACAAGACATTCTTTTAAATACAAAGTCATATCCTACTTCAGCTGATGTTTGTACGATTCTAGATGATCTGGACTTCAGTTAAATGAAAGATGAAACCGTTGGTCTTATTAATTATGAGTTGTAGCTTTTAACGTGATAGTCTATAAAAGCTCAAGGCAAGGCTGAGGCGAATAACTGTGCAAACCTTTGCACCTGGCCAGACAAATGTACTACTGAGACATTTTTAAATTTGCCAGTGCATGAATTTCTTCAACAAGTGATTTACAGACTACTGAGAATGAACCACAACACTAATCACCAGTATGACTGTCGTGGAACAAACCATTCTGGATTACCTCCCTACTGTGGATCATCACTATGAAAACCAATATTCCAGCCTATAAAGTGGAATTTCATTATAATATAGCACAATTACGTGGATGTTCAGGACAAGAAGGAAAAATTCATTTCACTGAAAGGAGGTGGGAAACTTTAGATGGGTCATATGCAAGTTCTTGGATGGAAAATGGTCATGACTCCAAGTTTCTAGATCTGAATCTCCAGGAAAAAAATCCTTCCTGAGATCAAATACAACTTCTCTTTGTCACACAATCATCAGAAAGAGAGTTGATTGTTCGTTTCAGTTCCAATGCCTCCTTGAAAATTTGCCAACCAAATATAAGCCAGGCTTAGTGCTTCTTACCTTGCGAAATTTGGTATAGCTGCTGGTTCAGTGGGCTGCTCTGCCAATCAGTTCACCTTTACAAAGTCACTAAAATTCCAGTCCTCCATTCAATCATCTGTAATATGTATAAATACTATTTATCTCCCTGCCAGTTACTCCTGTGAGCCTTAAGTAATTTTTGTAGGGCTACCTTAGAGTTATCAAGAAAAGATACCATATAACAGTAGGGTTTTTTTATGTCAAAGGTGGCTATCTCACTGAAAATACCCTCAGCTGGTTCTTTTCTTGAATGTTAGTAGTGGGAGTGTATGCTTCACTGCTTGAAAGCGCAATGGCTAAAGTATCTCACGTTATCAAATGCATCATTAATCCATTTCACCTGAGCTGACAGATAGAAGGGAAAGAAAGGTGTTCTGCTCACATCTTAACAGCTTGACTTAAATTTCCACTCTGGCCAAAACCTGATACAAATCACGGTTATAATAATAATTTCTGTAATACAGATACTTAGTATATGTGATGGTATCTACCACAAATGACTGGTCTTAGCATCTCTCTCAGGACAAAACATTCTCCTGATCCAATGGCACTTAACTCAGGAGGTAGCTGTCTGTGGATTTGGAGATGAATATCCAGCATTCAGTCACTGCTCCATTTCCACTGGTCAAAATACATTTTTAGTGGTAGTTTATATACAGATTTGAGTCCCTCTCAGGGCTATCAATTTATTTTTGTACATTCAAGATGTTCCTAGCTAAACAAATACTCCAAAAATGACAGTTAAATCTAACTAAATTATTCTCAAATTTGGGGAAGACATAGCAAGAGACTGCATTTTATGAACCTGTGAGGAGAACATGCAGCTTAATTATCAGTTTCTTTCAGGGCTGGTTTGTAAGTTTGCTTAAGGAAGACTTAAATAACTATGATTTTCTTATTAAAAGCAACAGTGGACTTGAGGTAATCCCATCTCCAGCACCTACATTGCTACTGTGCTGAAGCAACATGCTCCGGATACAGACAGGCATACTGAAATTTCTCTTTATGTATCTTGATATGAATTCAAACTACTTCATCCTTCTCTTCTGCTGGCAGCCGAGCCCATATCCTTGAGGCCAGTTCTGTGGAAGGTGAAGGATTCACAGACACTTTGTACATTTTCTGTCCTTGCATTTTGTCTCTGTATCAGTCCTAAAAAGATTTCATTTTCTTTGCAACTGTGACCTGCAGAGGACCAAAGGTGAGGGGCTCCTATACCTTCTTGACCCTAGAGGAGGGGGAGGATAAGGGCAGAAATCAGCTGTTTCCAGGATCCCTTCTCCATCTGTGTATTTGTCACTTGTCTTACACTACATTTTAAGTTATTTTCGGCAGGCCATCTTTTTTTTTCTACGTTAGAACCAGGCCTTAGCATAGTATTCCAGTCATGATTATGGTGGTGCTGTAGACAATAAATAGCAACAATCCCATCTGCCTTTAAAAAAAAAAAAAAAAATTCTATATTATGTAATATTCTCATATTTCTTCTTAGTTAAGATAACTGAAGGCTGTGATGCACTCTATCAAGACTTGCAAGTGGGATAATACTGTTGCACTTTCTGGTAAAATTTACTGGGATTACAGGTTCCTGAGGGAAGAACGAAGGGGCTGCTACTTTACCTTCATCAGCACTGAAACACTCCCAATACAAAAGGAAAATACATTAAGGTCATTTTTACACACTGTGGAAAATGTTTAAGAACATGGCTACAAGGTGGGGAAAAAAATGAAACGATAATGCTAGAAGAGACCCATGTGCTTACGGTTTATTTTAAATATTTACCTAGAGCTATTGTTTTGCGCAACTTACTCTTGCAACTGTGCCAGCTGGGGTGTCAGTTCACCTCAGTGAATTGCACTGAATAAATCCTTCCCAAGTTCAGAGGACATCATTCACAGTTACAGCTACAGCCTTTCTCTTCTCTTGTCACCCCAGATGTTCCTCCCCAGGAACATCCAGAGCACTTCCACAGCTCGGCTTTGCCAGTCCACACTTAGAATAATAGAATCATTTAGGTTGGAAAAGACCTTTAAGATCATTGAGTCCAACTGTAAACCTAACACTGCCAAGTCCACCAGCCTAACACTGCCAAGTCCACCAGATTCAGCCTCTCTCTCTCTCCTGGTAGGTAATGCCTTAATGTGGAAATGATCCAAATGAAGCAAGAAGGCTCCTTATGGAGTGATGTACTACACTCATTGCCTGAAAGAACCAGAGAACCTAACCACAGATATCTTTAGTATATGGAAATTTAAAAGTATTAGTAACGACTGTCGGATGTTGCTTCCTTCATTCAGGCTTTGTCTTAATTTGAGTAGTCTCCCTGATACCAATCCATGGAACAAGATGTTAGTTAATAAGACAAAAAACGGTGGAATCTTCCCTAAGAACAAAGCTGATATGAAGGGGAAATAGCAACTGCAAAATGAAATTTAGTTTTAAGTATTGTGAAAATGCGTATTGTACTTACAAATGTCCTTGTAATATATTTTTTTAAAAACAACCAAGTCTCAGTAATATGAACCCTCCATAAAGACCTTCTTATTAAATCTTGGAGCAATAGTGGAGAAGATTCCCTGGTGTATGTGAATTACAGCAGAAGAGGATGAGTGAAGTGCAAATGCCACAGTATAATTCGTATATGGAACATTTTAATTGTGGGTAATGGCAGATTTTCAATTTTATAAGTCAAGGAATTGTGCTCATTTCTGAGACAGAACTGAATATATTAACTGCCCTTGAAACAGTATCAATATTTCTTCCTGCACAGAGCACAGCACAGTAAAATGCATTAAAAGATGAAAGCTCTTTGATCCTTTTGAATGCTTAAAAATACCGGAACAGTGCCAATAAGTTTTGAGGAAAAGGCTAGACAGAAAAGAAATATTATTAATTGCTAAGATAGCACAATATCCCAAAATTGTGACACTGAGTGTACTAAGGACTACAAAAATATTTATTGTTCATAGTTCTGCCCCACTGAATCTCTCAGGCCATGATGGATTCCTTTTTATCCCCCTCTTCATTCAGGTGAAGTCATTAGTATGCAGACATATTTGATCTTGACATACACAATAGCTCTATCAGTTTAGCCCCCAATATTAGGAAAAGAAAACTGTCTCGGATTATATCACAGTGTAGATCTTATGAGTCAGGAGCAGTCTGAATAACTGGAATCCCAGAAGTCATTTACAAGAGCCATTGAGCTTCACTCAATGGTCCGCTGCTTTTGCTGCACTGGATGGTCTGCCGTGGTTCTGCCACCAATTGCCAGGTAATACTTTCTAGGAAGATTTCATCTCTTGGCTTCTCATTCATTGATAATAATGCCAATTATCTCTGGACTCCATTTCAGTTTGGAGCTATGCTTGCATAATATTATCAGGCTTCTCTCTGACTTGACTTCTACTAATAAAAATCAGAAGCAAATCTACTGACTTGAATGCAGTGGCCCCTGGGACTTGAACATAGCACAGGCTGATGCTTGGGTCTAGCTGCAGCCCAGAGTTCTTTTGAAATTATGAATGGTCTCAGGCTAATGTGTACCCTGCACAGCCTAGGTCTGGTTTTTACTGGTTATCTCAGGCTTCAGTTTCAGCTGAAGGTAGAAAAAGGTAGGGATTCTCCCTCTTTTTCCCTGTTCATACAGAACCCATTTTGCCCAATGGAGCAGCCCCATGCAAACGAAGTGGATGACTCATGAGTAGTTCTGGGAAGAAAGTGGGAAATTATGTTAATTTTTGTTTTCACTTTAAAATGGAACTTAAGGTAGATTTAAAATTAATAAAAATATGATAAAACTGTTCAGGGTAAATTGAGCCATTCTGATCAAAACTGAAATGTTTCATATTCCTTTTAACCTTTCTAAAGTTGAAAAAAAGAGACTAAATTTTCAAACAGAACATGTAAAAATGAGACACTTAAATCTTATCCAGACACTGTACTTTAAATTTTTACTGAACAAAATTTGTCAAAATGACACATTTTATATTTAGATTAAATGCCATTCTTCCATCAGAAGTCGGCAATGGAAAAAAAAAGTAATTCAGTTCTGCTCACAATGCTGCAGGAATTTATACTAAAAGATTGATAAATGAGGTAGTAAAATGTAATTATACCTCACTTTTTAACACAGATTCAAATGCAACACTAGATTCCTGAGGGAAGCTTCTGGATACATAACATTTCCTTCTCTAGAGCCCACTGCATTCATTGCTGATAAGGTCTCCAAGAGCACTCGCATGAGGGCAGGCTCCAAGAACTCAGCTAAGGACTAGAAGCCTGATGTGCTAGGTACTGGAGAAAGAAAAGATTGAAGTAGTCCCTATTCTGAAAAGGGAGAGGAAGCACTCACGCTGGCAGGATGGGTAGTATGCTGGCATGCTCCAATGGCACAGAATAAAGTCCTGCTTCCACAGTGAATCTGTGCCTGAAAAATGCAAAAGAAGAGGACACTCCCTTCTTTACCTCTTTCCTCCAAACTATATGCATTTGTTGAGGGCCTAAGACTTCCATTTATTCTGTAGCTTTTAACAGGGTGTCTTTTTTTAACCTCTTGGGACATGGACCACCTGGCCCCTAGTTTGAGAGTTGCTGCTCAGTGAGGGAAAATGTAAAAGACAGTGCTCTACCATGAATCTTCCTCCAGCCCCGTGCTCTCAAAATACTTGCATGCATTTCTCATCCATCACCCTATCCTGAATGATGCTCAGAAAACTCAGTGATGTCTAACATGATAGTTAAGAGAGCCTGTACATCTACCAGCCTCTCCTTCCTTCCCTCACCTTCCCCCTCAACCTTCTCCCAAAAGAAAAGGAACCCATTTCTCAGATTAAAAAGAAAGTTCATCCAGGCTCAATGTGCATAAGATTTGTCACCCAGGCTGCTTCACTCAGAAATGAAAACATAAAGATGTGTAAACAACAAATAACCTCAAAAAAGAAATGAGCATCTCAAAAAAAAAAAAAAAAGAAGTTATCAAATATGCATTTGTTTATCACAGTGAAGTTTTATGATTCAAACCTGATTCATATATATTTTATGAAGGGAATATCCATTGTGGTGGCAAAATTAAATGTATTTTGAAACTTGTATGTGACATTTATCTATCTGCTCTATCAGAAAAAAGTTGTCATATTCATTCAGACATATATTACTTTTTCAATTTCCTGTCAGTAATGTTTTTTTAATGTTCTTTAGGGTACGACCACAGGATTTCTCATTTCTCACAACAAAGACCATAACTCATTAGAATTATGTTGATGAGTTTATACCTAAAAAATTTGCATCACTTTTTTTTTAGAGGTGAACAATTTGCACTCTTATCCATGACAATCTTGGCTTTTTTTTCTTTGTGTGGTTTGGTTTTTTTTTTTTTTTAAGATAGAGTCAGGTAGAAAATTGTCAGCTCCTTTTTTTCCTTCTTTTACAGATGTTCATCATATAAAACACAAACTTATGGTGCAATTTTATGATGATTCAGGTTCTATTGTGAGCCACAAGAGATAACAAAGATAGCACAAGTATTGAAACTCCTTATCACATATCTTCCCTTCCAAAGGGATGATTTTGATAGAAAGTTTATATAAACCCAGTGCTTAAGAATAAACAGCGTTGTGCAGCAGGCAAGGCCAAAGGGTCATAGTTAGAGAAGAAACAGAAACCAATTAAAGTGAGTTAATTGACAAGAGGCTACAGCGCCCATGCAGAAGACTGGCTGGAGAGGTGCAAAGTGGAGATGGCAACTTCTTTCTTTGAGTTGCTATTAAAGCGACACTGTAATAAAAACGTTATCTCGTGTCCCACATGCTCAGTGCAAGTCCTGCAAAGGATGTTGAAGTGCAGTGGGTCAGGTCCTGGGTAGAAAGGCTGTTTGATTCTTATGGGGTTTTTTTGATAGGCTAGTAATGACACCATCCACAATACAGACTAAAGTACGCTCTTTGTTGGTAAAAAATGAGGAGAATTCCATTAGCAACATTTGAGTTTCACTTCTGAACAAAAGCAGAATGTTTGGAATCAAATTAGAGGATGTGCCTCCCCTTCTAAGCATACATAATATTTGGGAATAAATACAAATTTAAATAATATTTGGTAAATCTGGCAATAATTATGGTGGCCCACCTTCAAAAGGCTATTGATCAGTTTGGCTTAGATATGGACCTAAAATTATTCGAACACCGGCAACTTAGGCTATTTTTTAGGACAGAAATTCGTATCTGATAAGACTCTCTCATAACATTTGTGGCATCTGCTGGTGGGAGCTGTGCTGGAAACACTTTTAAGCTGGCCTGTGGTCTGAGGATTTAGTGCATCCCTTTTCTGTCCCAACCAAAACAGCAGGGTAAATGCCCAGAGAAATGTAAAAAGTAATCTGTCAAAGGGAGAGATTTCTTCCTCACAACTACAGGCTCAAAGTTTATTGTTTTAAACCAGAAGAACCTCAGAGACACAAAGTCTTCATATATGCACAACTGGTTTTTAAATAACAACATACTACAGATGGAATACTTAATCTTACTTGAAAGAAAAGATATGCAACAGAAAGATCCTCCCTTCACATTGCTATCCATCATTTAGTTAAAGTATCAGTAAAGTTAAGTACATTTTAAATAATTCAAACAGATACCATTACCTTGGTCTCTGGGATGCTACTTCTCTATTTAATTGGGAAACAAAGAAGCAAGCAAGCAAAACAGGAGCACAATTTTCACAAAAATTGAAGAGTGCCTCTAGACTCATCCTAAAAATAAGGTAGGTCAGCCAGTGCTGAGTTCTACGTGGCCAGCTGCTACCAGGATCTGAGTTAAAACTCCTGTGACTGCCATGGGGAGCTTAAGGATAACATTATCAAAAGGACTCAAGTCCCATTAAAAATAACTGGTATGTGGTATTCTAAGGATGGAATTTATGTAATTTAATGTTAGCCACCTAACATTAGAAGTCCAGTTGTAGACCGCCATTCAAGCTCTCTCTAGTCAATGAGTGAGGAATCTCTGCAAGATGATTCATCTCAGCCTAAAATGCATGCATGAGATCAGTGAGATGTGTTATTCTTCAAGAGTGCCTATTTCTTTCAGGGATGACAGAGAACACAAAGCAACTAGCTTATATTTGATGCAGCCTAAGCTAACTTTCTTGTGGTTAAAGTTAGGGAAAATGAATTTGAAGTCAGGAGTCTAAAGAGACATAGGACTCTGCTAAGGACCAAAGTAAATTCTAATATTGACCTACAGCCTCTAAGTCACTTGGAAAACAGTTGCCTTTTTGTTGACCACCTGAATATCTCAACTGTACAAAAAAAGGAGGATAAAATAATTAAAAAAAAAAATCACAGAGGCTTCTTCCAGGGAAGAGGGTCAACTTTTCTTTTTTTTCCTTTCTGAGTTACTATTAAAATAAGACAAGGCTTTGAGAAGACCTCATTGGCTGAAAAGCTGTTCAATTCATGCACAAAATGAGACCTGTTTGACCATCCCTGTCTATCACAAACATAAACACTGAGACAGAGGTGATTCACTTAAATTACTTCAACTTGACTGGTAATATCTTGACACATTTCACTGGGGAGGGTATAACTTACACAGCTCTTAAAAAGTAAGTTTAAAAAAAGCACACAGCAATGACTGTGGACTGAAGATTTATTAGAAAGATTCCCTAACCCTCTCTTGGAAGTCAAATTTCCATGTTCTGTGTAAACTCAGTGAGAAATTGCCTTCTTGACATGATGCTTATTTATCTCCCCTCACTCTGTGTTCTTTGAGGGCTCCTTTTGCATCATTTGTTGGGTAGTATGAAGCCGATTTAAACATTTCTACATTTGTGCTGTTGCCAGAGACCACAGTGATTTACTGAATCAGGCATGCATCATTCATGTTTGTTCCCTCTTTTCACTGCATACGATTTTAAGAAGAAATAAAAGGCAAGAGGGAGCCAAGGGTACAACTTGCCTTAGTAAATGCTTTTTAGAAGGGGCCCTTTCCACTGATGGATCAGGTTATGAGAATTTGAGCTCAACTCAGTAATATTTAACATATACATCGTTATCTGTATTCAGAAAAAAAGACTTTTGTTGTAGCATACTTACTTGTGACATTTTATCCTCAAAATACAGGATGTAATACATTGTTGGTTAAGGAATTCCATGTAAGCAAAGCTCTAACTGTTCGTTGTTGCATATAACAGAAGCATGAAGGTATTTGAACAGGCAAATGCTTCTGTATATTACTAACATATTTCTAGGTCAGTAGTCTAACATTCAGATTTTAAATACTTATCCTAATTGAGAAGCTGGCAAAAAGCTTGTCTAGATTTTGTCCTGTTCTCCCTTCCAACACCCCATTATACTCTGATAAAAACCATAGCTTGTGACTGCAATTTCAGAACATTTTCTATCAGCTCTTAGACTTTATAGATGAGAATCGTATCAGGGCTTCCTTTGCTTTTCTGTAGCTGGTAAACTGAGCATCAGGTAGTTTTGTTCTCTTTGGACCTTTGTGAAGAAAACTTAAAAATAGAAACCTTAACTTTTCTAAGCAGTCATTAAATATTTAATCACAGTCTCCAGGCAGGTTTTTGTCTTGGCTGTTGTGGCAAGAATTCTCTGATGTGGTAGAGAAGGATGTGGCATTCCTTGCTAATGCCAATTACATGCTATTCTCACTCAACGATGGGGATCTTATGATTTATCTACCCTCTGTGCCCATAGATTCTTAAACTTTCTGCTTTAGCTAAAGAAGTATCTTTCAACAATGCCCATAAACAACTTCTGTTTTCAAATTCATATATCTACTTGAGAGCAAAGATAGGTGACTGTCTCTACCTGAACAGTAGGTGTGACAGCTGGGACTTTTCAGTGTATCAGAGTTATGAGAGACATACTCCTGGGTATAAATATAGACTATCCAGAAGGACAACATATAGATTGAAACATACAGAGTCGTGCACTGTAGGTGCTAATAATAATAGTGAGAGACTGCACATATAAAACCCATACATCAGTATCTGTACAATTAAAATTAACAGATCTATAGTGCAGATCCCAGAAGATGTGATTTAAACAGCTAAAAATGGAAGTCACCTCCCAGCACTTTGGAGGGGGCTGTGGAGGTGATGTTCATCAACATGAGACATGTCAAGAAACAGGCAGACCATGCCATCCTGTGGGCAAGGGTTGGAAACCTTTCCCATGCAGTTCTGCTAACAAACCTCAATTTTCTTGACTTTTTAAATAGGTCACTCTGGCCTCTTGTGCAGAACTGCCAATAGTACCAGTCTACATGGTACCTCCTAGTAGTGAAAAGGTAGAGTGTTATTACACAGTATCCTTTAACTCCCACTTTGCAGGCATCCACTAATATTTATACCTTGGTGAGAAAGGGAACCCTTAGAAAAATACAGGCCTAGTTTTGATCGCCAGTTAGTAGAGTGCAGACAATTATGACCTGTGTACAGTCATGATTACACACTTCTAATATTACAGTAGAGACAGATCTGAGGTAAAACACATCAGCACAGCATCTCTCATGCCAAGATGAGAAGGTTTAATTTTTTTTTGTTTGTCATCAGAATAAAGGTCCAACAGATCCCAGAGACAGAAGCATGACTCAAAGAGGTAATTAAAGTATTTGTAATTTGGGGTCCCTGTGGGTACTTGTATCTTTCCTGAGGAGACTAGCATGAAGGTTCAGGTAAGCCTATGTTCAGGTGTGTATGTGTATATGTACACAGATGCATCTGTTCATGTAAGTCGGGAAAAATTCAGTTGAAAAAAATGTAGACATCTACTCTATTTAAGATGTTTTAGGATTTTGGCAGGATATGGCAATAAGACTTAGAGGGAAGAGCATTTTTCTGGATTGGCCATGGGAGGCCTGATGGAGTACTGTACAATACCTAAAATGGGACTAAAGACCTATGTTTAAGTAACTGAACACCAGATACAGCGTGTGGCAAAGAGCTGTTGGCAGGAAATGAAAATAGTAGAGATAGGGGAAGTAGAACAGGAATGAGGGAATTGAATACCTTGGGATATCTGGTGATCTGTCACCAACATTGGCACCAGGTATCTGTTCATCTATACTCTTGTTTCCATATGGTTTTATGCTTCCACTTACGGAAGGAACCGAAAGAGGAAAACCAGGACAGGTGACAACAAGCTAAGGCTAATAAAAAGAATTGAGAAGGAAAGAAGAGGGAAAGTTTAACATGCCAAATGGTGCCGATTCCCCCTCAAAGCTAGTGCACTGCATGAGCCTGTTATCGTCTTTTCACTTTGAGGCTGTCTGACTATCTGTGCTATCAAATAAGACATATCTCAGCTTAATGCACAGCCTGCAACGAAGGGAGTGGATTAGGCCTTTGGAGATGATGACTAACAAGTTAAAATTAAACTTTTTTCAGTTGGGCTGCAATGACCTATTTATACAATTTCTTTCTTCCTAGCTAGCTTTTTTTAACATTACAAGATGTACCTGGCCTCTCTCATCTCTCTCTAAACTGTCGCCTTGATGTCCTGATCACTCTCTGATCTATTTCTTTACCTGCTGGGTGGATGCTAATATGACATATCCAACCTCTAAAACAAACCTTTATTTTGAAACTTGGCTATATCAGAGTATTTGATGCGTCAAACATTAAAATGAATGTATATTTGGATATTGGGTACATCATGTCTTGATATTAAATTATCTCCTGAAAAGTGGATTGATTTTTAAACTGGCAGGATATATGTATTGCTTCCTTGAATCTCTAGCATGAAGCTAGACATGAGGGGAGACTAAGAAAGGTTCTCTATGAAGCAGAGACAGAATTGCTAAAGGGCTATGAGTGTTGTCTTTACATTAATAAATTCCTTTTTCTGCTTAAGGAAAGAGATTCTGCCATTCTCTTCCATTATTATGTGACAATAATACATTAATCTTCTATGAGAGAAACTTATCCTAGAGATAATATTTAATTAATGTGCAAAGAAGGAAGTTTAAGTGAAAAAGGTACTTTAAAAATCATATATATTTAATAACATTGGCACAGATATTTCAAAGTCCTTTTTTTCTTTTTGATATCTGAGCCTTTTGCATACATACACACTGAAGCCTAACACTGTCAGTATCTGAAGAAAAATTACAAACTGAGATATACTTTTGGAAAGATAGATGGAGCGTCCGTTCATGGTTAGGACTGTGATTTTTTTCTGCTTGAACTTTCCCTGCCACTGTTCACAGATCAATGCATAGGAAAAGACATCGCACAATTCTTTGCAGTACTCTAGATTCAAACTAGAAGACAGAGAATCCTTCCTCTTACAGGACAACTCCTGTTCAGTGGGCTACTTGGAAGCTTGTGGGTCTGCACGCAGAAGCCTATGGGTCTGCATCTGGCTGGTTATCACTATGAACGCTGCATGAATACAAGTCAGTTGTTGGCTTACTATCAAATGAGTCAATTAGAGTACTTCTGCAATTTTCTCCTCCTCTTTATGTGAAAAATGCTCAGGGAAGACATTTTTTTCATTTTCAAATTCTTCACAAGATATTGCTAAAATATCTGGACTCCTCAACCTTTCAGGTTTTGAAACAAATATTGACTGCGCTGCAAACATCGGACCCTGAATTTCCTCTCCTCACCTATACCTCTAAGACATTCACATACAGATGTCAAGACTGCAGCCCAACAAGAAAGCCAATGGCCTTCATTTATGCATGAAGACTTATGACTTCTAAGAAATTCCAAACCTTCCCAAAACTGCAGCAGTGTTTTATCAGTGAGTCAAGGACCTTAAATATCAAGCATTTTACATTAACTTCCACTTCTGACAGAGTGATCTGGCTTTCTTCCCCTTTGCCCAAATAGCCCTTCTTGGTTTTTTTTTTTCTGTTATCAGTGCCAGCTGAGAAGAAAGTAAAATTCTGACACTGGGAAAAAGCATTTGATATACACAGGACAAATTAGATAAAATCTAAATAAAACTAAGCACCATATTACACAAAGAACTACAATCTGGTTGGGTTTTTTTTTTTTCAGAAATGATGAGGCACATCTGGAAAGATAATTCAAACAAATTCTCAGATTTGGTCCACTATTTCCTCTGCTTTCATACAGCCTTCCTGTACTTCAACGTGTAGAGTGTTCCCTCACAAGAAGCTCTGAATAGTCCTGGATTCCACTCTAATGTGAATCTCATACAGCGGGCTTGCCATCATCGCTGGTTGGACAACGATGTGGCCTCATATTGTTTTCAACTTTGATAACTCCTGAAGGCATGCAGTGATGCAATATTCCTGAGCATGACACTTACACTGTTTGGGAAACATCAGTGATATAGAAAGCACATTTCTCAGCACCATCTACACACATCAACTCTGTCCACTGCTTTGTTTATGTCATCTTAAAGAATTTTCAATGAACTTAGGAAAACTTCAGCCTTTGCCTTCAAGTTCCTCTGTCATCTGGTTCCCAGGAATCTAAATGGCCAGCTAATGCTCGCGGATGAAATCTGTAATTACCAAATTCAGTCTTCCAGGATAATAATGGTCAAACCTTCTCTGTCTACAGCAGAGTTTGTTTTCAGGGGAAGGTCAAGGACTTGGAATGAATTCCAACAGTAGCTGAGGAACATTCCTGGTTTTATCACCTCTGGCTTCACTACATTCTGCTGCAAAAGCTAAGTACATTTCTGTTACCTGCCTTTCTCTAATGCAAATATAAGCAATATGGATCTCTAAGAAAACACTTCATAAAGATTTTTAAATCTGAATGAAAGCAAAACTTTAAAACGAAAGTGAAACAAACAAATTCCTAACAAAGACAGACAAAATGAAAGAAATGCCCTTATCAAACATGCGACTATTCTACAAACTCCTCCTGGGAGGAAGACCAATTTGTGACAGTCAGTAGTCATGTTTCTTAATGCGTTACTGGAAGGTGATAAGATATGATGATAAGGAAAGCAGTGTAAGAATCTTCATAGAGCAGAAAGATTTCATTGACTGTGATGTATGTCACTGGTGATAACAATGAAAATTTGCCATGCTTATAACCACCTCATGATGCTAAAATGAACAGATTATAGGAGTGGTAGGTGCTCCTTTTAGTGACTAGTTAGCTTTCATGAAAATGGTAGTTAAGCTGAACTAGTAGTTAGTTTGGTTTTCTCCTCCATGCAAAAGTAATTAAGAAGGCAATGACAAAAGGACAGGTATGTCTTGTATTTCTGACTTGAAAGAATTAATTTAGATTAGTGAATAACATTTTCAAAAGTACCTAAATGCTTCAGGCTTTTAAGGCTCTCTTCAAAGTATACTTACTCCACATAATACAGCGTGCTACCAAGAGCCCAGAGCTAGTAACTAATGAGCTAGATCCTATGTCACCTTGTTGAGAAGCAGAATTAATTAGTCCAGCCATAACACCGTACTACCAAAGGTTTGGGCTTCTGGGATCTGTGCTAGTATGGCACTGAGACATATAAATGTACTGTCTCTTGGAGTTTGCTTGCAACACTCCATTACAGTGCACAGACATGCCTTCAAGCACTAAGACTCGTAACACTGATTGAAGGAACCTCAGGCTCTTACAGGTATATAAGTTGCTTTTAAAAATAAGACTTGGGCACCTCTGAAAAAATCTACATCCAAGATACAGTACCTTGGGCAGAGATCCAGGCAAGGGGCTACAAATCTGAAGTGTGAAGTTTAGTTCTCAAAGTAAGATTTGTTGCAAGCTAGATGAAAGAAATTTCAGTGGCCTTTCTAGATAGATGCTGAACATTTTCAAGCTGACAGAAATTTCAATACACAATTATCCTTTCCTTGGAAAATCTATTTGGAGACTTCAGTTGTGATCCAGTACTGCTCCAATATGTGTTTTCCAGTAAGGAAAAGTTCTGTACTCTTCTTAAATAATGGTGTTCTCTTTGCAGTTGCTATTTGTAACAAATATTATTTCACACACCAGCTCTTGTCTTGGTAGTTTTTTGGGAATACCAGAGTCTCCTGCATTAGAATTTTGACTGCAGCTTATCAGCTAGTCTGAACTACTCCTTCCTAGTACTCATTTTCTTGGAGCTTTAGAAGAAAGTGGTGGTGCTTCTACTTCAAAGCTGGCCTCTCTGTCCAAGCAGGCTGTGAGTTGCTCATACTGCGTTTTTGCAACATTTTTGCTATGGTTGGTTCTTTGGGTAATTAATTTCTGAATCTTTTTTTACCCTGCCCTTTTTTTTATCCTGTGAAAAAGTTAGATTCCCTCCATTAAATGTGGTGGCACCACAGTGGTTCTGAACTTCTTGTTGTTACAAGGGGCTAATCGAATGTCACTTTTCTATGTTGCAGATGGTAACTGTTCTAAATTTCACCATTTTAAAAAATGTCAATATGGATTTCACAGTTGTGGATATTGAAAATTTATCAACGATCACTGCCTAAAATAGGCAAAAGAGATTAGCTGGCTCTAGTTTTGGTATAAGTGGCCTCACTCTCTGCCCCTGTCCATTTCAATGAAACCACCAATTTGCATGACATGCGAGTTTGGTCCATACATTTTTACATTTATGCCACTGTGGCTAAAATTGAGGTTAGATAAATAGTGCAATAAAATAAAGACACAGTCAGCAAAAGTAAGTTAAAAGAATTATTTGTCTTTTGATTCAAATTCACATGGGAGGTAATTAAACAAACAGCATCCCCAATGTTTAGCTGTGGGGAGAGGAAACCAATGGTAAAAAAAATCTTCCCTTACAACTGACCTTTTCTCATAGTATGTGCCTTTTTCTTCCTGCAAACAGCAGAACTACATGTATTCAGCCCAGTGAAACTTTGAGGGGGAAAACAGAGAGTCAGACTCCACCCAGCAGAAATTCAACATATTAATATGAAGGTCTGTCAAAACAGACTCTCCTGGCAAAGGGTTTTCCAAGAAATGTTCTTAAATGCTAGTATTATTTGAGTGTTACAATCCCTCCCTCTAGCCTCTCCCTCAAAATGTGCCTCTTTTTATTGTCTCAGGCTTGTCATGAAATTTCCTTAATATATACCATTCTGATACCACCAACTCAGATTTCTGTCAATCTTAGCCCTAGGAAGACATTGTTAGCAGTCACTATTTAAACAACTATTGTTTAGATTTTTGTGAACACTATTAGGTGTTGTGAGGGCTAAAACTTTAGTGGTTAGCATGTATTAGAGCTGCATAGCCGAAACAGATGTGGCAACGATAACAATTGTTAAGAGAAAAGGCTAATGGAGAACAGTATGAATTGCACATATTCAGAAGGACTTTGAGGAGTGTTACACATTACATGGCTTTGGGCCTCCTAGAACTTCTGGGAGAGTTAAAAAAAAGAAAAAAACCCCAACAAACCAATGACCAACATCCTCCTTTTAAGTTCCATGAGGAGGCTCACTGCATTCCCACTGATAGCTGCCAATTTTACTGGTTAGTGTAAAAAAAAAAACTAGGTCACCTGCCAGTCTCTATGCATCTTCTTGGAGATGACTGCTAATTTGATAATGCTAACTTTGTACTTTGACCTGTAGCTGTCAAGAGAGTCTTGCATCTGTGGTTCAAGAGAACTGAAAGTTTTACAAGCAACTTTGCGTATTCATACTCATTTGCTCATCATAGCATACTCTACCAGCAAGAAAAAGGAAGAACAACTGTAGAGTTGAACAAGAGCAATAGCAAAAAACCCCAATGTATTATTCCCTTTGGTTGTGTCGACACACAAAATGAGACTATTGTCACTGAATATGTACTTCAGTGATTTAACAGAAACAGTGTAAATCCCTGTAAAGGTATACATTTCTGTATCAGAATATCTTATTTCTATTTAGCTGAAACCTGCTCATAGTCAGCTAAAATGAAACTGAAACAAAAAGTTTATAAATAAATAAATAATAAAAACAGGCTCTCCACTAATTTTTTTTCTCACCTGTTTAACTAAACTGCATTAAAACCTACCTTAGATTTTAAAAGTGTATTTTCTTTTGGAGGGGAGATAGCCCCAATGGAACATCATCAGAACAGAAAGAAAATGCTACAGTCACCTTTTTCCACACCATTTTGTAATTAGCTAACCCTCCAAAAGAAGGCAATGGGAACAGAGCGGTCCTAGCATTGTGGCCTATCGTATATTTTCCAGATCGTGGCCTCAGCCACTTTAACTAAGACAAGACAACTGCCATGCTTAGAATTATAAACTCAGTTTGCAAGTAATTCTTACTACTTCAGAAAAAGTAGTTACAAAAAATGGTGAAAATAATAGTACCTACATGTACACATGTAATATTTGGGAAGACGGAAATTTCCTTTGGAATGAAAGATACTTTAGTACTTTCCAAGCCAGTCCACAATGAGGACAATGTTATTTTTTAAAATCCTATTCCCTGTTGTTATTGCACATGACATATTACATTGTACTGTACAGTGTGTGGTGACGAGAAATTCCCTGCTTATTTAATTGTGATCCTTCAACGAATTTGAAAGGGAGTGCTTTATTTCCATTTCTTTAATTTACTAGTTCTTTAGCTGATGATTTTATTAACTCTTGTATTTGAGAACTGATGCTTAACAAAAAAAGAAGAAAAAAAGGCCCTTGGCAGTATTGTGAAGGCCTGGAACTGAATAATGCACTTTAATAATGAGGCATAGAGCTATGGCTTTTGCTGATGGCTGTGACCGGCTCTGTGACCTGATTATGTCGCAGAGTGTCAGCAGCTGAGACACTACAAAAGGGAGCGCATCCCATCAAATCTATCTCCATTGTAATCACTTGCACTGCTGAGAGGCTTGTTAGGAGCAGGGAATCCATCAGGCCTCATTAGCACCATTTACCATCAAGAAGCTCAAAGAGCAAATGTGTACCCTCTCATCAGAATAATGAGAACCAAAGTACTCCTATTATCTAATTGGATCAACAATGCCTCTCTCTCTATTTAGTTTCCTGAGCTACTTGTGGACTACAACTCTCAAAAATTTGTTATTTCTTGTTAATTGCCAGGGTGGAGCTGTGCTCAAGGTTTTTCATATACAGAAGGTTTTCACATCTAAAGAGCAAGTCATGGGCACAATGAAGCCTGAGTTCCTCCAAGGGCATTCTTAGATTGTACTGATGCCATCCCAATTAAATTCACTGTTCAATTAAAGTATGTACTGTACAATTACACCATGCTTACTTAGGTTTTTCTATTAACCTAGCAGGAAATAGGATGTATTGCCCTCTCTAACCACAAGACAGTTCATAATGCCAACTCTTATCATGCTACATTTTTACTCTTTACGGTAAAATTTTATTTTGCAATTGCTGAATTAGGATGCATTTTTCTCCTATTAGACAACTCCCAACTTTCCAAGAAAGAAACTAAACTTAGTCAGTACCCTTAGTTAAAATGTATTTGATCCTGTTGAAGTCAAGGGACTTATACAAATGCAACTGATGACAATTAAGCACTATGTTTTCACCAAGTAGGAAGTTGGCTTGCAGGAAGTATTTATGGAAACCAAAAGCATCAACCTTGCTTCCATATTTCTGCCGTTCATCTCCTTACAAAGACCAAGAAAACAGCCAAAATACACATTTCATGTACTTAATAGACATAGTAAACCCCACTCAAAACGTCTAATATTTTCTTTCATTTGCAATAACAGAGCGAAAAAGAGAAATGTCTCGTTGTTACATCTCTGAAGAATCCAAGTGCAGCAATGGCACTAGGATCCTACTGTAAGGGCAGGCTGAAGCCAAGTGGGCAGACAGCTTCTCTTTGAAATCACTGTATCTATTGACAGAGTGGAATCTAGCAATTCTGCTACCCTGGCCTTTAAATTTAAGATATGAAACCCCAGTCCTGCAAACGCTTCCTGGAAAGTGCTGAGGGCAAACAGAATGTAAACAGTGTTACATGGGCCAATAGCTCTTCATAATATGCCTCTGAAAATGAAAATTTGATTTAGAGTCCTCTACCTGTACTATATCAAATTAATCAGGTGATCTGATCATATTATTCCAATGGGTTAGATCTCTTTGCTACAGTGGTCTTGGAGAGCTCTGGTATTACAGTTCGTATTGCCATCGAAAGCAAAAAAAAAAAAAAAAAAAAATTATCATACCATAATTG
The DNA here is from genome assembly GCF_900496995.4 of Aquila chrysaetos chrysaetos. Lineage (NCBI taxonomy): Eukaryota > Metazoa > Chordata > Aves > Accipitriformes > Accipitridae > Aquila > Aquila chrysaetos. The sequence goes on from NC_044006.1 coordinate 30,093,112, forward strand.
TGAATTCAATAAATCAATAACAAATATGCTATATAAATTATAGCATATATATTATATATTATATAATAATATATATAATTTTTTTACTGTGATTGTAAAAACTCCTAGATTATTGGGAATTAAGGCCATGCCATATGTCATTTAAAAGACCATTTCCCTAAATTTGCCATAGCATCTTGGATTTGACCTATAGCTTAATGTCTCCAGGGATTACCGATCACCATATATTTAGCTAGACAGATGGACATTTACAAGCCCATAATTTCTGTAACAGAAGCAGCGTATAATTACAAAGATTGCCCATACAAACAGTCTGGTAAGTCATCCAGCCTTATATTTGCAGGAGTGAATTTTGGGTGTCACACTTGTGATTCTTTGAAAGGGACAATTTTCAAAGGGCAGATTCTTAACATATGATGGAAATCTGGCTCCTTAATGAGTCCAAGCAGATCATTCAGAAATGGAGTATCCCAAATTACTCTTCACTTTTCTTGCTTAGTTGGTATAATTTTATTAATTTGCAGGGAATGTAATTTAATTTCTGGAATGTAATTTAATTACACTGAATAGTCCTGTTTTGTAGACAGATAGCTTCAGAAGTGTGCTTTAAGCAATATGGGTTTATGCTGAATATTATAAAAATGGGTGTTATATTACACACTTATTATCAATATTTCTCTATATTGTGGCGAGGTCTGCAGTACTGATTATAAACCAAGGAACATTTGTAAAAACAAGTAATAAAAAGACAGCTCTTATTTAAAAGAGCTAGGCAAACAGATAGATTCTGTAATTTTATCCAACAATAGGGAAGATTCTTCCTTTCTCTTCTCTTTCTCTGCAACCTGTGGAATTATTGGACTTTACATTATGTGTGGGATAAACAAGACTCAGCCTGAGGGAATCTATAGTTTCATTCAGTGATATCTTCATGGTAGTATTTTTTTTAAACATACAATGAATAGCCACACTTCACTTATGTTTTCTGTGGAGAACACGTAAAGGGAAAACTATTGAAAACTAGTCTGGGTTTATATCTTCAGCTCTTGCAATGAACATCTTTGGTGCCAAGTGCCTCATGTGAGTGGTGATTGTGAACCATTTCTGGAGCACAGATAGAAACAAGCAGGCCTCTAGGTTAAAGTTGATCTGACTATGAGTTATAGGTATTATAACCAACTTTTCTTCCAAACCAATACCCCATCCCTCCAGAAATCTTAATAGGCTTTTGAGAGCCTCCATTTAAAGCTGGCTGCATAAAATGATCCTTTGATGAAAAGGGATTGAAACAAGGGTTAAAGTAGACATTGAAAGGTTATTGTAGAGGGCACATTGTTCATACAATCCTCCTTTAATATGTGTGGTGTGCACCTGCGATAAGATGATTCATTAGATAAGGCCTCACTTTGACAAGCTCCATCGTTCAACCCTCGGGGTAGTGATGGAACAATTCTGCACCCACCCAGTAAATATAACAAGGTCAGCATTTTTTTTTCCTGGGACTTGGATGGTGATAGTGAAGCTCAGGATGCATCTTTGTTTATGTGTTACGTTAAAAAAGGGGGGGGATGACACTCCTATAAAGGGTTGTCTTCTATTTTTTAATGGGCCAAAACAAAAAATGTCACCCCATCCCAATTAAATAACGAGGTGATAGAAAATTAACAGGAAAAAACCTGCTCTTCACAGTAAGAGTAGAAACTAAACATTAGATTCACATATCATCCAAGCTGCATCATTTCAATACATGTTTACCAGGGCCTAACATCCACATAAGCACTGTGGATATCACTGTACGTGCAATTTGTAGCATTTAGAATAATGACATTCAAATTGCTCAGTTACCAGGTCCCATCATAAGTTACACTGACAGATTTGTTGCAGTGACTTTATGTGAAACAAGTAGTTGTGTTAATTTTAGTCCTAGTAAATGCAATAAAGAATGACAGTGACCACAATCTGAAAGGTACTTAAGCATGCTGCATCAATGGAATTATTTATATATATATGGGTTCAGATGCATATCTTTCTGCATCATATTAAGACTGAAACTGAAATAGTTTGCAACAAATAAACAGCTCCCAAATGCAGATAATGCACAATCTCTCTCTTAGACAAACCATAAGTTTCTGTTTGGAAAATTTTCTTTAAAGCAAAAGTTTCTCCCAAATTGCATTACAGACTGGCAGATACATTGCAAATTACTTAACTTATTTAATCAACAAATGAGTAAGCCACCCAGTTAAATTCATCCCAGATACTTCATTATAATTTAAGTTGTGTTCCTTTACTTAAAACCTTTAATACCTTTTTAGAAATTAAGTAATACAGAAATGCTACAATCTGCAAAAAAGTGTAGTCTTAATAGTACAGTAGCGCTTTAATATAGTTGTCTGTTATTAGGTATATATAAGTGGAAGAAGACAGCTGGTATGTTTGTTCAGAATCACAGGGTTGCTGGACTTTTAAAATACCATATTACCGCACTATTGTGATCTTTTCAAAAGGTTGAATTAAAATAAAGCAAACCCTAAGCCCTTTCTGGCTTGAAAACACTTTCTAACAGCTCTTAACTTCCTCCCAGTTCTCAGACTTTCCATTTCTTAGCTTGTCTGGCAAATCAATATTTATTTATCTTCAGTATGTGCACTTTTAAATTGCTGTCATACAAGCGGAACTCATTTTTGTCCCAAGATCAGCCTGCCATTAGAATTCACTGTTTGCTCCATCTTCTACTCACCTGTCCTTGTGCATTAGTGACGAGTTGACCTGTGACCCCCTGAAGACTGGAGAGGGCATTGCCAAAGGCCTGGGAGCTTGCTATTGAGCCCATGGCTGCTGCTGCTGCAGCCGCTGCTGCTTGACTGGCTAGTGGATTATTAACCAGCTGAAAAAAGAAAGAGAAGATCATGGTAAACTCCCCGACAAACACAGAAACACAGAGTGCTAACTGGATAACACAAAAGTGATGGTGCTAACGTGGGTAAAAACCTGTCTACTCCAAGAGCTTGAGTAGTTTTGAGAGGTTCTTATTTCTGAGACTTTGGTGTCTTTGACAATGAATGGTTTTTAAAAAGCCAGAGGAAATTCAATGTTAATGTTGAAGAATAAAACTCTTTTTTTAGCCTTTATTCTCTCTTTTTTTTTTTTTTGAGATATGCTTGATGTGTTTCCTTAGGTTCAATGTGTTAATGCTGCAGGTGTAACAGCCTAATCCTGCTGCAAACAGCAATCAGTGAAAGATTAGCATTTGATTTGAATGGCAGTGGGATATTTACTTGGGGATATTCAGAACAGAGACTATTTTACTAATGACCCCAGAAATGAGAAAAGCCTGCAGATCCTTTTATTTTATATCATTAAAGAACTGGTCTCAACATCTAGATAAATCACAGCAGAGGACTCAACCCTGTGATTAAGTTCAGTAGAAACTGATTAAAAATTCAAAATTAATTTGCAAAATATGATACTAAGCAACTTACTGCTTCTCAACTGCAAATGATTAATTGAAGGATTCATAAATTTTCAGGAAATGAGTTGTACTGCCCACTTCAGTCGGTTCTACCCGCATGCTCCACATAAAGCATAAAGCACAGTCATGGCTTTCACCTTAGGAGACTATGGGAATCCCACAAAGGAACACTCCTATTAACACTTGGGTTTATCCAACATACAAAAATGTGTGTTTCTCTGTCAGAATCAAATGTCCTCCAGGAGATGGCTTGTTCACTGGATTAATGTGAAGTTTATATTTTCTCATCCTTTTCTAAGAATGGACAAACTTTGAACCAAGCACACGGGGATGACAGTTAAAAAAAAAAAATAAAATGCTGGGAACCATCATCACTGGGATAGCTGTCCTGAGAGCTATCGAAAAACCGGAGTTCAACAGGCTGAAAATGTATTTTAGAGTGGGTTTGCCCCCCTAAGAATCATTGTGTTTTAGCAGAGCTTGCAAAATGCACATTAGCAGGGTAAAGTAGCCAGAACTTTGAGGGAGAAAAAAGTCTGGGGACAGCAAAGACATTTTTTCTTAGGCTGGGATGAAAATGCTGAAGCTAACTCAGAAAAGCTTAATGTTTGAGCTGAAATTAGTAGGAGTTCTAAGTCCTTAGATGACAAGTAAATTATCAATCCTATAGAAATGGAGAGTCACAGACACCAGTAAGGGATGTACTCCACAGACAGGCTCTGCTTCAAAATAGGTTATAAAAAATTAATCAGTGATTAGTAGATGTTTTAAGCATGTTACAGATATGAGTAGTGTGTATGTTATAGATGTTTAGAAGCCCATCAGTAGAAGATGTCAGATGTGGTTATAATCTATGCTTATAAGAAACCTACTTGTCTGTTGGACGTTGCAAAATCTACAACAATTGATTGGTCATACATTAAAACATCTATTAATCATTCATTAGCCCTTCATGAAGTATTTATAAATGGAACCTTGATATAAAGTGTTGCCTAAAGGGGTGCCTTGGGCACATCCAATCCCTCTAGAAATTGTAAAGTAAATAACTAAATAAAGATCAGTAGCAATGCTGGACAGAAGAGATTACTTTTTTGGAGGAAATATTTTGATTTGGAAAAAACTGTTATATGAATCTCCAAAACCAGTCTGTGGCATCCCACGGCAAGAAAATCAAGCAGGAATAAAACACAAAGGGGGAAACTGCAATGACTGCTTGATTAGCAGTCCTGATGAGCTGTGAAGAGAGCAGAGATGGGCACAATGACCAAAGCGAAGCTCGGTCCCTGAATGCAGAGCGCAAGCAATTCCACTGACTGCACAAGGTGTGAGCCCAAATGTAGTTCCATGCAATCCTCAGTGACTTGGGTGGTGGTACCTGAGCATGGCAGTACAATGCCAGATAACAGTATAGATAAACTTGTCTGTTTTCTGCTCAAAACAGTGACATTTCTTTATTGTCCAGATCAGAAGCTGGTAAACCCTGCCTTCCACCACAGCACTTCATGGGCAGCGCTGGGACTTGGAGGAATTCCCTTGTAGCTGTAAATACTTGGAGAAGAAAGGGGCAGCAGCAGAAGTGTAACACTTTCAGAAAAGGCCTTCTACAATCTTATTAGGAACCCATAAATTACTGCACCTATGATCCTACAGCATCTGACTGCAGGTATAAATGATAATCTTTGCACGGTTACCTAACATCAGCTAATAAACTACACTAGCTGCTATAGTTTACAGCTTCAGTTGCATATAGGAACAGTTACTTGGGGAGCATAAGTAAGCTTGTAAATCTGGAAACTACAAAGGGTTAAAACCTTCTAAAAATCAGACTATCACCTCCTAGAATCTCCTTTCCATTTTTCTTGCTCCACTTTTCAAAAACTGTACATTTTCAAATACAACAATAAAATTTAATTACAACACACCCTGGAGACAGTCAGGATTGCTTTTAGTTGCATCACAGAGATAAGCTACTTATTAAAAATGATGGCAGAACCTATGATATGCATAGGTACCCTGGATAGTACCATGTTCCAGGAAAAATCACAGTGAATGGGCCAACTCACAGGGTAACAGACTTCCAAGTGCATATAAAAACATCCCTATCTATTCATAAGTCTGATTAAAAATGAGAAGATGCATTTTTCTTTGAGTGCTTTGGGAAGCTGTTGACTGCAAGTTACACTCTGTTAAATCGTCCCCTTTTGTATCATGTGCAAATTGGGGATAGAGAAACACACCTCATTTCATTATGTCTAGACACCAAGGTAACTTCTAACACATTATATCTTGGTTTTATTTTAAAAATAAAATCTCTGACTTGAGAGGTTTATGCCATTTCCCTCTGCAGGTTGGATCCCTGAGAACACTTACTGGAAATATTAGAAATATATTATGAAAGAGCCCACAAAGGGCTGTTCCCATTTTGTTTCTGTATTTAAATAATGATTTAATTTGTGAGGCAGAGACATTTGGAGCTGTCAGTTCCAGTGCTCAAATTTCTGCTGCCACTCAAAACACCAGCCATAACAACAGGTAGTAGCAGCCAGGCCTCTCAAGGATGCCTCCGCTAATGACATGATTATATGGGGAAGCAAACTTTATGAGGAAGAATCTTGTAATAACTGAGTAGCTTCAGTACATTTTTCTGACTTACCAAAGCAGAACTTTCAAAGGAAAAGCATATGAAGGTTGTTCTGCTCTAACTCAGTGTAAAGCAGGAGCCATTCCACTGCAGCAAACAGAACTCAAATAAAACTAATGTGTAAAATGATGGGGGATGAATGAGGCACTACTTATAAGATCCTAAAACTGTGACACGTGAAGTAAGAGTTTATGGGTGCTTAAGAAATAGTCTTCAAAAAGAACAATTTCAAGAAAAGTGTGGTAGAGTCAATGCTGCAAGCAGCTTTCTTGAGAGCCACAGATACTTTTATCTTCTGGAAGAATACCCTCTGCCTCTCTTTTTTTCGAAAGCTAACTTAGTATCTCAGTGAATTTGCTGTGAGAAACTGATCAAGCATTCATGTATTGTTGAATACAAGATCAGATTTGATAGCCTACACAGTAATTTTACTTTTTGTCTATAAAGGGCATATCCTACTGAATTTTCATTCCCCTGGTCTGGAAATCGAAGAGCCAGTTTTACTCATTACAACATCACTCATTCAAAAAAATATAAAGAAAAAAACAAACGGTTTGACTGATGAAAAGCCAAGACATTTCAGCATGCCAGAGCATCATATGAAAAAACGTGCCTGCAACCTGAAAGGTAAGGTCACTTTATGTAGTGCCAGTATAAGAATAAAGTTATATCTTGTGTGTTTTCTAAAGGACTTGTGGGAGAGGCTAAGAGTGAAGATACACTATCTGAATGCAGCAATGGAGAATGGAGGGACATATTGTGGAGTAACAGCAGGCATAACTTCAGTTTACAAAATAGTATCGGTGTTTTTCAGGAAGGCTGTTAAAAAATCACATTTCTGGATATCTCCTAGAGATTAAATTAGTGTAGAAAAGCAGTATATTTGATTAGGAACTGACAGATTGTCCTGGTTTCAGCTGGGATAGAGTTAATTGTCTTCCTAGTAGCTGGTACGGTGCTATGTTTTGAGTTCAGTATGCAAAGAATGTTGATAACACTGATGTTTTCAGTTGTTGCTAAGTAGTGTTTAGACTAATGTCAAGGATTTTTCAGCTTCTCATGCCCAGCCAGCGAGAAAGCTGGAGGGGCACAAGAAGTTGGCACAGGACACAGCCAGGACAGCCGACCCAAACTGGCCAACGGAGTATTCAATACCACGTGACGCCACATCTAGTCTACAAACTGGGGGGAGTGGGGGCAGGGGATCGCCGCTCCGGGACTAGCTGGGTGCCGGTCGGTGGGTGGTGAGCAATTGCACTGCACATCATTTGTACATTCCAATCCTTTCATTATTGCTGTTGTCATTTTATTAGTGTTATCACTATCATTATTCGTTTCTTCTTTTCTGTTCTATTAAACTGTTCTTATCTCAACCCACGAGTTTTACTTCTTTTCTCGATTTTCTCCACCAACCCACTGGGTGGGGGGGGAGTGAGTGAGCGGCTGCGTGGTGCTTAGTTGCTGGCGGGGGTTAAACCACGACACAGATCCTCAGTCTCTTATGCTGTCAGACAACCCTTTCTGTAGGGAGCATCACACTGCTAGATCAGCTACTGATCAGCTACTCAGAATGTTTGCCTAAACCAATGCTTTTCAAGGGAAAACAGAAAAATCTGTTTATTTAAATAACTCTAAAATTTGAGAAGAATTCAGCAATGGGTCTCAATCAGAAACACGTGACGTTTTTCTATGCAGACTATGTGAAAAATGATCATAGAAATTAAATTTTTATTAGCATGGCATTTGCTTTCGTGGGAATTTTTAACTGAGAATCTATGTGAATTTTATCTGTGTTTAGATTATGAGAGAATTACACGTTAAAATCTAATGGGTTTTATTCCCATTTTTTCACAGTGGCTCGTGAGACATATTCTGGGTAGTAGTCACTTGGCCTTAAGGGAAACAGACTGTTTCAAACTGAGCACAGGCTTCTGAGGATATTCTGGTACCTTCCTCATTACTGTGACCAGCATGATCATCTTTACTGGGTGTAGATGGCCAGGTTTTGGTAGCAGGGGAGCTGCAGAGAAGGAGGTGAGAAAAAAAAGACTGAACACTACAGAGGGAACACCAAGGTCAGAGAAAGGAGGAGGAGGAGGAGGTGCTCCACAGCAAGGCAGGTATTCCCACTGTAGCTCTCAGAGGACCCCACACTGGGGCAGATGGATATTTCCTGATGAGAACTGTGATCCGTGGAGAGCCCACTCAAGAGCAGGGGAAAAGTGTGAAGAGGAAGGAGCAGCAGAGAGGAACTGTCATGGACTGACCACAGCCCCCCATACCCCTGCACCAGTGGGGGTGGGTGGAGGAGTCAGGAGTGAAGGACTGAAGTTAAATCTGGGAGAGGGGAGAGGAAAGTTGTTTTAATATTTGTCTTTTTGTTTCTCACTACCTGAATCTATTTTAATTGGCAATAAATTTAAGTTAGTTATCCCCAAGTTGAGTCTGTTTTGCCTGTGACAGGGATTGGTAAGCAGTCTCTCTATCTTGACCAGTGAGCTTTCTCATCCTATTTTCTCCCCCATCCCACTGAGGCAGTGAGCGAGCGGCTGGGGCGGAGGGTGGCTGTTAGCCAAAGCTAACCCACCACACCATCCCATTACATTAACTGTAGACTATATCTAACAACAACAATATGCAAGTGTCTTCAATACTTTGAAGACACAGAAGCAGAGCATTCCAACCTAGATACCCATATGCTTGGTTTCTAAACATGAATGAATTGATGCAGAAGTACAGTTTCCCTGGAAGTCCCTAGTAGCTCTTCTGGCAAATTCTTTACATAGTATTAATGCGTATATTCCCAATTGTCTTCAATATGCATATATACCTTGTACCAGTTGATAGCTCCCTGGACCTGCATTGAATCTCAAAATCCCTGAAGGGATTTTAAAAAAGACACTGGAAAGACTGCTTCAACTTAATCCTGGGAAAGCACGTAGATACCACAGTGATGAGTGCCAAATAAACGTTTGTAATAATCAACAATAAGAAGACCACTTAGCATTTATATAGAATTTTGCAGCCAAATTTTTCAGCTGTGGGTGCCTGAGCTCTGCTGGTTTAATTTATTTTTAGGGTCTTAGGCAAAAATAAGTCAAATTTTCAAGAAACCTGTGAACATGCAGATCCCAAGAAAGCCAAGAGAGAATACATAGGTAACATAAAACAAAAGAAGTTAATTTTATCCAAAAAGATACTATGATCAAACATTTTGGAAATGCTGTGTGTTTTAGATATCAGTTAGAGACTTTTTTTTTCATTGTGACCCTCCCCTCCCTTGTTTTTAGTTTATGTAATAGGATAATTACAACGTTTAACATTTATACATGAACAACAGGGTAATATGTCTAATAAAATGGCTGTCATAGAGCCTAACCATGCATAACTCCTTGAAAACATGCCCCAGCAGGCAAATGTTTGAAGCAAATCCCAAATAATGAAAAAAATAAATCTGTCAACATTTGGGTTTTGTACAATGGTGGGATATGATCAACCTATAAACTACAATGTAGTTACAATACCCAGACCCATCCAATAATGTCTGGTTAATTCAAAACTGCACAGGTCTGTATTTGCAAATGGCTGTAGATGGTAAGAGTTCCAAATAGGCTGCTTAGACAGGCATTTTAGTATATGCACATATATCAGAAATTTATGTGCAGAATACAATGTAGAGACAAGGATATTGGAATATCTGAAAGCACCAACTTGCCAGGGACACTTAAAATATCTGGTTCTCACAGATACTTAATCTGCTCATTATATACATTTATTGTGGCTGAGCTATTTGCTGTCTAAATCTATGCTGAATTTTCTATCAGGAATAAGTACTGATAGTGGTATCACTGATGCGACATGACTTGATTCGATGCAAAGCGACACGACCTGAGGTGACGGGAAGCACGCAATGCCCATGTATGCCTTGATATGGCATAGATAGAGGAGGACGCATAAAATTTCTCACAATATCTTTGTAAACAAGGTGCTGCTGGTCAAATTTGAACCAGTCTAAAAAGCTACAATAATAACTTACAAAATAAAAAAAGGCATATTTTTAATAGAGCCATGGCAAAGCAAATAAAGAGAAGACATCGTTCCCAGATGTCTAGGACCAAACTGCTGGAGACATGAATAATGAAGAATACATTAAGGCATGGGCAAGGACTGAGTAGAAACCACCCTAGCCATTTTCATTTCTGCTCTATTAGTGACAGAAAAGCGAGGAAAGGAAACTAGAGGAAAGGGATCCTGTTTGTGTCTAATCCTACAAGAGAAACTAAATCGAAGGTGTCAGCATGTCTGAGGCTGGGTCTTACATGGTTACCAAAAAGAAGAGTGAATATATTTAAATATATTTAATAAATATAAATAACTACAAAGAGTAGCTGACTCCTTTGGCAGCAGGTCAGTACTTATACATTGCCCACAGATTCTAGTCTTGTGGGTTCCTGGCTGTCCACATTTATAACTTACAAGTATGAAATGTTCCAGAGATGTATAAGCTGGCACACACTGTTCCAGATTTTAATTAAACAGAGCCATCTTGGATTAGTCTGGTTAGTTACCTTTATGTTTATGCAGTCTTTAATATACCTACAACTGTTTATTTTATACATGATGTAAACATACTGTAAACAAACTACCTCATCTGACTTGATGAAATTTTGCATTGCTACTAATCATAAATTGTATTGGTGCTCATAAAAGAGGAAAGAGTACTGAAAAAATTAGCTGAATTCTCTAATTTTCTGAAGTAGTTCCCATGTGTGGCAAGAATGAAAGCAAAGAGCATTTCCTAAACTTTCTGAAAGGGGCTGCAACTCAGCTCATTTCAGGTTGATTAGTTCCTTGGTTCCTGTGTTTGTCTATTTTAAAATGATTTATCTAGCTTCTGAAAGATCCTTTCCCCACAAGAAAAATGGTTACTTCAGGGCTCCTTTGCTGCTAAAAAAATGAACTCTTATCAAAAGGAAATTGCCATCTGTCTTCTCGGATAAGAGCCCAGCACTTGGGTCTCAGTGATCTAGCCTCTGTAGAAAGTGTGTCAACCTTAAGACACATCAAATTAATCTCCTTAATCTAAAACATTTATTTGCCTTTAATTTGAATGTGTGAACGGCACGTGCACATGTAAATATGACCATTTGCATATATAAATGTTAAAAATGCAATGTGAGGTCAGACCATGATAATATGACGCTTTATGTTGGGTATTTGAGAAAATATTTCCGAACAGTCTCGTTTTACAGTGCAATATGCAATCTTAGTATACATGCCTGGAACTGTTTATTCAAATATTCATATTAAAAATCAGACTTTTAGGTACAGACCTTCTCTTTTGCCCTTTGAAGAATAAATCCTACTTAATACTTAGGGACACATTGCTGACTGAGAACATATACAAGGCTTCTTTAAAAATTTTAAGCCAGCTACTCTACAAAGATCCTCATTTTTGAAGTTGGAAATACATCTGGATACTTTCATTTATTTGTAATGTAATAGTGTCACCAAATAGGTCTACTTCCATGTAAGCTAAGTGCTTACATTGAAATCTCATTGACTTGAACATGAACAAGATCAGATCTAAACCTGGACCTATATGGAATATTTTTCTTTTCACTGCTTTCAGCTCCAGACTTTCAGCTCCTTACTAGATGCACCGCCCTGATACAAAGTTGAATGATACAGATGATTCCTGAATGCAGTGGAAAGATTGCTGGCAAAGATACAGGTCAGTCCAAAATCCAAATCTGGTTCTGAATCCAGATATCTAGAAAGCTGGAAGGACTGAATCCTCTGCGGTTAGGTCAGTTTGCCCCAAAGTCAAAATGACATAAACACCATAACTGATACCACGTGTTTGAAAAGTTCTGTATTTTCCAGGTTTCACGGAGAATATATAAGATACCAAATCAGTTGAGACACTGATTTTTAATTAGACGTTTGAGTTTTGCTGAAATCTCAGTATACAAAGTGAGATTTGAGCAGTGTGACCAAAGTTGAAGGAAGCATTTAGTTTGAAAACCTTAAAGTCAAAACCACATTTCTAATAAAATAAATATAACAGGTGAGTGATAGCCACTAAAACAAGAAACCGGAGTAAAAGTCTATGTGAGGGGAGAAGGCATGCAAACAGGGATGCTGTTCAGCTGTTTGCTGTCTGTGTGTCAATGGGGAGATTACTGCTGCTAATCCTTTTCTAAAGACAGAGCAATGAACACTTACAAGCCTGCGCTCCCGCTCCTTGCACCAGCACTATGTGAGCATATTGCATCTCAGGTGGTAGCAGGCTCCTGCCACATTCACGTTTGGAAGGCTTAATTTGACTATAAACATGTAAGAAGTCACTAGATTACACAGGACTGACTACAGCACTTTAAAGCCACTGTTTATACATACATACACCCACTGTTCTCTTTTTCACTAGCAGTCCTGCTCTGTACATAAAGCTACATACAAACTGGTAACAATTGTGTGTTTAACATGCCAAAAATTGTGCTCTCAATGCAGCTCCTACGGAAGAGGAAAGGCAGAAGGGTTGATAGTTTAATGCAGTCACATATGTAACATTTCCACAGAGCACCCTCCCTCCTCTCAGGCACTTCCATCTCATTTGGTGTTAGCAAGAAACCTGCTCCCCAAAATGAGCTGCAAGTCCTGCCCCAGAAGCAGCACTGCCAGAGCATGCTTATGCATGCTGCATGGGACTGCGCTCAGCATTAACTACGTGATTCCAGGTTTAATTTTGTTAGTGTTCTTCTGAGAGGTGTACAGAACACTTACCAGTTATTTTAAATTTACTCATTGCCTCAAAAGCTTTTTTTTTTTCCTTTTCTTTTCTTTTCCATAATCCAGTCATGTCACACCTTTCGTGTGACTCCTCTCTGGGTTTTTCTGGGGGGTGGGTATAATTTTTTTTGCCATGATATGCTCTCCTTCCGCTTTTACCTATTTGATTCCTTTTCTCTGATCTCTTATCTCCAGTCTCAGCCACTTTGCTCATGTCACTCTGGATCTGGTCACAATAGGTTTTCCATATGGGAGTTCACACAGAGCTGCAAAAGCAGCAGTAAATCTACTGTGTCTGTAATGCTGCCATATTAATTCCTAATCAATTTCAAAGCTGTATTTGAAACTCATATATTTCACTTCAGCAAAATCAAAATACCGTCAAGTTGCCAACAGCAAATGAAACTTGGAAATATAATTAAAAACACATAGGCTAGGAATGTATTGTTTCTGAGGTCTTTGCAATTGCCACTGTGCTAGGCACTATAAATTGATGGCAAGAGGGTATATGAAACTGAGATCCTCTTATAAGAAAAGCATAGCTCCATATTGCTGGAGGTAACAGAAGAACTGCTGTTAGCTGCATGTGAGTGATGACTGCAAGTATAAACTGGAGAATTTTTTTTGCTGCAAGGATCAATTCCAAACTGGTTAAAATCTGAGGCTGAGATCCTGCAAAGACTGCTTAAAGTTAGCCTGCATGCAAGTCCTAATGCAGTCCTGGGTAAACTCGAGAGAGTTTGTGTTAGTGTGTTCTTGTGACTGTGATTTTTCCAGTTCACAGATAAAGATGTGGTGTGAATTATACTCCACATTATACATGTCACTACATAAAATCACATGAAAATATTAATTTACCCCTATGCTGGTATTACTGTATTTTAAACAAAAGTCATGGCAAGGTTTAGCTCCTATTGTCCTCTTTGTTTTGTGTGGAGGTAGAATGTCAGAAATAATGCCTGTGTTATTATTCAGTATCTGCTACTGGCTGAATGCATAGCCTGGGGAAAGTCTAATTATCATTTACAATAAATAATTTCCTCCATGTTTATTATCAATGGAAATCTACTCATAGACATTCAGCCAAGGAATTCTGCTATATGGGCAAAAATATGTACTATCTTTTTCAACAGCAGCTCAGCTTACAACCTGAATGTCTGTAGCTTTTTCATTAAATTCATTATTGCCTTATTGTACCTAGAGTCTTGTTCTTCCATAAGGCACTGTCAATAGACAGACAGATGAATTTCTTCATGTTCTAAGTATTTTCTACTTTTATCTGTTGACCAGATTCACAAAATATTTATGGGCCCTGTAGCAATTCTTGCGCTTTACAAAACAAGGGAATTTTTTGTGCTAAAAATAATGTAAGTTCCAAGTTCTTGGTCTGATTCTGATTTCTCTTCACCAGGATATAAATCTGGTGCAATTTTAATGAGGTCAGCAGAGTTGCAATTGGTTAAAACAGAGGTAACTACTGTCAGAATCAGCCCCTTCAATTTCTAGTAGGCTTCAAATCTGCAGTAAGGGGGGAATGATACTCTCATTTGAAATACTAGAATTGACTAATTACACTGATATTTTATTTAAATCAAATAGTGCCACCAAAGGCCTGATTTTTTTTTGTTGTTGCATTTATGCCACTGTAAACTAGAGAAGCTATCCATTGAAGTCAGAAGTCAAAACATTTACACCTACAGCTGTGAAACAAATGGATTTTTCTGTTTGCAGACTGAAGAACTCCCTCGAAACACCCTACTCACCCCCTCAAAAAAAAAAACCCCAAACCAATAACAAAACACAGTTCAGGCAGACCTGAAGTGAAAAAAAAAAATGGTAAAGAAATAAATTTTAGGTCACATGAAACACTTGGTTCAGACCAAAATGATTTCTTGAAAGGAAATGTAAAATGGATCACCCTCACAGATGGGTGTTTTATAAATTGAGTGGAAATATTTTATTTCAAAGAAATCATTCTTACATGCCTTTTCCTAATCTCACCCACTTTGGGGTGGGAGGAACATATATATGTTCCCAACTATTTGCCAAAACACACCTTTGGAAAGGGTGCAGTCTGCAGACCTCTTTGCAGCCACTGGTACTGGTGGGTGCTACTGGTAATTCTGTCAGTAAAAGGGGTAAGCCAAGGGTCAAAAATGTTTTTGCAGGCAACCCAGTCAGACAATGCTGTTGTTCTAACACACCTCCAACAAGGCAGAAACTGACGAATCTAGCCTGAGTGCAATTAAGGCAGGACTCTTTCACTACACCTATCACATTCGTATTGTTTGTACATGCAATAAAACAAATACTCCCTGTAAAATATGAGGTATGTGCTGTATGCTTTCCAACCTTAAAGCTGAATATATCCCCTTGAAAAGAAAAACTTCACAGAGGGCACTCGCATGGTTTCTTACTGTACCAGGAGAAAAAAGATGAACAGAAAATGGATGGCCTAGTTTTAAGTATGTATTAACTGAACACAAAACGAGGGTGCAGACAATCTGCATTGAATTGTTTCCTTTTTCAACAACGGCAATCAGCAGGCAGGTAAAAAGCCTCTTAGTTTCACCTCAAAGAGGCAGACAAGGACTTTGAATTGCAGAAGACCTGGTGAACATCAGCCAGCTAGAAAAGGCAAACAAGATCAACAGCCTGAACTAAACCAGAAGTTATTACTTCTGCCTGGGTCCAGCAGCCAGTTTTTTGGTTGTAGCTGCAAGCGAGCAATGTGATTGTGCTGAGGGGGGATTTCCTTTCCCTCTCCTGAAGACCCTGAGCCAGCTGAGCATTGCAGGTTGCTAAGGCATCTGAACCAAGATCTGCAGGGAGTGAGGGACAAGGGTTCATCTGGCAAGTTCACTGTAATGCAAGGATTCCCTGACATTTCCACTGTTGAATCCCACACTGGGGGATACCAAAAGGCTTCTTTTCCCCACTGGTCTGACAAAGACCTAATTTAAAGCAGATTTACCCGATACACTGTTAGAACTCCAAAATATTTCCTTTGATTTCAAGAAAATTACTCTGCTTATTTAAATCAACGTTAGTGAAATCAGACCTCTCCCTTTGCTCCTAACTAATATTCATCCAAAACCAGTGTGCCTCTTAAGAGCTATCAATGCAACAGGTAGAGTCCCATGGAGGTCAGCATAATTGCACCAGCTTAAAGCAAGGCAGAATTTAGCGCATTGATGCTGGCTTGTGAAAAATAAATCAGAAAATTTATGGATATTAAAAACAGTGTTAAAACAGGGTGTTTTATACAGTAATTATAAGGTTATTTCTCAGTAATTCAATCTACTGAGGGTGAAAATATCTTTTTTATTGTTGCCTATGATGGTAATAATTCTCTCTGGCATCTCTAAAAGCAACAATAGCTTTTCATTGATTTTGCTTAAAAGGAAAGTTCAGGGTTAGAAAATTAGTATTTCATGTGGAAACATGAAAAACTTTCCAAAGTATATGCAATGGAAATAGTAATAATTATGTTTGAGGAGGAAGGAAGTCTTGTGATTAGGGTCCCTGGGTAGAGATCTAGAAATCTCAATAGGAGTCCAATTCTTCCACATATTTTCATTTCTTTAATTTCCTGTCTGAAAAATGAGAATAATAAAACTCCCTTTCTTTCATCCTGTTTGTTTGTTTTCTCTTTAGATAATACACCTCAAAGTCCATTAGGACTGGATTACATATGCACAGGCACCAAAGTAAGGCAAGATCCAAATTAAAATAAATTTTCTTATTTCAGGGTAAATCTGCATGTGGAATACTTCTTCGTGCTCCCTGCACGGTACATAGTGATTTATGTATTTATCTAGTACTTATATAAGTTGGGCACTTAAGCCACTGCCATAATGTATATACAGGTAATATTAATGGAGACCAAAAAATTCCTCTGAGGTACAGGAATGAACATCTAAGTGAACTAGCAAAGCTGCTCACAAAATGTAGGTTTTTAACTAAGAAGGATATAAATGGTAAAAATAACTACAAGGAGGAATTTCAAAGTGAAGGCTGACTTTACACAAGGAAATGGTAGATTCAGGAGACCATAGTATGTATGTCTGGATCTGCTGCTGTTTATAAATTAACTGGTTCAACTTTGTTGACTTACATTATCAGAACACCCTGCATAAATGAAAGCCTTGCCTTCTCTCTGAAGTTGCAATCTGACAACATATATATTCTTTAGAAAAAACTAATTTTACCTTTAATACTCTGGAAACTTCCTGTAAGATAAATCTATTGCTCAACTTGCCACTGCAGTGGTGGGGAAATCCCCCATGTATCCTGCCATTCCTTCTGGCTTTCTGTTTATTCACACTCTTGTAGTAAATGTCACATATGATACTTTGTTTTTATCAAGTCCTATTTTAAAATGAATTACAGTAACTCACATAATGCTTACTTGAGCTCTAGACCTATCACTGCCTTATTATGCAGAAAAGATGACTCACTTGTATAAATGACCCTCATCAGATACCTGTTAAAAGATAATAAAATCAGGGAGGGAAATTGTATGTCAAGCCACAAGACCTGTACTACAGAGTACTACAGGCGCCTTATTTATGATTGGCACTAACTGGCCTCCAGGTTGGTGGGCAGAGATGAGTAGCCATGGATGCAAGGCCTCATCCACTCATCCGTACAAGTGGCTGTTGTGTAAAAGAAGGGTTGATGATACAGTGGACAGCACTAGGGAGCTCTTGTTCTGCCTCTCGTCTGTCACTGCTGGGACACAGATGGTTTTGTCTCCAGCTGGAGCTGCCCCGGTGGCAGCCAGCTCCCCACATCACTGGCAGTGTCTTGGGGATGGCTTCTGTCCCAGGAAGGATGGCTCTAATTGGCCTAATTTGTTTTCTTGTTTGGGGTTTTGGGGTTTTTTTTTGGTGTGACTTCTAGGCGCGTATTCTTTCAAATGTTAGCAATCATACCCCCCTTCAGGGTATTCTTACTGCCTAAGACCTACTTTTGCCTCCTTGCCACTGTCTCCTCATTACTCGGAGAAAGTTGGAGAGTCAGTAGAGACCATGTGCTCCTGCATGCTATCCCATGGAGCAGGCTGAGTACAGGGTGCCTTTGAATCTTCAAAATACATTTATTAGCCAGAACCGAAACTGAAGGTGGTGCTTTACTCAGGGGAACTCAACAGATAGTGTTGTAAGGGCATCTCAAGTTAAGATTCTTCTCACACAGCTGAGATTTACATCTAGTGCTTACCACCTATTCTTTACAAATGTCCTGGATTGGATAAGCAGTAATAAAGGCAGTGGGAAAAACGTGCATAATCAAATTATTCTTGGGCTACCCTTTACCTCCAAAAGAGGGTAAAAGTTTGAAAAGACCTAGTACAGCTGGAGGCCTGCTCTTTGCTTACACCAATGTAAGGAAGGTAAGAGTCAAGCCCTAACACTATAAATCCATAAACTTAAAAGTAAAAATAAATGGACAAATAATCAAATTACACTATTACTGAACAAACATGCAGCAATAAAAAGAAAGGAACTCCACAGCAATGTTGTACATGGAACATATTTGCCAAACCTGCATCAAAAATGTCCTTGAAGCCAAATTACAAAAGACAACAGGCATAAAGGGAAAACTGAGAAAAAAGGATATAAGAAACAAAAAAGCAATCACAGTTTAATCGGTTGCCTTTAGGACTGAGCCCTGGAAGTCCGTGACTCTGAGTGTGTATGCATGTGTGTTTGTGTTTAAGAAATGTGCAAGAGAAAATACATGAAATGCAGGATTGCTCCATAAACTTTAAAAAACAAGTAACAGCCTAATACAGGTTACCATCTAATATAGGCTACCATCTACTATAGGTGATATGCTATATCAAAGCAAAATCAAGAAATATGTCATATATACATTTTGGAATGTTCCCATTACCCAAGCAGAAGACAAGTAAAAAAATGTATATAGAGATTAACCTCACCAAGGATAAAGAAAATTACAGGTCTTAAATTATATTTACAGAACCAAAGCACTGCTGAACTAATAAACGAAGTAACTAATTCTCACATATCAACACAAGAGTGCTGAAACATAAAAAAGTGGAATCACAAGAATGACTATCGAAATTATTATCTTAAATCAGACACACGACATACAACACATCATAAACTCACTAAATCCTAGATTAGGAATAGAAGAGAGAAGACTATAGGTAAATCAAAACACTTATGTATTTCTGTCATCTTTCTGCATCTCATGAAGCCGATACACCAGTCCTGCTGTGCAGAAGATCTAGGAGATGATAGGCATACATAAGT
Source organism: Aquila chrysaetos chrysaetos (assembly GCF_900496995.4). Lineage (NCBI taxonomy): Eukaryota > Metazoa > Chordata > Aves > Accipitriformes > Accipitridae > Aquila > Aquila chrysaetos. The sequence continues at coordinate 30,112,298 of NC_044006.1, forward strand.
CATTGCATAAGAGATGAGCCTTTAATCTACATGTGATGAAACATGCAGTCTTTTTGACTAGTGTTCTTTTTAGTTTTACAAAATAGTGTCACAACTCTTCTGATATACCTTACATTAGTACAAGAGAAAAAAACTTGCAATAATGCTCCTCCCAAGCCCATACTCTGTCACAAAGCTATAAAAATGGCCTGTGTGGGAATACAGTTAGCCCACACTGCAGTCACACTTTTGTCTTCTTTCCATCTGTTTGGGGAATGCCCCCAACATCTACTTTCAGACACTAAAGTTACAAAGCCAGTCACCCTTCATTGTCTCTATAGTTGGTAAAGGGAAACAGGTGCTCTAGGGGGTAATTCAGAGCTTACAAGACAAGGCCCTTTTCTGAGCTGTCTTCCAGAGAGGACTTTTTCCATTGACCATGGGGCAATTGAACATAAGTTTAAGTGGCTCAGTTGGACGGCATGTACCAAAGGCACATACAAAGGGCACGTACCTTGTACCAGGACCCATTGCAAACGGAGTTTTGCAGTTTTCCCATGTTTTGGCCACACTGCACACCAAGTCCCGCTGCCTGACTGTGGGCATGTCTATGTATTACTTAAGGATTTAAATTTGAGCAGAGAGAGGTAAGAACCTGCATTAAGGGCCTACCTCTGAGCCTGACTATATAGTTTAGCTCCCAAATGACACGTTTAAGTCAAATGATCATTAAGTTAAATGAGAGAGTGACTATCTCTGCATCTAAAGCAGAATGATAGATTCAAGGCCTTGCTGCTCTTATCTTCAGGAACCTGTGACCAGTCTCTGAGCATATATACTGACTTCTTACAGTGAAAGGAAACTGTAAAGAGCAGCAGTACAGAAACGCTTGCTCAGGCCACAAAAACCATTGACTGTGCTAACATGGTAGTCCCTTTCTCCCTGCTTTTCATTCAGCCTAGTTATCCTGGGTACAGCGTTAATGAAGACAGACCTCTGCACCAGCTTCAGTGCCACCTCACGGTTCTGTATTGCACAGGGCAAGCCCAAGAGCCTTAGGCCACATGGTACAGAAAATCTGCTGTTGTGCTTAAATTATGCTTCCCTTTAACCACATGCTCATTTCCCCTGGACAATAAAGGTGCGGTCCTGAATGTACTCCATGTTATAAGGAAAGTGTTAGTAATTTTGCCCATGTTTTTAACAAATGAGTACATAAGCCTCTGACAAAATAATTAGAAATGAATCCTTAGATTCCTCCTTAGTGGCTGTTCTTCACCGAGTATCCCTGGTTGGTTGTGATCCTGTTTTCTGCAGCTGTTGTACAGTGCAATATTACACTGAAAGGGAACTTGCAGAAAATCCTGTCACACCCCCAACCCCCATCTTTGCTTTTAAGCTTTACTTATGTCTATAAAAAAGTAAAGAAAATATTTCAACTCCTAAAAAGAACAGCTGAATTTATGCCCATTATGGTCATTATTACTAACAATAGCACTACTATTGGTATATCTTCTCATCACAAACTTTTTAAGCAGGGGTCAATAATCTCTCTGGGAGTTCATAAAATGCTCAAAAGCAAAACAACAAAATTACTCCGTATAAATCAGCCTGATGCAGATGAAATCACATTCCATTTCAGGGAGAATACAAACCAATCCTACAATCTTCTGAATGTTGCTTTAATGTAGACTTCTTTCAAGAACTTTAGAAACTACCATTCGAACAGTAATAGCCCATAGAACATTGTAAACAGCTTATTTTAGATAGAAATCACATCACTTCTAAAATAGGGTTCATGTACTGACTGGCAATCAAATAGGGTGAACCAACTGAGTAACACTGTGCAAGTTTTCCCCTCTGGTTTCAGCTTTTCTTGGAGGATTAAGGTCTGGAAACTCAATTTGTTCTACTATTATATTAACTATAAAGGATAGTCTCTTGCTAGTTGGCTCACCATCATGCCAAATCCTAGCACTTTCAAATACATCTATTTGATATCTAGAAGTTATTGCCCCCCCCAAAAAAAAGTGAAAACAAAATGTACCTGGAATTAATCAAAGAAAATTTTTTCCCCACCCATCATTACTTTCTGAAAAAAAGAAGATTCAAATACTCTATATTATAAAAGGAACTGGCTTTATTGTTGTGTTGTGAAGAATATTTTAATCAAACTGAAAGGTAAAGAAACTGCATTTTTTACTTTTGTAATGTTTTAATGTGAGATTCTTTTATTAAGAAACAGAGCTTAGGACACTATTTCTTAGAGAATGATCCTTCCTTAGGAACTCAGAAAATCTAGGTCCTAGTTCTGTGCCTGTTGGGCTCCCTGAGTGACCTTGGACAAGCTAGTTAATCTCTTACTAACTCATTTCTCCATCTGTAAAGTGGAGATAATCATAATTCCTTTGTCTCGCTTGTCTGCTAAGACAGGAATGTCTTTGGGAGCAGAAAATGTTACAGACTATGTGCTCGCACTCCACATAGCCCCGTGGCCTGTGACCTTAGCCTGTTCTTCTAGGTCCTTTCCTAACACCCACTCCTACTCTTCATCTTCTTTATCTATATCATCTTTGTTTTGCAGGAGCAGATGGAGCTGTGAACTGCTCTAAGATGGCAACAGTGAACAGCCAGTATGACTGCTGATCACTGTGATTTGGTTCTGACACTCCAGTAAGGCACAGTGTGATGCAGGGTAGGCAAAATTACTGTGCTAAAATAGAGACTAAGGCATTAGAGAAGTCTGGATAAGGAAACATCTTTAAAAAAGATAGTTTTTAAAGCTGTCTTTTCCATAGTCTTTTTATCAGTAGTATTTTAAAGCATACTCATCTTAGCAGAGTTGGGGCAATAATTCAAGCTAAATAGATTTATTTAATGTATTTTTGCTTTCAGTGTTGTCTAGATTGGTGAAAAGGAACTACCTGTATATTAAAAATGCTACTTTAATGACAGAATGGAAAAGCCGGCAAATGATAATGCCTCCTAGCCAGCTAGAAGTGGAGTAAGTGCTAAGAGCATCATTAGAGCTTCAGAAATCTCTGAATGCTGCAACAGGAAGAGTGTGGGGCTGAAAGCAAGCCTGGCTGTTGATGAACAGAGGCAGCTAATGCTACCCCATGCTTTACACATTACTCTTTTCCACCCAGCCTAAGGATCCTATAATCCCCCATTTCAGCTGACTGGTAGCCTGCTGGAAAGACTTTCCTGTTGCTGCCCAGGCCTGGTGGCTGCACGCTCCTAGGCTCTCTGGAAGGAATTCAGCAAAGAAAAAACAAGGAGAATTACTGGGCGGAGGAAATGGGCTGAGAAGGGGACCCTCTTAACAAAAAGATGAGGGGTAGGGTTTAGCTCCACAAGGGCACTCTGTGAAATTATGGAAGGGTGAGCTGCAAGCTGGCACTGTACCTTTATGGCACTCATTCTTGGACAATTCTACACAGCACTTGCTTGTTCTGCTGCTGTGTCATTAATTCTGGCTGGTAGTAGGAGGGAGAGAAAAACCTTAAAATAATTGCTATGAACATCATTTGCATTTAGGAGATCACACACTAAAGGTTATGCTGAGGTTTCCTGTAGAGATGTAGAGCAGAGAGCAGTAGTGTCCTGGCTCTCCCACAGTTTTCAGCAGCACTCAACCGCTTCCTACAGGCTAGAGCCAGGAATGAACACTGTTTCCAATATTTATATACCGCTTTTATTTCTCCTATATTTAGATACTGCTTTTATTTTCCCTGGCTGCTCCTGCAGCCTCTGAAAGTTTTAGGAATTTGAGTGAATTCCTAGCCACAGGGAGTGTGAGGACTCAACCTGTGGGGCCTGACGGGATGCAGGATACGATACTCCTCATTCTCAGTTTGGCAGCCTGGTGAGATTCAGCTTCCACCACTTGCCAGTGGCAGACAGGACAGCCACAGCCCCTTTGTGCCATTCGTGTATTTGGGACTCTACATACAGACATCGCATGTTCCTTCCCATTACAGCAGCCCACCCCACAAGCTTTTCTCAGTTTGAAGAAGATGGCCCCAAATTGACTGTGACATCGATACTTAATGTACCCTAGCAGCTGCGGGCAACTTCTCTAAACATCTTAGACACTTTTTCCCCTTTCTTAATAAGTGTAATTAAATCTTAGCCCACTGCTTTGAGACTGACTGATCAGTTTTCACACATTTAGCCTGTTACATACAGAAGTAACAAAGTTCCTTCGTAACACAGAGCACACCAGGGAGAGAGATCAGGAGGTAGAACACCTTTCATTCTTACTTGGGTATGTTCTTAACCCAGTGATTTGTCACTGCTACCTAGGAGAGAAAAACAAACACAAAATTGCCAAGTGTATAATCCAAGTCCCAAAGCACTTGACATGGAAACATTGCTGTTATTTTTGAAGTTGGAGTATATCTTGTCTTGCATGCCAAATTTAATACAGTGTACACCTTCCCACTCTAGTCAAATAAGAAATGCTTAAGGGAGTGCCTCTGTCACTAAGGGCTGCCAGTACCAGATGCTGATTTACCATTCCTGGAAGCAGGGTAATGCTTTTGTGTTTCCAGGATCAGATCCGGCCTTACTGCGTGAAGGACTTCTTAATGTCACCAGGCAGGAAAGGCTCTGAACATGGTGCTGTGCCCAGAGCTCTACTGATGCTTCTCACGTGCAGAGCTTTTAAGAGAAACTCAAGGATGAAGACAAGTCACAGTCATAAAGTTTTAGTTGTGCTATGAAGACAAACTTCCCCAAATTCACAGTCACTAAGATCAATCTTGCTTACACTGCTTTCATACTGATGTATCACACTTGACCTTCTACAGAGTTGGTCCTGATTTACACTGGCATGAAATGAGTATTAGACTTAGGGTTTGATTCAGGACTAGACAAAAAATCTGACTAAAGCTGTCAACAGAAAAAGGAAGATCACATGTTGCCAATTGCTTTGCAATGAATATTGATCAATATTGAACTTTGAATTAATGTGCTGTCTTTTATGAAGTCTTCATAAAAGTTTGCTATAGATGGAAGCATGAATCAAACATCAGGACACTGCAAATAGTGAACAAAGCAGGGCATTACTACTTATAATAAAAAGAAAGAAAGAAGTGTTTCAGCTTATCAATCTATTTTCTGTAACTAATTTAGGCAAAGGCATTATCTGAGCTCTGTTTTATCAACCATTGTTTGTGATTGCTGCTTTTCTCTATCACAACACATATCTAACCTCATTCTCCCAGATTATGACTTTCCTAGGATCTGACAGATTTGGCCAGTCCTATATGAAGACTGAGAATGAGGGTTTCCTGAAAAAGATTAGATACAAGTATGAGGGCAATCTTCACTCTTCTTTGCTCCTTCCTCCTCTGTGTTCTCTTTTCCTAGAAGGGAAGAGCCAGCAGATCTGTCTTGATCCACTCAGATTTTGCTTTAGTTTATTTCTGTTCATTTTAGTGGCCACATAAATCCAATCTTTCTTACTCATTATAATTGTGTATGGAGTAAAGGGAATACAGAGAAAGCAGTACTAGCTAAGAAATAGGTTGTTGGGGCTTCAAGAAGCATCTGCCCTAAAAGACCAGAAGAAAAAGGCAAGGATGAGTACCAAATAGTTTAATACAAAATTAGAAAAACAGCATCTAAGTTAAGCCTCCTGTACTGCTGTGTAACAATACAGAAGAAATGTTCCTGCAATTTCAAGTATTTTTCCCCCTACTGACCTTGTTCATAATCGATGAGCTGCAGACATAAAGATATTTCTGAGCAGATCAGAAAAGAGTCACCTGTTGGTATTATAGCATGCCACTAATGTTGGAGGCTTAAAAAAATTTAAGTGGAGGCTCTGGTGGGCCCACTAATTGGAGTTAATGAAATATCGCAGTCTAGATGTTACAGCATGATCATGGAATTTAACATTCCTTGACTTTACTCCCTATATTGCGGGCTATTAACATGGAATTAAAGCAATGTCCTAATATCATGGCTATAACATGGAAATATTAACTAAGTAAATGTAACTCCAACTTAATGGAATACGTTCACCACTTCAGGTCTTTTAGATACAGTAGAAGTAGAGGAATACAGTCAAACTGTTGAAAGTTTACAGGCTATTATGCTACCTTCTTCCCCTAGAAATACCATCAGACCTTTTATTCTTCCACTGTGAAAAGAGATGAAAACCTGCCTCCTGCATGATATTTTGACATTTCCATAACCTGTCCTAGCTATAACAAAGTAAAAATTAAAGAAAAACACTTCAAACTTATGAATTCCCTGAAACTACCACTCAGCTTTCATATTTGAGTGATTTGCAGCCAGAGATTTGATCCAATTTGTCTTCTATTTGAAATGTTTTCACCTGTGCCCATTTCCAGGAACCTCTGGGTATTTTACTAGCACAGATGCCAAGTGGCAGATAGGTCTACACTGTAATCAGGAGCAGGTGGAGTCCTACCCGAGCCCATCAAGTTCATGCCAATGCCACAACGAAAATGCAGTAATATGGACTTCAGCATAGGCTGTACAAGTGTGCCTGGGATCCTGCATGTTTGCTTGGGTGGCTTGTTGCATTTAATGCCCTATCGTAGTGCTTTCACTCTTCCTGGCACTGAATCTCGCTTCACAAAACCTAGCTTGGGGTATGTCAACATCTCTGCAATTTGCAGGGCAGACCTAGCCCGGACCACCATGCATTGCTAGAGGCCTCAGATTCCACAGGGAAAGAGGTTTATTCTGGAATACCTGGAAAGAACAAGGAAACAACTCATATTTCGACCCAGATGCACTGCTGTTAAAGACTCTTTGGTCATAGCACTTATTTGTTTTGCACATAAATGCAGTTATTTTCTTATCCTATCCCCAAGAGATGATCAGCACTGTAGTACTATAGCACCAGCCTCACGAAGAACACTCTGCAGATGTATGTCCATCTTGAGGCTCCCCCATCTGCCCGGCCTGTAATGAATCTTAAATTTTCTCAAGATCATTGCTCAACACCTGAACAAGTACTGAAGAGTAAATGAAAATAGCCATCCCATGAAAAAAAAAAAAATCATTTAATGGCTGAAACAAAATGCCATCACTGCTGCGATAACAAAAGGTTTAAAGTGCATTACTGTCGCTTCTCTATACACTTGAGGGCTGGCTACTGGGTCAGATGGTGCAACAGTCCATGTAATCTCCTGAATGGAAAAAAATTAGGCTCAAAGTGCCAAATAGACGCCCACAACATAATATCAGGTAAAACAAACACACTCCTCCTAGCCCCCCTCCCCCCCCAAATGTTACAGAAATAGAGAGAAATTCCAGTCATTTCTCATTACTGTGAAGGTCAGCCTAGCTGGGAAAATTGTTTCTGCTTTACAATTCCCCAAACTGTAGAAAGCAGTTAGAGTTCTGGACAAAAACTAATGTTGCATTCAAAGGGAAAAGAGGCTGATATGGCATTGCTGCAGTAATAAGAGAATTTTTTACTCTTTCCACTTCCCTGTGAACCTAATCAACTGTGACATGAGAAAATATACTGGGCTCACCCAGCCAGAATCTGACTGCCACCTGAAAATGTCCTCAATATTCCACTGTTTGGGACTTTACAATGATCCTTCCGACATCAATTTTGTACATGTACATCAAAATGCCATTAGAAATGCTTACAAACACCTCCTGCTCACAGGCCTGCACTCAGAGTCCAATCGAACTCAGGCTGTAAAGACTCCCCAGTGGTTGACTAAAGGTTTCTTTCGATTACTCATATGAAAGCATTTGGTTATGGAAAGGCATCTTGGAGGAGCCTGGGGGATCTAAAGATCTCCCCCCGACCTCCCTTGTAAGCGCACTTGAATGTCATTAGGAGCAATATATATTGAAGGTACTTTAAAACCTGCCTTTAACATTTAATTAGTATCTGTTGACTTATTAAGTTTCCTCATTCTCCTTGAGATTCAACAAATAAGCCATACCTTTCCAGGACTGCAAGTATGTGGCAGGGAGTGGGAAGGTGTACTGAAAGCAGAGAATGAGAACACATGGTATATATATCCTATCATGCTCAGTTACATGAATGGGTATGTTCCTGCCTTCATATACATGAACTAATGCACACATACACCACGTACATGATGCAGCTGTAAATTAATTTAGCCTTGATAAATGCTTGGCATATTTAATGCATTTCTTAGTGACACTTTTATTATTTCTCAGTGATGAGAAGCTGAATAAATCTCATGCAACTGAACACAATGATATTATCATCCTCTTCTTTTGTTCTAATATTTACAGGAAATATTACAAGTGTTTGACATATAAATCGAGCATTTGACTGACTTTAATAACCATGTGATCAATAAGAAGTGATATTTTTACAGTCTAAGTTCAATATTTAAAGGGCCAGGGGTCATGGATCTTTATCGAAACATGAAGGCTAAAACTTCATTTTCAGAACCTGTAATTCCTCTTTTTTTTTAAAGTCTGTATTGACCTAATATCATTAAAAGTCAAATTTTGCTCATAAAGTCTCAATCCTATTGGAGCTAGCATTTAGATATTTAGGGATTTATGTTAACTGTACATTCTAGAAGCATTTCAACACTTCCTTATATTAAAATTTGTGTTGAGTGACAGGAAGTCATTCAATACGTACATTAAGATTATTCTTTATCCTCGGAAGATACCAATTATTTTTTAAAAAATCTGATCAACCTTCATCATACATATGCTCCCTATGTATCTTATACTCATCTTTCTGTATCAATCATCTTTTAAAAATTTCCCCCTTAAAGTAGCTTAGGAAACATCCTTTCATTTTGCATGATTGCAAAATGAAAATCAGCCAGATGTAATCCAAACACCAGGCAGCCCTCCCAGGAAAAGTAGTGCTCATGCTATGCTAAAGTGGCAGCTCTCCCATCCAAACAACTGATAGAATATCATGCAACCTATACACTCAGCCCCTCTTCTCCCCAGAGAGAACAAAGCCAAACCAGTCTTAGCTTACATCTGGAATATTTACAGAGCTCCTTGTGGGCTTGTCTAGCACTTATAGAAATTGTTCATTAAAATTTCCAGTGGACAATTCTCTAATAGAAAAGACATACATAATTACACATAGTAAGTTACAGGCTCATGACCTTTCTCCGCTGTTGTTTAGAATTGTTTCCTTTGTAAAAGTTACCCTGTGCATTGGGACAAGTAGGAGGATAAGTTCTCTTTCTGCCCTGATGAACAGTGAACTATTTATATTCCAAGACAGAAAAGTAAAAGCCCTCAAGCATTCATTATTCTGCCAAATCAGGGCACTCACCAGCACGTGGCGACCCTGGTTGAAGCCTCATGTCTGAATTAGGTGCAGTGAAAGGCTTGAACCTGACGCTAAGATACTGTTTCATAAGATGATTTCACCAGATGCCATGAACAGACTTGCTTTTCAGTGAACCTACAGTTTTCAACAAAAACTAATGAAAAAGAAGTCTTGAGTTGCCTGACTGTTTAAAAGAAGGTTGCTAGGCATTTTGCAAAGGAGCAAGCTGTAGGGAAATGAGGGTGGTTATTGCCCTGATGATGACAAATCTCAGTTCTTGAGGTAAATTTCCTTTGCTCAGTGCTGGACCATTTCATTGGCATGGCTGACTTTATTCCATAGGGCAAACCCTGGTCTGTCAGCTGTCAGAAGTGGGAAGTGTACTGATCTTTTCTTTCTACTTTGTGAGGAGTATCCTCCTCAGATCATTACCCCTGTTGCCTTGATGCGCTGAATCACCCCCTGGGAAACTTAAAAACAGCACCCTAATGTGAAGATTATATTCAACAGTGTGCAGTTTTCCGGTTTACTGGAAAAATGTCAGATTCAGCTTTTCTAAGCACCAGGTAGTATTTCTGAAGCCCATGGTGATTTCCAGGATAAGGATTAATTTAAAATATATTGTTACAAATTTTTTTGCAAATAAGTTTTAAACATTTTGATGGAAAAATTTATTGCACTATTATTATTTCCATTGGAATTGAAACTTTTTGAAAAGTGGTGGGCATTTTGATTGCATTTAGGAAGCATATCCCTCCATAAGCTCCCAAAGAAAGTGTTTTGGTAGTACTGAAATTCCCCAGTTTGGGGCTCTTCATTTTGAATTCAATTTCTCAAATGGCATAGGGGTGCATGTGCATATGGTAAAGTAAAATGGATGAAATTAGATTACACAGTTTTATTTCATTCACGTGAACCTTTGTCAGCTACCCTGTTTTTCCAGTTTTCTTTTTCTGGTTTGGAGTCAAATATTTGTTGAGATCATGGAATATCCTTGGGTCCAATTTTTGCCTAATCCTAGCAGTAAGACTTTCTCCTGTGAAGAAATTACAAAACAGAATACAGCATGTCCAGAAAAAATTCCGCAAATTTCAGTATCTGTTGCTCAGATGAGGGGCATGTCTCATCTGAAAATATGGCAACTTTTTTGGACAGTCCTGGAAAACAGAGCAGCATCTGGCTGGCCTTCAGACTTCCAAGTGAGGCTATAACCAGGACTGTGATCTTACTTTTTGTGATTTGGAGTAAAGGATATTGTTAACCTAAAGAAACAAATTAAGGCTTTCAAAACCACATACTGAAGATGAGGCTTGCATGTCCTTATTGATTCACAAAGGTAAATGGAGATGATGTATACAAGTGTTGAGCATTTTAAGGTCCTGTTTAGGTTGATGCTTGTCAAAGAGTATAAAGCCAGAGAGCTGGGAGACATCTCTACATTTCACTAGGTGGTTTGAGGTTTTTTTGTAGGTTTTCCATATAAATGAATGCTATGCAAGCCATGGTTACCATGAAATAGGTACACGGTGTCTAGTGCAAAATGGCAGTAATGACTTTCTTCATAAGTAATAGCCCCACCAAAGGCATCTCAGATGTATATGCTGACACTTCTAACTGCTATCCTTATTTTTATTTTGTGAATAATTGCTCTTTCTGTATGTGACTGCTTCTTTTTCTGCTGACTCCATTCCCCTTTTGACCCGCAGACCCCTCAGATAAATATCCCACGGATATCCTTGTTGTGTTTCAAGACAGAGGGTAGTTTAATGACTTGTGAAAGTGTCTGTTTCAGCCTTTAAATAATTTACATGTTACCATGTTTTTCTCAGTAAACTGTGGTAATCTCCCTTCTAGAAATAATAGGTAAACCATTCTTGTAACTTACACTTTATACAATGCTACAGTTAGAAAACAAAAAATGGAATTATCACCTGCTTGACAGGATCATCTCTGCAGAAGAAATAATTAGGGTCTTTTGCTAAGAGGAAACCTAAAACTTATTACTATGCTTCACTCAGGTATGTGTGAAAAACAAACAAACAAACAAACAAACAAACAAACAAATAAATATAAAAAGGCAGACTTCTCAGCTGCCCACCTCTCAAGTAATTGGGCTGCTCTCGGGACTCACAAGCAACAGCACATCCCAGGGCAAAGCACATGTACAGTTGCCTTCAAAAGCCTTTTATTTTTCTTTTATTTGCTCACTTGGGGTCTGGACAGAAACGTCCTATGGGTCAGACCTGGCTCACAGACCATCAGTTGCATAGCTTTGATCTAAATGTGCTTTACTGCCTCTTCTAGTTTCCTTTTTGCTGGACCACTGACTGATGGTCTACATACAAGGCTTTGTACTTTTCCTACTACTTTCCTTAGTGTGTTTTTGTCAATGTAATCCTTAGTATCATTGAACTAGTGTAAATACGAATTGCTTAGAGGACTTATAAAGCACTTATTATAAAGTTTCTTAATGATGATATCTTAATATGCCTATCTGTGAATTTATACATTTAAGAGCTCAGTAGCTCAGATAAACACAGGATATTGTATGAACCTGGCTGGCTTGGTCTGAATTTTGGCATTTGCAAATTGTCAGTTTCCTGTGATATAACCTATTGACACAAGCAAGATTCTTCTAAGAAATCCAGGGGTTGAAATCCGTATTTTTGCGCCTTCCAGGGCTAAGTAATAATTTCTACAGTTCACATCAATGGGAGTGATTCAACCCTTCTGAAAATTAGATCAATGCTTATTCAAGAGACTAGCATTAGACTTTTGCACAGTATTATTTAATTTTAACTTGTCTACACTCCCTTTGTCCAAAGGCTAATAGAATATAATTACACTAGGCTAGGAAAAAATTGATAACGTTGTAGGCAGCCTTACATTCAAAAATCCCTATTGTCACTTTTCCCCCGATAACTCTGTCAGTGACATACTATTTTATCTCTCAGTCATAATCAAGTGAGATGAAAAATATTCTGAAAAGCAAACGTATGAGGAAACAACAGGAGGTACACATCAACACAAAAGATGCAATGGCCCACCATGCATGTAATAAAGCAAAGGTCTTCATTGCCTTACTACCATAACCATTGGGTTTAAGCCTCTTTTCACAGATGTCAAAGGACATTTTAAATTAGCTTCAACTATTGCATGACCAGGCTTGATTAAGAGATGGTTTCTGCTGGACTTCAGCATGCTGAGTAATACCAACTCTGGGGACAGTGTAATGGAAAGAAAAAGGGCAGGAATTGGAATAGATTTGGTGCTTCATTTCTAGTATTTCCTCATTCTCCTCAACTCTTGATGTAGCCAAATATCTTCATATCCACTCTGAACAAGATTTAGGCTACAATAACAAAGGTATATGATGAGCATATTTAACTAGCGCAATACTTTTACACAAATTTAAAAGCACTGCCCCAAGAAGATACAAACCTTTAACTAAATCAGTCCTCTACAACAAAATGGTGATTACATTGGGATAATTTCTGTATATACATAAGCCCTTCATAAATACTTTACTACGCATTTGTTTCATGGCATGGATTTAAGTTTGAGAAGCTTCCCTCTCTTTTTGAAAAATTAATGTGAACATTTTGGAAAAAAGAAAAAGAAAAGGAAACACACATAAAGAGCATTAAAATTCTGGCTCTCCAGCCCCAGGAGCTGATCTTACACATTTGTAGTTAAGTATGTTAGCAACTCTCAGCTGTTTTGCATTGCCTACAAATTACTGATGTTGATACAAGTTAAGAGTGAGTTCTAAAGCTGTTTCTCTTACTAGTGAGTGCTTGCTTTCCAACATTTTAAAGTGAAGATGTGAACAAACCTTTGAAAAGTGACTGAATATTTCAATGCCAATATATTTTGCATGTAAAATATAAAAATCTCTGTGTGTTGCATTTGAAATCTGATAAATATTTATTATCAATGCTGTTTGCTTTTAATCTGTTCAGGATATCATTCCTCCAGCTCTTTAGTACTTAAACAAAAATGGCATTTACATTACAATATTGCTTGCCAACAATCTCATTTTCTGGTTTAGTCAGCAGCCTTCATGCTTGATTAGTCTTTAATTATACAAATACCTACATATTAAAAAAGTTTTCTTTTTTCCATACTTTGAGCATGTAATTATTTTCTCTTGCATGCAATAACCTTTAATTTTAGGATTAAGCAACTGATTCTCTTTAGTATGGATGGATTTTTTCAAGTGTTAAAGCAAATTTGGTTATTGTATTACGAGTAGGAAAATTAACTTTAGGAAAACCTTTCATTAGTGCATTTGACAGCACACTGAGCAGCTGACAGAAACTTCAAAATATTCAATATACTTGAAAACAAAATGGATGCCAGTTCTGTGTTCTCTGAAGTCATCAGCAATACTACTCTTGAATTCAGCAAGAGAGTGACTGGGGCTATGCGATTCCTCTTTGGAATATTCCTTGCTTTTGTAGTATTAGTGTTACAGCAGTACCTAGAAGCCCAATGCAAGATCAAGGCCTCATTGCATTATACCAAAAAACTGTAAAAGTTTGCAGTCTAAAGAGATCAAACAATGGTGGGAGAATCAACAAAAAGCCAGAAAGACAAAGTGACATGCCAGTCAGTGACAGAGCTGGGACTGCAGTCTGGTGCTCCTGACTCCAACCACCCTTTTACTAGAGCATTTTGCTTCCTGATGCAAATTATTTTTCAAAAGTGAATTCAGTAAGCAAAGACATAACTTGATAATGAGATTAGACCTAAATATGCAGATTGTATGTGGCAGTAAAAGAACTCCCTCCCCTCCTTTCCCTGCAGTTTTTACTCATGAGAGCATGGACTGCCAAGTTTGGGTCTACAGGACTGACATATGTTGTCTCTATACCTGCTTGTACATTTGAAGTACCAGTGATTTCCCCGTAGACATACTCTTTGAATGTCTATGGGGAAAACATCAAGGATTTTTAGAATGGCTTGGTTTTCTCAAGTTTTGTTTATTTTTATATTTGTTTTACATGAACTGAAAATTCTGTCAGACACATTCTGATTGCATGGAGAACATATTTCATAGTCAGAAGACAGTTAAAAAAAAAGGAAGCTGTAATTCTATAAAGTTGGGTAGGGAGAAGAGGGGAAACCTTCCTAATGGCATATTGAGCTTGCTCCTGTCTCATTTGAGAGCTATGAGAAACCTCCTGCCAACTTCTCTAGTAGTAGTGTTAGGTCTCGTTATAAAGTGAAAAGTTGCAGACAGAGGTAGGACGGAAATTGACACAGCATCTTATTCCAGAGTGGTGATCAGTGTTACAATTTCAACCTTTCACAATGCCAATCCTTCTGGGTTTTCTGTGTCTCTCTCCCAGTGGAAAAGGTCAGTAGGAATTAAGGCATTATGAATAACAAAGACATTGTTTTTCTCCCCTCTCCTTCTCCCAACATTTTCCTTTTCCTCCCTAAAATCAGGCCCTATCCCTGAGGAATTATACACTGATGGAAGCTGCACCCTCAGATGAATCCTGGGAAGGTGGTTGAATTCTCCTTACTTGCCCCTATCTGGACCTTGATCCAGTACAGCCCTAGTCCTCATCATCTGCCCCCCCTGGCCCATAGCCCATGGAGCACCCATGTGTTGGCAGCTCTGCTTGGCACTCTGCGAGGTGTCCCCCACCACCTGGGGAAAGGTCAAGAGGAGATCAGCCCTCTACCACCTCCTGTCATGTTCCAGCTGGAACCAGCATTCCACAAGGATAGCGCTGCCCAAACTGGGAAGAGAGCAAGAAGAGACAGAGACAGCACTCCAGCTGGGTTTGGGATTATAAGGTCACTAAGGTGAAAATCATAAAAACATTAGCAACTAAGAATTTTTATATCACTTGTTATCACATTCATTCAGAATCATCTTCTGATACCAATTTATTGGCCATCACTACTACAGAGCACCGCTCTGTACTGTGACTGGGCCCATATTCTAGGGTTTTCTTTATAGCATCTGTATGTTTGCTAAGAGCCTAGGATCCTTCCAGGTCTGACTGCCTCCCTGATGCTTTTTACAGGCATATAAGTATTTCTTAAGATGTATACAAAGATATTGCAGCAGTGATTGCTGCTTTAAACAATCTCAGCTCCTTTAAGAACCAAAATGCACCATCATAATTCCTTTAGTAAAAGGGATAATCCTAGCAATATGTGATGTGCTATTTTCATACGTCAGTTTTTCCTTTCTGGAAACTCAGCTTTGCCTTCCAATCTCTTTTACAAACATAACCTAGTTTGGTTCTCCAACTGGAAGCCTCACAGGATATTTGGTCATGTCTAAGCTATCAGAAATAAGTCAAATTCCTGTCCTGCAGGAAATTCTTCTAATATAAGATCTAATTTCTGATGCAAATGCAGATGAAGGATGCAATATTGAAATGTTTCAGCAAACAAAAAATTGCACTTAAAAATGGTGAAGTATTTCAGCAGATTTCAAATCATCACCATGAATTAAAATGTTTTCAATTTCTTTTGTTAGATCACTATTTTTAGGCAATTCAATGTAATAAATTGTTTGTATACAACTTAAGCTGATTTTAAACAAAAGCTATCCTCAGTTCTTTCCATTTCCCAGGCCTAAAATAGAAAATTACAATGAAATTTGGGGCAGGAGAGAAACCAACTTTGTGGAATTACATCATTGCTGGAAAAGAAAAATCACTTAGAAAATTCCTGATCAGTTTAAGGTACTACAGTATCAAAACAAAAAATTGGGCGTATTTTAAAGGTAAGACAATTTTTTTTTTTCTTAGACTCACAGCGCTCATCTACTTTCGTGTTCTCTTTACTTCATTTCCTTTCTCAGCTGGTGGCAAATATCTTCATTTCTTGACTTTTTCCTGGATCAGCAGCAAAAAATACGGTGGTGCTACAAGATGGGTTGTCCTAAAAATCTTTCAAACCTTGCTGGGGGAACGAATACTAGGAAACTTGCAGAAGACTTCTCTTCCAGATGAAAATTTTATGGTGGGGCCCCGTAAGACCCACAACCTATCTCCTTCTAATATGGATTCAACCAGTGATTTGCATGTTTGTTTTTTTTTAAAAAAAAGGTTATAGTAGAATGTTGTATATTTGAAGTACATAATTTAAAAATAAATTTTAGGATCATCACATCTGTAAGAGACCAAGTCTGACTGTTGATTTCCTACCTGCTCAGACATGCCTTCTCATGTGCTGCTATATACCCATTTGCTTAAATGACCCTAATTTCCTCATATCCTAACCCACTAGGAGCTCTTAGAAATACACATTTTCTGACTTATGCCTGAGGTGGTAATCTCTGCCCTTTTAATTTTCCAATTTCCACATAATTAATTGTTGGTTACTTCAAACAAAAGTAGAAGGTTGATGGAGAAAGGGGAAAAATGAAACAAGAGGGATTTCGAAAGCTCATGTTTCCAGTGCGACCCCTTGGATAAAAGGATATTTTTTTTCTTTTGCCTAATTTGTTTCTAGTTGCAGCACTAAGGTCAGAATAAGCCAAGAGAATGAATGGAATAAACGTCCTGATGGGCTGCCCGAAGCTGCCTGGTGTTACGGATCAGCGTAAAACCAGCTCTCTTTCCTCTGCCTGGGCCGATGTAACTCACTGGAGTGGCAAATTACATCAGACCTACAGCTGTAACCCGACATTATGATTAATTTGATCAGTAATTTCTCCTGTTTTTCATTTTAATCGGTGTGACTATTCTGCTGTGGCAGGTCTTTCAGATCTAATTAAGATAAATTTCAGAGTAAAAGACTTGGCAGAATTTTCGAGTCAAATCCGAGCGTCAAGTGTGAAGACCTGCAGCACCAGTCAATCAATTTCCAGTAAAGACGGCAGGCTGTAACTCAGCAATCAACCCATTAACACTTAAGCAAATTTCTTAATCTCCAGGCCTGTGCTTAGTCACTCTCTCAAAACATTCTGGCTACCAATAAAAAAGAGAAAGTATTACTATTTTTTTAAACACCTGCTCTAAACTGCCTCTACTAAAACCACCAACAGGATCCACAAATGGACACTCTGATAGATCTCAGCAATACTGCTGAAAAAAGGCTTAATTTTGGACTTTAAAATACAGTCTGGAGTGGCTTTTTTTTTGTTTTTTTTTTTTTTTTTTTTGAGGCAGTACCTAGAAGCTGATCAACCTCTTTTAGGTGCTTCTTTGTACAAGAAGCCTTGAATGATATAACATCAGGGCTATACCACTTCCAGAACATTGGTCCTCAATCAGATTCAACAAGCCCACCAGCTTGCAAGTAGAAGAATTTTTTTTCCCACAGAACTAGAAACCAGTGATGACTTGCAATTTTTTTCTTTTTTTTTTTTTTGCTTTATTACAAAGGGGTGAGGGGTATGAAAAATAGGGGCAAATAAAGTAATGTTTTGGGATATTGTCTACTTCCCTGAAAATTTTTGGAAATATGAGTGCAAAGAGAAATTAAGAGAAATGAATGCTAGCAAAACAGATCCACTGGATTTAAAAGAGTATCTGAGGGGCTGTGTCAATTTTTTCTGTCCCTAAGATCCCCAAGGGTCCTCCTCTCTGCCTAGAGAGGCTTGGGAAATAGAAGAGCTTATGGGACATGGATATTTTCCCTAATTTTTCCTGGGAGGATATTATTTATTTATTTCCCCATTTATTAAATACTTCAGTTGCTTTAGGGAGTTTATTAAATGCTCCCGTTTCAGGAGCCAGAGCTTGCTAGGCAAACAGTTCCACTTTCCTCTCCTTCAGAGAATTCTCTAGCAAATGGTTTCCTATATTAGCCTCAGCTTCTGCCCCTTGGGTGCTAATAATGCCAGTTGTTTTGCTCGAAGATTAATTTCCTTTGCTTTAAATGTGAGTCAGACACTAGTACTCCTTGTGCTTCTGAAAATAGTAACACTTGCAGAGTATATTTGGATGGACCAGGCAGCCAGTGCTCCAACTGAGAGAATGTTTCCTCAGGGAATGAAGAGACTTGCTTATAAAGTCTCTTTGAGAACCCTTAAACATCTCTTTGCTCTGTTTAAATGCAGTATTCAGCAGCTTTACAGTGTGAAGTCCCAATGCCTCAAAGACCCCAGAAAGCAGTGAGCTTCTGGGAGAAGGAAGACAGCTGAGGAGGAGATCTGAAACCCTACTCAGTCCTGTGGATGGATGCAGTCTTACACATAACTGAAACTAGCCTTTCTGTGGAAATGGCGCCCATGCATCTCCATGTAGACATGAAGGGTAGCAGCCCTCAGACAAGCTAGCCGTGCCAGGAAACCAGCTTGCATGTCTCTGCCCTGTGCACCGGGGCCAGGGAGCATGGTACAGCACAGTGCAGAGACACCCAAGTGTCCAGCTAGGACAAACTGCCATCTTGCCTTATCAGAGTGGCCTAGACAGTGGCAGACACAGAAAGGGTGAGGAGGATCATGGAAGTGTCCAGAAGAGGTGAGAAGAGAAGAAGAAAGGAGGCCCTGGATGCACCGAAACTCAAAGCCAACAATTTCTCAAGCAAGGTTCAAGTTTGTGAACAGTAATGTCTGTGTGGTTCACAGAACTACTGTAGTGCCAGAAGGAAGAGCACAAAAACAAAAGGAAGGGACCTGAATCACAATAGCATTTGCAATGGGTAATAGCATGTGTGTGTGTGGTCCATCAGTATGACCATGACTTTCTAGCTAGTGGAAATTTTTACACAAGTGCTTGCCTCTTCCACTCGTGAAACCACCTTTATCAACCCACAAAAAAACCCTGAAATACTGTAAGAATACTCAGAAATTCAAAACTGTCAGTAGAACAAGATGTTCAAATCTTTCTGGACCTGATTCAAACGAGCAGGGGATGATATGTGCAAAATATTCTCAACAGTTCACCAAGCTCAACTCAATTTAGCTGAGTGTAAGGGACTTTCCATGCTATTAGTTTAGAGCTGAGACCTAGGTCTTGCCAGTACCTCCTGGAAATCCACCTAAGATCAGCACTTCAACAGGCTCACTCTAATCAGCTGGTGGGCGTGAACCTTCCTGAATAAACGTCCGCTGTACATGTCTATATTATCTATTGCCTTGTGATGTGCAATATCTCACTCCCTATTGAAACCAAAAATTAGGAAATTTTGGAAAATGTGTTCAAAGCACTGCATTTGCTCACTGTTTATAAAATATTTCTTTGTCAAACTGATTGCTAAGTAACTTGAGAACAGATTCAGTCATACATTGCACAGTATCATATGCAGGAAGAAGGCTAGATAATTTTAGCAAACCAAAAAAACTCCTCAGTGGAATTACTGGTGTCATAATCTTGATCAAGTTTTCCTGATCTCAGGATTCAATAAGCATGAAAAAAATACAGCAGGTCTTGGATGTGAACACAGACATAAAGACAGCCCATGACTATAGGCCTTGCAAACTTATCCCAGCTGCCTTCCTCAAACCAACAGACAAGTGGTTCTTTCTTCTGTATATTAAATATATGTAAATTTATCAAAGTGTCACTAAACACTGAGATTTCTTTAACGTAGATTTTTCCTTAACGAGAAGCTAACCAGTGAATGAGGTTGTGGGGGAAGGGAAAGGGCGGTTTGGTTTTTGTGACTGTTGGAGCCTCAGGCATCTGTGGACACATTCTCTCTCATTTACAGTGAGTGTTTCAGCCGTTCTGCTTTTCTTTTCTCCTTTGTTATAAAAGTGTTGAGGTTCCAAATACATTATTTAAGATTAGTATGAAAATTTAATCTGAAAGAGGTTCTGGTTTTGCTATCCTAGAGTTTGCTATTACTTGGAAGATTTTTCTGCTGTTGTCATCTCCTCACTTCCCTTCTTCCCTCCTTTTATTATTGTTTTTTTCTCACTCATCATCTTCCGTCAGCTGCAGTTGTTGTAGGTAGGCTTCTATGACAAAAAGGTGCTTTAGGAAAGAGTTCTGAAAACGGTCAGAATAATTTTACAGTGGGGCAATCCCGGGGGGATTTCCTGTTTGTCTGTTCCTATTCGCACATGAACAGAACAGTAGAAATCATTGGTAATTCTTCTATTCCTATAGTGCAGCTCTCCCTTTGCAGATCTAGCTGTGGGTACGTTCATCTTATCCATAGCACTAAAACATACAGCAAGTGTCAGCACCAGAAGCTAACCTCCATTTGGAGCCAGTTAAATATATGTTGCTGATACAAAGTGCCTTATTCTGGTAGTCAAGCAGAATAATTGGCTCCTTAGTACTTGGCTCATCTGATTTTATACAGCATATAATCAAGATCTTATGGCTCCAGAAATTTAATTGAATGGAAACCCTGTAAGAGGTGCTAACTATGCTTTGAAGTTGCAACATGCTGACCATTCAAGAACCTGTGTAATTTGCCATGTAATAACACTAAACATTCACAGGAGAAGCATATTTGGAGAAGTGTATTTTCCCAGAAGTAAAGGCTTTGAAGTCCCTGATATGCAACATCAGACAGGTTGTCTTTCACCTCTGGATTCCTTTGTCTCAATCAATTGATGCAATGAAAGTAAAAATCAGACTACTATTCTCTATATGAGGAATTTCACCATTTTAAAATGAAGGGATGAAAGTCTTCCATCATCTACCTGACCCACCACCTCCTGAAATACAGCTCTGCTTTGGAAAATTCTCCTCTGGTTTGTTGCCTTTTGCAAATCAGCGATGACTCTGGTTCTGCAGTGTTTTGCTTTTACCAGTGTACATCTAGAGCATCATCACTAATGTCAGCACAGAATCCAGGCCCTGGAACCTAAAGTGAGGTTTTTCATCTTTCTACACAATCATTAAAAGACTTCCTAAAAATAATAGTTTTGCAACTACAGTCCAGCCCACTGAACTGAGTAAAGAATAGTGATAAAATTAGAGTATTACAGAACAATCTGACAAGAATCGTTCTGAGGCTTTTAGCTGGTGTACACTGCACCGGTATTATTAATTTCTGATCAGCTAGCAAAAGTACCTCACCCAGGTATACCTAAGCAAGTCACTTTCATTTAATTTGCCTTCTGAAGGACATGACAGCATCTGTACATTTTGAGATGTAATTGCTGTTATCCTTCAGAGTTTTTTGAAACAAACACAATCATCCTCCTGAATTACTGACTTTCCATGACAATTTTTTGAGGTTGCATTGTTCTAAACTAATATCTCTCAGACAGATCCTGAATAATGTAAGAGGATAAAGCCCACATGAAAAAATCAAGAATTCAGAAATGAAATTTAAGCTGTCAAACTTTAACTTAGTTGATCTTTATTCCCTTAATATTCTTCAAACAAAACCCATTTCATTCTAGTTCATAAAGAACATTACCTTAGAGGCCATAATATCTCTGAATTTTGTTCTAGGTCGATTTTTAAGTTAAAGCATTAGACATTAAAAAAAATCCACATTCTAAGTAGCTATTATGAACTGGATATATGAACTGCTGTGAAACGTGTGCTCCCTCCTTTTTTTTTTCCTTTTTTTTTTTATGTTTGTGCAGAAGAAAAAAATTTCAGATCCAGTCCTCAAGCTAGATGTACGGGGGTAAAACACCTTTTCTCTGCAGGGTTTAGAATGCAAAGACAAATTTCATAGAGATCTTACCACTGCTCTGCTTCAGAAAAGTACCCAAACACATCCTTCAACCATATATAAAGTGCAACAGCAGTTCCTCTAGAAATATTTCTGAGTGTCACTTGTTTGCATATTAAAGAGTCTCACCATTCTCAGCAATATGACAGAGCATGTTTCAAGTTATTTAGTATTTCTTAGGGAAGCTTAGGAAGTATTACACTTGCTGTAGAAATGCTGTAGAAATAGCTAGAAGGCCAAACTAATGGCCCTACACACATCACCAAGGTGAGGCCTGAAGTACCATCCTGAATTCTGGCTTCTCTTCTGGATGTCAGCACACAGTGTATTTGTATCTGTGAACAAACTTTGGGTTTTCATGGCTATTTAAATGGCAAGAATCAGAGAGGAAAGAACATTAAAAATACTTATCCCCCAATTTATTAGTAACTCTTTAATGTTGAGCCAGAGCTGACAGCTAATGACTTCTAATTCCTTGACTGTTGTTCTGAAAGTGTCCCAGTCACGCAGCTGGCTTAGCAGTACTGGGTGAGCTCAGCCCAGTGGGAATGCCAGACCTCTCATGCTAGTGTCTTTCATTAACTCTAATCTCAGTTCCTAAAAGGTTTAGGGGATAGTGTTTGAACTAAAACCACCTCAGAGTACCTCGTTCCCTCCTTCCACTTCTGTTGAGTCTGCCACATCCAGACTGCCCTCAGAAGGGTAGTTGTGAAGATAAGCATGCTAAAGAGAGCAATGTGCCAAGGTATCTCCACGAAAACATTGACATTGGCACCTCCCGTGCAAGGAATTATTGGTTTTACTTACTTTTATTGTACTTCTGCAAGTGAGATGTGACCCTGGAGAGCTAACAGAGAAAGTGCTTCTACTGGCCTCTACCTCTAGGTCACAGATGAGACTGGAAGTACTCCAATTCAGTTGAGATTCACATTGGGACCAGAGGCTGTATGAGAGCTAAGACTTCAGATTCAGCGTTAGTACAACCCTCCTGAGGTATGTTCACTGAGATAATCCAACTTCCTCCCTACCCCAACTCTAACTTATGTGTGCATTTGCTTTGTTTGGAAAACTGAATGCCTTTTGAAGCACAATATTTAGCAGGCAGTTTTAACAACATATAGCATATACAGTTAGTGTCCATACATTACAGCTGTACTAAGACAATAAAATGTAACAGAAGCTCCTCTGGAAATATTCCTGTCTGTCAATAATCTGCATACTGAAGAGTCCCAAAGCACTCACTAGCATGATAGACTGGGCATTAAGTGGTGCCTAAGTAACCCTTAAGACAATACACTGAAGAAGCTCTAGCAACATTATACTCTACTATAAGAAAAAGCTCAGGAAGCAAGGACACCTCTCTTGTGGACTTATAAGTCTATTATCTAAACCATTAAAAAATCAGATTTGATGCAATTTAGTTGAAGCTCAGATTAATGCAGGTTTAACTGGCCACATGGCAAACACAGCTTCTTGTAAACCAATTCCCTTAATTGTTTGAAAAAGGATTTTTTAATTACTAAGCTAATGCAGCTTAATTTCTGCAGGAAATGGAGCTGAATCCATCAGTGTGGATAAAACCTTTAAAGTGGGGTCTCAGAATTTAGAGAATAAAGTGAATAGAGACTTTGCTGGTTTCTAAGTGCAGTTCCACTGCCCAGTTAAAGACACTCTGCTCACTTCACAGACTACCCTCGTGTTTATTCAGACTTATACTTGTGGGTACTGTCAAAGCTGTTCTTGCAGGACGTGAATATAGCATGACACATGTAGTGCGAGAAAACCCAAGTATAAGAAATTAGGACCACTGGATCAGAGCTCTTCTGTTTCTGCCTGGGAATTCCAAGACAGGCAGAGCCCAGCATTAGTGTAGGTGCCACAGCTGTTGGTCTATTAAAAAACATCTGTGTCATTGGAGCGAGCATCTAGGAAAGGCATTAACTGGCATTCTTAGCTTTGGAATATATACTGAGACTCTTAACAGAAGTATTTGATTCTTAGCAGGATAAATGATGGGACTGTGATTTCAAGAGGAAGGATAACCCATCCATCCCTTGCACACATCCACCAGCAGAAGCTTTATTTCTTTTAGGAACAGTCAGGATCATCTGCTAATGAACAGCTAACTTTGCTGTCCTCATAAGTTACTACAAAGGGTGAATGACTGCTGGATGAATGCCATTTGCAAAGGTCACATGCTGAATCCATGGAAAAAATTAGTTCATTTTCTATGGGTTATACGATATGGACTTTAAAAGCAAAAGAGGAGCAGACTAGGACCGTCATTAGTTATGCTTTTCTGGCTTATCAGGCCTTTTAGCTGTTCTAAGCTGCATGCCTTAAGGATTAACTAATACGAGGTAGAATTTCTCAGCCTGTATGGTCAGAAGGTGTAACCTTCACTTGATTTCCCCTTGCAGGGGGAGAGTATGCACTTTCTGTTGTTAGACCGTTAGAGACTTGTACATAGCGTCCTACCTGCAATGGATTTGGTGAAGTAAGAGGAGATGGAAGGCCATGCCCTGGTGACTGGCTAGGTTTCTGGGGGGAGCTGGAGGACTGTGGGGCTGGAGGCGGTTGGCTCTGGCTCTGGGACTGTGTTTGGTTCTGCTGTGGTGGTGCTGACGGCTGTGGCTGCTGGGTCTGCTGGGGTGGCTGTGGAGTCTGTGCCTGCTGACCTTGCTGCTGCTGCTGGCTTTGCTGCTGCTGCTGTTGCTGCTGCTGACCTTGTTGCTGCTGCTGTTGATGCTGGAGCTGCTGAAGATGCTGAAGCTGTTGAAGCTGGGAGTTCAGGGATGAGGTAGCTGTGAATTGAAGAGAGGGAAGGGAGTTACGTAGGTTTCAGTAATACCTACTGTGTTAAAAATATTCTGTATTAAATTCTTATTCTGTTACATTGTGTGGCATACTGCCCACTGAGGTCAACTGGCCTCAGACTTCAGGTTGTGGCAGGAAACACGTCCCCATCAATAACAGCCTGTGGTTCTGCCAGTGCAGTTCTGTGGTAAGAGTTGGACTTCACTGGAGGCAACGAAAATAAACCTTTGGAAGGGCTACACCTCTGCGCACAGGACAGGCATCCGAGCTGACCGGCAGCCTTTGCTCAGACAAGCTTACCAGTGAAGCCAATGGAAATTTGAAAAAATGGAAGCCTGCCTAGAGAAGAGGCAAACAGGATGCCACTGTACACAGCATAGCAAGAACTCATAACATGAACTGGTGTGGTTATATAAAGGAGGAGAAAACCATAGTTGTAAAATAAAGGATGCTCTGAAAAGAGCTTTGTCATGTCTTTATACAGCAGATGTCAGGAAATAAAACACTCAGCTGTAAAATTTCTTGTGCAATGAATACGTAGCAAAAATACCCAATAAAATGTGTGTGCCTTTGAAATTAGCACTGCTCCTTATCATTCACATCTAAAAGCCGTAAAGTTCCTCTCATGAAATAGGGTGCACTTGCACTGCTCACTTACTCCTGGCAGTAAAGGTCTGTCATATTTTGCTAGCATGTGCTCCAAATGTGAGGCTTGGAAACCAGTGGCTCACATCAACCTGCTGGCACAGAGAAGCAAACTTTATCTCCCAGAGACACTTTCAAATTGACTAGGGCATTCATTAAATTCAGGAAGGCAAGGAGTGTGCCACAAGGATGTCACCAAGGAAGAACAGCTTTAAGCAGCAGCCAGAACATCACAGGAACCTGATGCTTTCTGGTGTTATGCCCTGAATAAGTCACCTGGGTCTCCAGCCTCACCCACTTTAATCAACATCTTAGGGGTTGTGGTAGACAGCTGTAAGATCCCAAGAGGAATGGCTTACAAGACCATTGCACTATTTTGCACTCTGTATACTGCTTTGCCAACACCACTCTGTATTCTAATTTCCATCAGCAGAAGCCAAAGTAAACTGGGAATGAATCAAATTTGTTATTTCTAAAATGGCATTCAGATTTCATGGCCAGAAACTCTCTTCACCAAGTTATTTGTGGATTGGCAGATAAAGCCAAGTCATCTCCACTTTCTTTTCATGCCAACATCCCTATTTCAGCTTTCTAGATGTCTATGCCCTGGGGATGAACCTGAGGTCTTGGTATGACTTATGAAATCAATGAGCCATGAACTGGAATAAGCAAAGAAAAAAGAATAGAAAACAGAGAAAGATGAGGCAGAATGGGTAAGCCAGTATAGGCTTTACGAAGGAAAAGTAAAAGGCTTGGTAGGAAGAGCTGTTGGTCATCCATTCCTATAATCATAGCTGCTCTAAATTTTCTTTCACCAGAGGCAGGAATCAAGCTACAAATATGCCTTTACAAGAATTATAGTCATGTATGTGACTTCAACAAAGAACCTGAATAATGCAGAGAAGGAGGACAGGTAACACCAATATATTTCCATCAGGAAAGTTCCTGATGGAAGTTTTGTGTTTCAACATAAAGCAGAGTGACCACCAGATTAAAAACATGCATGGTATTTCATGCAAAAGAAATCAGCCTGGAGAAGTAAGGGTACACTCCCATCAACTCCATGATCAGAACTCGTATCTAAATGCCCCAAAGCCAAGAGGGTAGTAAGTGGAAATATAATCCAAGGCATATGAAAACAAAGAATGGAGAAGGTGTGTATACAAGAAAGCAACTGCACAGACAAATACTAACCATAGCGTGAAGCACCTCAGATAGCAAGGAATACTATTCACCAGTTCCATCTGTAGGTATGTACACTGAGGCGGAAAGACCCTTCCCATTCCCATGAGGAAAAAACTAATCTAGACCAGCTCTTTATCTTGTTCAGGCCATTTCCTCACCTGTGATAGCTTAGCAGTCTGAACAAACCTTTGATAACCAGAACCAAGACTACAAATACAACATGCCCTTACTGCTTCCACAGACTCCAGTATAGAAATTAATGCAAAGACACCCTACAGAAACATAACTTGTAATACACGCAGCTCATAGAGAGGAATGAGGGACCGTTTTATATTCTATGTGCACAACTGGACAGGAAGAGACGAAACTTTCTCTATAGCAAACTATATGGGGGGGGGGTTTTGTACTGCAATGCTCCCCAAACCCTTTTGCTCCCACAGGGCACTCTTAAAGGCCACAGCTTGGAAAAATGGATTTGTCAGAATGCCATATGTTGTATGCAGGGCACTGGGGACAGGCATGTAGTAGGGGACAGGCAAAAGCATTCGAGGTGGAGGAGAAGCCATCTACTGCAACATTTTTGGAGCACAGAACATGTCTGGCTCCTGGAGGTATGCCTTTCAGCTAGAATTTGGAAAATATGGCCAATAACTAAAAGAATGCTGGAAATATCAATCTGAGATAACATGAGGTAACATAGGACAGAGGGGTCACTACGATTCTGATAACATAAAAGTGCAAAAACAGGGCAGCGCTAAATTTTTATCAATGATCTTGTGATTGAACTTATGGTATGCAAAAAATATCTGTTGATATAATATTAAAGATAAAAGCATCACTGCCTGGACTTCTTAAAATGGTGACATACAAGATAAGAGGAGAAGAATGGTAAAGAAGCCCAAAGTGTAAAATAAATGAAGTTTCTTGACAAACTAAAACAAACGAAGGGGTGGTTACATTACATTGCAAAAAGTTTATTATTTTGTGTGTTTGCATGTAGCTCAGAGCAATCAAAAGACTAATATTTAATAATTATTCATATTAGTGTTCACCACAGAGTATATGATTTTCTTTCAGGATGCTTTCCTTGAAATATTGCCAAACAGTGATATAAGCAGCCTTGCAAAATTACAGTCTAAAGCATAGATACGGATATACAGAAATAGTACTGATATGTTTGTTTACCATTGGACAAAAATCCACACTTATTGAAATGTGGTTTTCCTAAATGTATGAATCTGCTTAAGAAAGAAAGATTATATTGGTGCACGTGTTGGGATTTACTTGCTAGAACAGTCATCCTAATGGTGTAGGCCTCAGTTTCATTAATGAGTCATGCCTTTGATCAGCTGTTGAATTACATTCTTAAAAATTAAATCTTCATCAAACTTCCATTGTCCACAAGACCAATACTCTCTTTAATGGACATTTTGATTTGCACATTCTTTCTTCTGCCAATACATAAAACAAGAGGCAGAATCCAGAGGGAAGAAAAAGAGGAAAAAATGCCTCAAGAGCTTTTTTTTTTCACCTAAAATTTTGCAGGTTCAGGTCCTACTGAGCTGCTAATGTAACCAATGTCAAACGACCATCACCAACATACTTCTGTGCATTGACAATGTGAGCAGGTGCAATCACTCAGGCAGCCTGATCTGTCCAATGAATGAAGAGAGTCTGAAGTTGACTTGGAAAACATCAAGTTTGTAAATTCTGTGGGCATGCCCAGCACTCCCAAATGATGGCTTGATACGGAGATTTTTTCATCCCCATCTAGGAGCAGAAAAGCTTTGTGTTCAGTACTGCTCAATACTTGAATGTTGGCCGATGCAGGAATATCAGTATCTCTACCATTCACTTTTGTACTGGAAGTGCACTCATTCTTGCAGGGGTGGAAGGTGGTCCCTTGGGGAAAATTTTGTTGATGGAGAAAAGTTACTTCATGGAAAAGTTTCCAAGTTCATTGCCAGCAACTGCACAAAATTATTCAAATAACTTCTTGTCTTTTCATATAATTCCTTTAAAAAGCCTCTCCAAAGCCTACTATCATGCTGAGCTATAAATTGCATTGAAGTGGCTTAGTGAGGTATGATTGTTTAACATGCTGTTGCTAAACAAACAGATATGGAATCGGAAGATGGACTGTTAGATCAGACAAGGCTTTCCCAAAGCCACACAGTAGGTGTACTGCAAAGGTGGATTTAGGGCTTCGGATCATGCCTGCAGTCCAGTGTTCATGCTACCTGATTGCACTGCCTCTCACAATGTGTGTACTATCCACAGCAGGGTTCGTGTCACATTATTGTTTGTAATCAAATCCAATCCAACTCCCAGAGCTTGCTTGCATAGCTCATCCATTATAAATTGTATACCTGTCCAGCATTTGTCACTTTCTGCAGAGCTTGGAGCCTGATGGAATTTCAGGTGGTACAACAGTGCTATGTCTGCATGTATAAAAGATAACATGCACTGCCTACCTCACAGGAATCTTTTTATGACTTACTGGCTAACAGCTGGCTAAAACTTTGACATATCTTAAGTGAGAAGTGCCTACTTTCTTTCAGAATTGCATTCAAGAATTAAAAAGGCTTGCAAAAAGTTCTTTCTGTGGTTAAAAAACCCAACATAAAGTACAGCACTTTAAAAGAGAGATAATTAACTAAAAATGCCTGCAAAATCCACAAAAGCTGTGTGACATTTCAACTTTCCTTGAGAAAAATACGTGTTGAATATATACCAGGTATCCAAGAAGATAGTAAGAAGAACTAATATCTACAAAGAAACAATGCCATTGAGGGGTTTTGAAACTTAAGTTTTAACTATAATTTCTTGGTTGCTGTTGTGCTATGGCAGACTTCTCAAGGGATCACCCCACGTTTCATGATCAAACTTTAAGCGGATTATGCTTAGCCACAGTTTCAAAGCATTTACATTAAAATAAGAGATACAGAGTTAAGTGGTGCAAATGGATGGTCAAGAGGCAGTGAAAGCAAACTTTCTGATCTCCCAGGTCACCTACTTCTATACTTGTCAAAGACCTTAGACTACTTTAAGGACTAAGAGAAAGTTATGATCTAAGGAACACGCTCCTTGGCTTCCTTTGGGGGATACCTTAGGCACAATGCTGCTATGCATTTACAATATTTACATAAAATGTATCTTTTCATGTTTCCCTTGTATCTTCTGTTCCTTTGCTGGTTACCTACACAGGAAACTGAAATGAAACTAAAACGCCCCTCTGTCAAGTAGAGTGGTGCAATGGGAAGACTTCACCTCTGATGCAACCACGCTGAAAGAAGCAGTCTGGTCCATAACAGGGGGAATGACTGAATCTTTTTCTTAGTGGGAAAACTGAAAAGGCTTTGTCTTCAAATCCCAATCCTGATCATATTCACTGAAAGTAGTATCAACTGCCTGCTGCCTCTGGCTAACGTATTATTGCGTAAGTATGGGAATGGATCTGGTTGTATTTTAAATAAAAATACACATTTTAAAGTTTAACCACATTTCTCCAAAAAGCAAGGAACATAAGTAAGCCCACAAATGTTTATATAATGAAAATAATGTAAGAATTAGGACTCTTTTCACCTCTCATTCACAATATAAGCTCAGATTCTTAAGACCTCTATAGTGCTTGGCAGAAGATCAAATTAATGTTCAGGGATTCAATTTGTATCTAAAATCTGCTCTTGTGGATAAGCTTCACATAATGTCTGATTTATTTTATTAATGTTTTGTGCATGTTTGTTTCTGCGTAAAGAGGAAGAAGGGGCAGGAGGAATAAGAAACAATTTTAGCCTACAAACTATTATGCTACTCTAACCTCCTATTTACATAATTGCATAGATGTTCTTCAGTGCCTTGATACAATGTACAATGGACTAAAAAGAAGAAAATCATACATTAAACCTTCTCCTATTTGACTGAGCACAGAACTTGACTCTTGCCTTTTCAAGGGCCTAATGGCTTTTTCCACTTCCCCAGTAATGGAGAATGGATTTGCATTGCCTTAAACTGAAAAGTGTAACTAACTTAAGCATCTGGGCTTGTGTTCGAACTGACAGGGCCCACTTTTTTTTCCACCCTGTTGTTTCTCTTCTAATGAGGTGTATGCCTTTTTTTTTTTTCTTTGAAACAGATTTCTAAAGATTGAATACACACGCTGAACAGTCTAATGCAAGCCTGTGTTTACACTGTCTCCCTCCTGGGTAATGAGGGGTAGGTTAGCCAAATACCCAACATATTTTTCCATATGCTTGTTTTCTTTTTGAGAGCAAAATGTGAGTCGCCTTAAATATGTCAGCACCCTCTTTGTGAAAAAAAAAGGAAGGGTTGGACTTGTGGCTGAAGAGATTAGTAATGGGATACAGAGCATATTATTTCTAAATCACTGGTTCAAATCCAGTCTAGGTCAATACAGGGAACAAAAGTCATTGCACTTTAATGGCACTTTTGAGTGTTTTCTACCTTATAGAAGATGTATTAGATGTATAGAAGATGCATTCACACACAGATACCCACAGAGAGCCTGCATTGAAAGCAGTCTGCCACACAGTCAAGGTAATAAATTGATGGTCTCCCAATACCTATTAGGAAGATCATAAAGACTACGGCCTTGGATGGCATCAACTGACATCTTTATTTGCACTTTCAGCAGAGAGGATAAGGATAGAAAGAGTAAGGAGACCAAGTCATCTTCCTCTTCCTAAAGGTGATCCCTCAAGGATACAGCTGCAGAACGCAGATGGGGTTATGGGGAGAAACTTGCATTGCCAATGCTCCTCTGTACCAATTCTGCAGATAAACAGAGGGCTTTGCTTTCTACTGTTGTCATATCCAGCATCTTTCATGAGCACTAAATTCACTTTAAAGAATATAGGCAATAAAAAGGAAGTATTAAGAAGAAAACCATCATAATTTATATGGTGCCTGTGGTGTCTCCACATTTTGATGAATACTGGAACTTCCCTGAAAAACGATCAACTGCATTAAATAAATCTGACATTTTTTTTCCTTGCCAAACCTTAAAATGTACAAAAATCCACTAAAATCTTAAGAAAAAAAAAAAAGGGAAGAAAAAGTTGTTGTTCTAGGTGGGGAGCTTGACTAAGCATCAGGGCAAGTATATTTGGAATACTTCCCATTTTGAGATAATCTAGGGGCTATTTTCCTCTAGTTTATGACAACACTCTGTGAGTAAAGTTCCCTGAGTGTATTGTAAAAATTGCATTAACCTATTTAAAATGCCCAAAGGCAAGAACAAGCTGGAGAAATTAGACTTTAATAAGCCATTTGCTTCCTCAGCTCAAATGGGACCTTAAGCCTCATAATGTACAGATGGCTGAAACATTAACTGGAGTCAGGGTATCATCAAGACACAGGGGATCAATCAGGGAGTTGTCTCGGGACTCTCATGCAAAGACAGGCAATTAAAAATCCACCATAACATAGTCTGAGGGCAATGTAAGTGTTTGAATGCCAAAGGCTGAGTGTCAAGCAAGCGACATCTAGATCTGTTAAACTCCTAATTTTACCAGCCTGATTTGTGTGTGTGTGTGTGTGTGTGTGTGTGTGTGTGTGTGAAAACATGACTCTCTCAGAGATCAGGGGGCAGGATCTTAACATCAAGTCCTTACGCCAGATAAAAGCAGTTTTCTAGTTACAGAGAGCAGGACTGGTCCCAGATTGTCCAAGAACGGAATAGTGTTGGAATGCAAAATCAAATTGAGTGGCATGGTGTTCCTACAGATTGGATTTCCAGACCATATTGAGCCCATAAGACTGTTCCTATGGAACAGAATTTAAGACAACCTCCCGTTTCTTGGGAAAAATTCTGCAGGCCTCCTTTGAAAGAAACTAATTGACAGAGAAAAAAAATTATCATCTAAAGGCCAACAGAGCCCAATATAAGATTTCACAGACAAAGGGATGTGACAGGGAACAGATGAATGACACAAAGACATTAAGCTTGAAAAAACAGTCTGCTGACTCAGAGAAGAATGGCCATGACTCATAATGGACATCAGAAAAAGACTGGGCACGCTCTGCACATACAACCTTTAATAACAGGGACTGCAGCTTATTTTTTTCTCTCCTTGTCTCTTTCAAATGCTGTAAGTGCAGAATCCTGTCCTGCAGTTCAGGCAGCCACAGATCCCCAGTCCACCGGGTACCCTGACATTTCTGCTGGCAAGGTGGCTATGTGAGGCTTTGGGGCAAAGTCTTGTCAACAGGAACTGGCTGAACTGCCTGGTGGCTTCAAAGGGTGATTTTGCATTCTTTCAGATAATAGATCTGCAGTTGCATCTTCTATAATTGTTTATGGCAAATGGCTCTTCTGACAAAGAAATATTTATCCAGGTATAGCTTCAGCAATGGTTCTTTGAAGATCAGGAATTATTAGAAGTCTCTTCAAAGAGTCTTTGAAGTGAGTCATGTTTCCTTAACTAAAAGTGAAGTTACCGTAAGTGAAATGTACTGGGTTTTTTGTGCATGTGTGTGTTTGGGCTTTTTAAACAATATAATCGAATAGTGGATCAAAGTGTTTGTGGTTTAAAAGGTTGGCCTTGATGCTGAGCTTGTGGAAGTGTCCTGAGAATGACAAAGGACAATGTCACTTTCTCCCAGCCTCAACTGAGTGAAAGCAGCAGAGGGTACCATGCCCACTCAGGTGACTTGCTATGACTGGTTGCTTTCATCTCTCAGACTGTCATTATATCCGTGTTTCTATCATTTTCAACTTCCAGTCTATTCTGAAAACTGAGACCTGAGACAACTCTGTTTTCTATTAAGAACTCCAAGATTCAAGCAGATGCAAATTCGGTTCCCAGCATGCAAATTCCAGCTAGAGAAGTTAGCTGAGCAGCAGTGAGAACAGGCTATGGAATGACTCAGAAAACAGCAATGGGTACGCTGTAAGGAGAAAGGGAAAAAATGCAGTCCAGCCCAGTCCTTTCCTTTACAGTCAATAAAACTACAACAGCAAGTACAAGAACCAGGTGCAAAAGTGGCAGTTTTACCTTGCTGCAAGGCCATGCACACAAATGCTCTGCTGGAGCAGTGACGTAGGCTTCAACCTTGTTAACAACAGGCCCTGCTATCCTCAATATAGCCTTGAACTTCGCCTGGTTTCACCAAGCCATGAAAAATTAAAAATGGTAGCAACAGGGTGAAAAAGGTGGGGAAGAGAACAAAACAAAACATGTGGCCTGATCCTGCAAGGGCTGTAATGCTCTCAGTCCCTATGCAGCTCCCAGGGACTGAAGGCCATTCCTCACCAGCTGGGACACATGCACAGTACCATGCTGAACATGGCGTTCTTCACCAGTCATTAAAGAACAAAAACGGACTAAAAAACTTTCTCTAAGTGACAGGAGATACTGCTTAATAGCTGTGGTACAGGAGCAATCTTGAGCACAGGTCACTGGGTTGGTGAGGAGATGGTGTGCTAGGTGCTGTAACCTCAATACGTGAGAAGATGGAGGTGCTCTTTCTTTAGATAAGGGATCAATGCAGAGAGACTACACAACTCCCCACACATGAGAAATTGTAGAGGAGCTGGGAAGCGAACTCTAATTTGGTAATCTGTCACACCACAAGCCATTCCTGAATGTATGTATCACTAGCAAGGTACATTATGTTTGCCTGCTGTTGACTCACAGTAGCTCTATTTTGCTGTCTTTAAGAATATTCCATGATTTTTATTATTTGCTGTGAATAGATAAGAACAGCTGTATTTAGTTGTGTGCATTTCAAAACATACCAGAGTATCCGTAGCTGTTTTCTTTTTGCAAGCTTTAAGCTAACTACAGGTCAGTTTAAGGCAATCTGCCTATATCACTTTTTCTAGTTTGTTTATTTTACTTGCAGAGAGATTAAAACCGAAGTTAAACAGTAGGTGAGCAGCAGCTCTGGACTCTGCAGCTGGTCGTCTGCTGTGGATGGACTGACCATTTTTAATTTGCAGTAAAATGAGGGAGGCTGAATATGAGATTTCTCTCCTGTCCCTATAGCTCATCAGGCAAACACGTTGCTGCTTCAGGTGCTAATCCTAGTTTGGCTGTGCTTGACATCTATCACTTTTGCACAGCAACACTGAATTAGCTGCTCTTTGAGTGCTGATGTGCTTCTACCTACCTAAGTTTCCTGCTCACTGTTGAAATAAAAAACCTGGTTATTCACATAGATAAACTGCTCATCAGTAGAAAATTTGGGTGGGAGACTTAGGAAGAAGAATTTTGTAGGCAATCCTCATTCATGGGCTGTAAAGTCAGTCACACTTCTGTGTTAGGATGAAGCTCCATTCGCAGCTGAACAGAAAGGTTGGGGAGTCCAGAAAAGCAGCTGCATTGCTCTGCCCAGTCAATGCACTATCCATTTCATGGCTTTCAAAAGCACATCAGGAACCCCCATGCTGTTTGATATTTCATACATTTTTGTATGCTGCAAAATAGTTAATAGCAGACCTTTGAACAAACTGCATCTAGATCTTACTTTAACTATTAAGCTGCTTTTTTGAGGTTAATTGTTTTTAATTTAAAAGGGATACATAGCAATTAATAAAAGAACTTCCACTTAAATAATTTATTTACTTACATGGAACAGGAGTATCCAGTTACAGAAATGGAACAAAATCCAAAGGAGGAATTTACAATTGGCCAAAAATCTACCTAGAAATAATTTACTATTTCTGCCCACATATTCAGTCAGAATAGAACGTTGTTCCCCTTTCGATGCAGTAACTAGTACCTTATTACCCATATCAATAGAAATACTTGCTTTTCCAGACCAGATAATGGAAACAAAACTGAATTTGGTTGCTAACCAGTAATTCTCCAAAACAACTCACAGGAAGCTAGTCTTTGCCTTCCTTAAGGCAACATTGCCTTAATTTTAACATTCAGGATAATGAAATATCATTTTAAATAAGGGTTTAGGTCTCATCAGCTGCATGTGTTTAGCTATACCAAACCTGAATGATGCTACAAAACATTCTTCTCATTGTTTGTCATCTCTAGGTTCCTCAGTCTTTTAAACAAATTCAACAATGTGTTAACGCACAAAAAAAAAAGTGTTTACCAATGCACTAAGACTGTTACAAATATTAAATACACCTGCCGTTAATGTTATCCTTTTGAGAATTATAATAGAATCCTGCAGAACGTGCTCTAAAAATACAGAAAATTCACAAGAGAATGTATCCTAACAGATATATTTTATTCATCCTATAGAAACATATCAGCGGTTATGTAATAGGTGTGTGAAGTTTCCATGCAACAATTTTAATTTTCTGTTAAATTTTTCTTCTGTTATATATAACTTTTTCATAAAATAATGCAAATGCTAACTTTTAATGGTAGAGAATTAAGAAAATTTTGATGATAATGAAAACATTGGTTATCATGTGAAATTGATTGCTAATGTATAGCCATAGATAATGATGTTTGGCTGGGGGCGGAGGAGAGAATTCACTGTTAAATTTCCTTGCTTCTGAAATTAGTGGATTTCTCATCCTCCTGAGGAAGCCCACTGAGAGGTGTAGGTGAAAATACTACATAAATATTGGGCAAACACCGTTACTAGATTTACTGTGGCAACTCCAATGTCAAATAAATAGAGATGAGCTTGTTCCAAAATAGTGTATTTAAATGAAAAGCCTGGACCATTCAACAGTACAAAATAAAGAAACACATGTCAGTGCTGATACAAGATCTAGTTTTTGCTTAAATTGACTTCTGATTTAAAAAGTTAGAGGAAAAAATGCTTCTCAAGTGGCATGAACTATCTATCATGGCAACCCTGAGAACAAAAGTTGGCACAGTTAGTGCACACGGAAATCTGAAACCACTACTTTAGATTCATTTTGCCAAGTTTTAACTAAGTAGGTGCAAAAAACTGTTCCTTTCATTTTCAGTGCCAGGTATTTTGTCTTTACTCTGTTGATTTTAATAGCTCGCTCAGAAGCTTGGAAATGAATGTTTCTTCCATCATCAATTTAAAACTTTTCCATTTGCCAACTATGGATGTTTTTTCTACTGTGTGTTTTCAATGAAGCTGAAATTAATATGGTTCCCTTTGATTTTCCATCCAAGCGCCAGGGAGCATGGGGCGAACTATGCTTTCATCTCCATCCTTGAGACAGAGCCAGGTCCAGCATCACGTGACAACACCACCACTCCTTTCTTTCCCTCTCTCCCACAATCTTCCAAAAAAGGCAGTTTTTGGATTCATGTTTGTCTAAAGACTACCTCAAAAGACCAGCTCTACAGGGGTCCTCCTGCATTCTATAGGGGAAGGCAGTTCCTGTGGCCATTATCTCCGCAGTTCAACGGCTGTTCTCATACAGAGCCCTCACTTTGAGCAGATATGGCTCCAACAGCCTCTTTTTCCTGCCAGCTATAGACTTTTACTTCTTTATAGCTTATGGAACTATGATGGCACTCCAGCAGTCCTTGCCTTTGAACAGGGGGCTGAAGTAAATACAAATTTGCCTAAACATTATTGTCAGAAAGTCTTATTCATGTGATTTTGGGCAAAAGCAGTTGTGTAAATTCCTGCCTTTATTTTTTCAGGAATGTTTAGGGATATTTTTTTGCCACTACCTACCCAATCATTAGAGCTGATGAGAACTGCATCAGAAAACAACCTATAAACATAAGACCCATAAGTGAAGGCAAGCCAAAGCAGTCATCCAGTGCAACAGATTTCGTTAGCAGGTTTGCAGCGTACACTGCTGACCATTTTATACATTTGGATTATGGATCACATGGATTTCCAGTTCATAAAGAAACTAATGCCAGGAAAGCATCTTATGCTTTAATGTTTTGCACTGGGAAATTAAGAGGGGAAGCAAAGAACATAAGACCTCTGGTGTCTGTGAATCAACACTGTTCCACAGACCACTACAGACAAAACCAGAAGTGATTTCCATTTCTTTTTTTTTTTTAAAGTAGCAGTATTCTTAAATAGATTAATTCTAATAGCCCTTAATTATCTTGCACGTGAAATGATGTCTGACTTCTTGCAATCATAGTGCTAGAAGCATTGCTGATTTAACTAATGCTGCAGTGATTTTCAGATTTGATTACAGTACATCTACAAAATAGATAAGCTTTAGATGCCTGCACGATTCTGTCACTTCTTTCAGCTGCCACTGCAAGTGGCCTTTTTGCCAGGCATTGTCTAATGGGTGCCTCGCAGATCTGCATCTCACTTGGCTGGGAGGGCTCAGTTTGCCCACTGACTTAAGAGCATTCTAAAGAAATAACCCCGAAAAGACCATGGGGACAATGTGCGAGCCACCACCTGCACTTTGTGCCAGCATGGGTGTGAATATAGAGCACATGCCACAGAACAGTTCTCTCTGCTGAGATTCAGAAGAGTGCCCTTGGCTTACGTACTGGTCTGAAACTTTAATCTCCCCACGGAAAACTTTAATCGGAAATTATTTTCATAATTTGTAAATACTGCCAAATGTTTGATTTCAGGCTATTTAAGTGATCAAACCTTCTGGTGGAAAATAAAATAAATAACAATCAAACCATCAGACAAAGAAAGTAGTTATAAATAATTAAATATGCTATACTGACAAATACTATTCCCACCTGCATGCTGTGCTTCCAAGATGCAAAGCACAGTTTTCCTAATTTAAAAAAAAAAAAAAAGATCCTGTATGACAGAACAAGTCAGATCAGAAACAGGGAGTGAGGACAGATTATCCTACCTAAGATCCTAAGACCAGCTCCTGTGAATCCACTTCCTATTCCTGAACCTGCCATAACTGCACCACCTTGGTCACAGCAGTTATTCTCCCTGCCTCACTTTCCTGTTCTATAAGAGAAAAGGAGGGATAATAAACTTCACTTCCACCACCATAGGAAGCTAAATTAGTGAAGTACAGCAATGTGCACAAAGATCCTCAAAATGAAGGGGGTCAAAGATACACAAAGTTTTATTTCCATGTGGAAAAGATTGTTACAGAGCTACCTCCTCCATTGTGTTAATGAGAGATAGACAGTTTAAAAGCACCCATTTATTTTCTTTTTTCCTACTTTTTGATGATGTCTGGGTAATGCTGTTATTCCCAGCAGCTCATAAGACTTTTTGAGACCTCCAACAATAAGGATGTCTTTTAAGATGAACTCTACGCTCAGGCACATTTTAGGCACTTGTCTCACACTGCATTTAAAGGATACTTCAGAATGAAAAACAATCCCAGATTTCCTGGAAGACTAGTACTTAGAGTTCATTGCATACCACTGTGAGCACCTCTATCATCAGAGACACACTGGTGGAGCCAGCTAAACCAAACTAGCTAATCATAATAACAATAAAAAAATCCAAGAGAAAATTTCACCAACAAGACATCACAGGTAATAAAGTGATTCCTCCAGTGCAGTAAGCTAGGCCAAAGAAACAGGAGGGTGACAAAAGAAAATGAAGAAAGGAAAACAAATTCAAAGGCAATAACTGTAGGACCCCGGTGTGCTTGTTATGTGAATAGACTGTAGGTAACCACATCCTGCCGCTGTGATGCTTCATAAATACTGTCATCTTGTTAAGGGGCTGAAGACTACTGACCTCACTTCCTCTGCTAATAAGACTGCACTGCTTTGTGCCCAGACTTCTATTATGCTTATGAAATTTGAACCATTGTTGTGAGCCTTCTTCCTTCCTACACCAATGATTACTGCCTCCCAAATTACATAAGAACAAATGGGAAATGGAAACTCCTCTCCCCCTCTTGTTCAACAGCCCCTTCTTTCCCTCTTCCTAACTCATTGCAAAGTAATTCTCAGGCTCTCAGGACCAGCGACACTAAAGCTTGCTTGGTTTTGTTTCTGAATATATTACAAGTAATAATAGTAATAAATCAAGAAATCTGAGTAGAGTTTATGACGTTCACATGGAGGTGTGACATTTATACATGCAAGAAAGACCTTCATGCATTACAAAGCCTGCGCAGGCAACATTCAGCAATTTTGTGCGCTGAGAACACATGGCAAGGGTCAGAGAGCCGAAGAGAGAGCAGCCACGTGAGGTGTTTTGGAGGTACTCTCCAAGCACAAAGTCTACACAGGCTGTATACTCAACAGCTCTCCTTATTGCAGCTCAAAATAGGAGAAAACAGTTACTCCTCTTAGAACTTGCTTCTGAAGAGCAAAATATGCAAAGGCAGCCAAGACCAGATCCAGCCCAGCTGGCTACAGCCACTCATGATCATGAAAATTCAAGAGGAAGACAGGCCTGTGACTTGTCCTGTCCATATTTTGTATCCTTTTTTTTCCAATCTAAAAAGGCACAAGATGAATCAAGGCAGAGTCATCCCTTACTTACGTGACAGGGCAAAAATGTGTTCACACCATAAAAAACACAGAAGGCTTGTCTATCAGCTGCTACAGTTTTGAGTGTTCACTCATGTGAGTGTGTACCAAGGATGTACCTTTAAAATTTTACAATATGCAACTTACAAAAATGATCAATTATTATTTCCTTTGCCTATGAGACTAGTACCTTCACAGTAATCACTGGCACAAAAAAAAAAAAAAAAAAAAAAAAAAAAAAAAAAAAAAAAAAGCCCTCATAGGCCCCTCCTTTTCCCTCAGACATCCTCTTGTCCTTAAAAGCTAAAAACCTCCCAATGGTGACCTCTTGCAGCTAGTGAACTACATTACATAGGCACTTGCTGACTAGCCTTACCTTCAGTATCTCAAAGCAAAAATGCTGCAAATAAAAATATACAAATCAACATGGCTGATGAGGACAATAGGACAAATTCTTCTCTGAGTTTCACAGAGCAATGAGAGCAGCGTCAGTGAATTTACACTTCCAAAACCAAGAGGAAAATGTGGCCTTTACTTAGTTCTAATAGCTTTGTGTCTTGTGGATCTGATTTTCTCTTCACTTCAGTTGTGCCACTAACACTGTTCTCAGTACTTGCTTTGCCACCCTTAATAGATAACACAGCAGACATCTACTGTCTAGACTTACTGTCCCTTCCAAGAACGAGGGTATGCAAACTCTTAATAGTGTACACAGCAATAAAACTTGAAATAAAACAGTAAAGAACAAAACAAAACAAAATCCCATAAAAAGTCCGAAAATCCTGGTTTCTTGCTGGCTTTCTCATAGCTCCTGCATAGGATCATATTTCACCTTTACTGTGTTGTTGCTCTTATTAAGCAAAGGCAGCTTATATTTAACAATTCCATTATTTTCTTTTCTACATTACATAAGATCACATTAGGAGCCCGCTGTGTGTTTTCAAGCAGACCCAATCTGTTCTGCCTTGCACAGTCCAGGCATCACCTTCCAAAATGGCCCTGTAGAGCATTAGGCACTACCAGCAGCTGCTCCACACAGCTCTTTGTGCCAGGGACACTGCACTGTGTTCAGGGCACTTAGGGGGAGGATGCCAAACTGCTGTTTATTTATGTCACCCTCCAAAGCCCCAAAGATATCACAGGCATTTATGAATTGCATGTATAAGCTGTTTTATCCCTGTATTTCTTTTAACCCTACCCTGCCCCGATCATCCATTTCCTCCATCCTTTTTCTCTCTTTCTCTCTTTTTCAAGACTACCTTCTGATTTGTGTGGTCTTGCATGCAACATGCACGTTTATTCTTCTAGGACTATGTATTCAAAAAAAGGAAGAAAGAAAAAAAGAAGGAAAGAAGGAAGAAAGTAAAAGAGAATAGTAAAAATCCAGAGTCAAATGTGAGTGGCATAGCTATAATTCTTTATGAAGCAGCAGGTAAGATTGATTGTCAAGGGTCAAAAGGCTAGGTCAAACTCCGCTCATTCGTCAGCTGAATGTCATTTTTGTTTTCCCTGTCACCAGATAGCTTTAAAAAAAATTGCAACTCCTTCCTCATTATCTGAGACTTGGCTCCTTTCCTGCCATCCAGTATTAATGAAACTGTGCTTCAAGCCTGGCCTTCATCTTTGAGGTTCTTCTTCATGTACGTCTTCCCTTTCTTAAGTACTACAGAGCGAGGACAATTTTAAAGATCGTTTTCTCACACAGAGAAGTTGGAAAATTGCCGCTACAGTGAGAATGATTTGAAAACATACATGCAGTATAAACGTCTGAATGAACAAAAATGTAATTAAATCATAGCAGGTCCAAAGCCCAAACAGCGATGTAATTGAATCATGGTTAAATCCATGCACCTCGTATGGAATCCTTAAAAAAAACAACACAATACAGTATTTTGAAATCATTTATGAGGGAAAAAAATAACTTTCTGTTATAATTACAAGCTGTGTACCACTGGAATAATGCTAATACTGAAATTATCCATCGATTTACAGTGAATATGATTTATAGATGCCTGATTCAGATAAAAACATAGCCAATAATTCCCTTAAAAAGAACAAAACATCTAAATTAATTGAAGTTAAATTACACCTACATGGTGAAGTTTCAGCTGGCCTGAAATGAGATGGCATTTCAAGCCAGCAGTTGGTGACCCAAAGGATGCTACCTCAAATAAAACCATTTTGTGTCAAAGGTAAGTTTAGGTGCAATTATCCTCTTGTGCATTTATATAAAGGCAATACTCTTGTGTTTATTGAGTGCTTTTCACAAAGGGATCTCAGGGTAAATTACACAAATAATTAAACCTCATCTAAAGCCTATCCATACGAGGACTGCCTCTGTGTTTAGAGGAACAGAATCAGGAACCCTTTGGTGACAGAATGAGAGGATTTACTAAATTAATTTTCATTAAACACATTGCTGCACAGGGTGATTCAAGTGTGTTGACTAATTGACATAATACCTCCTTTTAGCTAGAAAAATGACCTTTTAAAATATTTATAATCACTCTTGGGCAAAAATATCCTGAAATTCTGTGCTGAATCTGTATGGAATAACAGCTCACACTAGTCTAATTTCCCTGCACAAGCAGCAGCAGTGACTTCAGTGAAACTATTTGCATGAACAGCATCTCAGACAGGAAATTCAGAACATTTTGCTAGAACAAATCGGTTTTAACTGTGAAGAGAAGATCAAAATAAACAACAACTCAATACCAAAAGAAAAGGTTCTGGTTTCAAAATACTTAGTGGACTATCCACCTACAACTTGGGAGAGCTATTTCAAGGCCTGGCTGCTGCAGGAACACAAGCTAGTCTCTTTTTGCTTCCAACCACAGGTGGAAGATAATATCCACTTAAAATGTATAGAATTCAGCTCATAAAGTAGTGGATCACAGAATTATTTAAAATAGAGACAAGAGGTTCACAAGTTGACAGTAATTAGTTAATCCAAAACTTGAGAGTACCTGGCTCTCCTGTAATATTTGGTATTTGACAGCAATGGTGGAGTTCAGAATGGACCAATTTTGGAAAGTACTGACATTTTTTGACCCGACTGGGTTTTCAGGGGATACAAGAAATTATATACTTCCAAAATGCTAGCCAAAACAACTCAGTTTTGGCTAACTCTCAAAGAACATAAAATTAGAGGTAATTTCAACAAAGAGAAAAGCAGCAAAGTGAAAGGAAGCAAAGAGAAAAATTATTCTTGCTGCAAAACCAAGTTTTCCTTCAGGATGCTTTGCTTTACTCCAAATTTCCAGTGGCAACAAAATTTGAATTTTCAACTTGGAGATCAGATGAGGATGGCAACAATTAAAATTCGAATAGAGGGCTTGTCATTAAAACAATTTTGCTTATAGCACTGTGTTTGTACACTGCTTTTCTAGCCATGTTACAGTGTGGACACCTTTCTGCATATGTGCTGCAATATATCAGTTTAAAACCTGGAGTGACTCTACACCACTAATGTGGGAAGCAACACTGTGGGATCAGGTCAAGTCCATGGATAAAAGTAGTTGGAAAACAGAGTTGGGCACTGTCTAGGAGAGCCTCTTCTCATTACGTAAAATGACTGATTATGAGATCCCAGCTGGGTTTTGCATAGGGCCTTGTTCATTGAAATATTAATAGGTGACATTTAGCTAAACAGTACAACAGAACCATGATACTGTGCTGAGAACTGCCACCATAAACACATTTTACTTCCTCGAATGAATACTAATTCGTAGCAGGCTGTTGCCAAACTGCCACGCTTTCTCCTGACAAGCTACAGCCTTCTCTACTACCCACAGCTCTGAGGAATTACACAGCTCGGCTTTTTGGTCACATCTAGCACAGAAATTAGCTGAGGAGGCAGTGAGTCTTTCTCTGTTGCTCAGGTGGGAGCTGGGAGCACGGAGAAGCCCCTGTGGATATAACACAGGCAGCTGCTTTCTTCAATAGTCTGGAAGTGACACAGATTGTCAAGCACTGCTTCCAAGTGTGGTGAAACCCATAGTTTCAGGTCCGTAAGTGCCACTCAGCATTGCTCCCCTCAATTAGCTGAGGAACATTTGTTAATTACGTGGAACCCAATAACAAATGCTAAATTTTTAGTGAAGGAGAGAAGATGGTATGTGAACTTTCATACCTGCTGAAAGTCAGTTAGTTCACCCATAATACACTTTGCTTCTTTCTTACTCTGAACTAGCACTTTTGCTCCCTCCTTTCTCAAAAATTACCGTTTTCATTTCCTTTTTGTTTATATTTTTTCCCCTCTGTTTCCTTTTGTCCTGTGACTCCTCAGGGTTCCCCGTACGGATTTGCTGTAGACCATCAGACAGCATCTTTACAACTCTCATTGCAAGAAACTGAACCATATGAGTGAAAAGCAGTTGAATTCCTCTCTATTTTGGCAACAGCAGTTTGAAAGCTGCCCGCTGAGATTAATTTTTGAAAAATTTCTATTTTCCATGTTATTGAGGGCTTCAGTTTTACAGGGAGACAATGAGCTAAATTTTACTTTCATCTGCCTGAAGACTGTTCCATGCTTTTTGGCCTTTCAATTGTTGTATAATTAATACAGAAGGAGAAAACTGCAGTAAGCTGCTCTACCCTTGAATAGGATGTTAGCAGCACTTTGTTCTCACCATTGCTTTAATCAGACACTAGTGACGTTTCTACTGCAGGCTGATCCTACCTGCCTGGTTCTTCCATGTTATTTTTAACACTAATGTTCATGTAACTTAAAACCCTTTCTAAGCAGACTTTTCCTCACAGAATGTTGCCCTCTCACCTCCACTTTCTTTCTTTTGCTGTCTTCTGCAGTATTATGATCAACTTCATTCTTCTCCTTAGCTGTGTGTCAGCTCTACACATTTTGCAGATCCACTTGATACAAAATGCCATCCCTTTTCCCTGTCATCAAAGACTTACGCTGAGCCTGTTTTCCTAAGTGGTGGAGTACCTTTTCACCCTGTCTGCATATGGCATCCCATCTCATCTCCAACCCCCCTTCCTAACTCGCATCT
This sequence comes from Aquila chrysaetos chrysaetos, assembly GCF_900496995.4. NCBI lineage: Eukaryota > Metazoa > Chordata > Aves > Accipitriformes > Accipitridae > Aquila > Aquila chrysaetos. The sequence continues at coordinate 30,157,108 of NC_044006.1, forward strand.
GATGTGGTTTTCTGCTTTCACAATTTTTGAGGTTTTGAACCTTAATGCACTGACATTTCTATTCTTTCCTGAATCCGTATTCAGTTCTTTAAGGTTTACATTTTCTTCATGAAATTTAAGTAAACCTGTCACTCCAGCATTTTTATGGCTCTCTCCAATCATTACTTGGACCTGATACTATCTTTATGTCTTCTGTCTAATCTCCCATGATGAACCCCAGGTTTATGGCAAAACAGCATAAAATGACATCTATGTTCTGATCATGCTGATTTATCTCTTTCAATACCTCACTTCTTTCTGTGGTTGTCCTTTAGGAGTCCTCAAGACAGTCCTAAAATTGTACATCATGAATTCTGCAAATGAATCCAGAACTGGATTTTTCTAAAAAATCAAGGAACCAACAAGCATGGACTTTGCAAAACAGAAGGGCAGGCTCTAGAAAGCTGTAGTGAAAGCCATTAAAATAAATCTGTGGTGTGAGCAGCAAGCAATATAGGGCTATTATTTGTTTGGCATCAAAAGAGGCCAGAAGTATGCAAACCCAACAAAATGAGCTTTGATAGCAATATGGTCCCTGAAAACGAGGGGTTTAACAGCCTCCCTCTAAGCTTGGCCTTGGCAAAAGCTCTGCACATATAACCAACAGCTGGCAAACTCAGAGCTCTTCCCCCAGCCTCACAGCAAAAAAAAGTAGACAAAAATTAAAAGATCAAAAAGGCAAACAAGGGTTCTTCCTGCTTCAACTTATTGCTGCTCCTAAGATTCTTCTGTTGGAAAGCGGCTTCTACCTATGTGTGACAGAAAAACAAGCTCTTTCTTGCAGCTGCAGGATGTGGGGACGTGAACAATAGGGCAGAGGACTATAGATACCGCTTCATCGCATCCTAACATCATTTTATGGCACTGAATTGAAAGATCTCTAAATACTCAAACCATGAGCCAGATGATGCAATTATCGCTTGAGCATAATTCCTATTCACTGAAGGAAATTTGCCTGAGTAAGAACTGTAAGAAGTTATAAACTTCCCTTGTTACAAGATTATTCTTTATGCCTCGTATGTATCATGAGTAGCTGGCGCAGACAACTACATAAAAAATCATTTAGAGAAAGATCATGGACAGAAATGACTTCTTAGAATTGGGGTGTAAGGCTTTATAAGAACTTTAATGCAGAAAGCTGTGAATTGTATGAATTTGTCGCTTTCATTTTAACATTAAATGGAGATTTAATATGACTACTTTCATTTGTCACAAATGCACATAAGCAAGGCTGAAGGACTAATATGCAGAGACCTGAAATAGATTTCTCCAACAGGAAGCTTCGCATTTCTGCAGGCGTAGCAATACCACTATTTTAAGAAATGAGGATCAAATTAAATGTTTACTGCTGTAACACAGTGTTGCCAACAGTGTCAGTAAATTTATGAACAGTTTATAATTTTAACTGTCTTCCAGACAGTGGGTCATATGTGCATTAAAGTAGTCATAATAACCTGTCAGTAAAAATTTCCTGTAGCACATTCATAGGAAAAAATGTTTGCAAGTTGAGCAGCTCACTTATGCACTGGCAGAACAGTTTCTCTTATGAAGTGGTATAGCCAACCCCTCCGAAAAATAGTTTCAGATTGATCTGATGTGCTAACTGGGATTTTAAGATATTTTTTTTAATTTCTAGAATTCCTTTTCAGAATTCACCAAATAGCACTTTTAACACACAGTCATTGACTAGAAAATTGCTTGCCCCTAGATCTTGCCCCTAGAGAAATAAACAACTACCCATATTTGACTTATGAATTATTATTTATTATCTATACTGGGCAGTGTGTAGAAAGTGAGAGAGGCTTTCCAAAGACTTTGGGAGGCAGCATTCAACAACCTGAAGCCTGCCAGCTAGTGCATTGTCATTGCAGCTACAACTTCCTCAGGATTCGTACACCCTCATGTTCTCTTCCCCTGTTTGGAGCTGCTCTTGCTCTCCCTGCAGTAAACTCCTTTTGGTAGGATCGGGCCCACCACAGTGCTCTCGCTGTTTAATCTCAGCAAGTAGAATGGTTTCCGGGCCTGCATCCACCCATGATGTCACCTAGCAGAGTACTGAAATCTCAAATATTATCCATCAGTCATTCCTAGTGCCACTTGTCCCTCCTAGGGGGTCTTGGCACCAGCAAGGTCAGCAGCAATCTAAAGTGCAATGCTCACTCACTAAAACAGAGCTGAGGAAACATCTTGCTTCCCCTCTTACTAGCTTAAGAAACACAGAAAATGGGAGTGAAAGCATTCAGCTTTGAACATTTCTGCAGTGAGTTGTCACTTGCTGGGATATTAGGAGAGAATACTTCTCTCACACACACACACATTGGCTAATGTGCAAGATTTGTGTGTACCTTTGAAAGGAAGAATTGCCTCCGTTTACTCTTACCATTACACAAAGTGGATTAAAACAGTCACACGGCAGGTCTGCTGATGCCTTATTTCAGAAGGCAGCATTCATGCTGTGGTCAAGGGAAGCCCAAAGAAGGTGGCCCCAGTATCCCTGCTAATGAGCAGCCCCTCTCATACTAACAAACTAAAGGTTACATGCTTCCATTTCAAAAAAAAAAGAGGTAAACTTACTTTTTCCTGTGCAGTGACACTCTGCAAGAGACAGGGAACATGTAAAGCATTTAAACTGAGCATTTAGAAGTTACAGGCTGAGTGCCTTCCTTTCTATGCTTTGCTTTAAAAATCCCAAACAAATCCAACCTGAAATTGCCGCGTATAGAGACCCTTTGAAGACAGAGAACCAGCTAAATGTGCATGGAGAATTACCTAAAGTCATGTTAAGGTGAAGGTATTTCTCTCTAACTCCAAATGGAAGTTTGTTATGTTGGAAAAAAAATTACTGTCCTTGATTCCAGTCCCGGAGCTAATGCCTCCACGATTCAGATCTGTGTTTGCTCAGGACACCAGAAATTCAATCCACATACCCAAGTACAAATTTTGTAACTTTGTCTCTAATTTACTAAGGTTATTGGTAAAGTTATTAAGCACATATCCTGGATATAAGAACATACAACAAAACACATCTCCATTGAGTTTAAACAGACTATTTCTAAATTTATATACATGTTAAGTAACATTCTAGATGGGTGCTTAAAGACTCTAATTATGAAAAAATGTGGCCTTTGTTTCTACTGAAGCCAAACTTCATTCTCAATACGTCATATATAAATTTCCTACTCCTTTTGTTAAATGGCCGTTCTTTCATTCCTATGTTTTTGTTTGCACTGTGCATTAAAAACATATTCTTTAAGCTACCTGGAGTGATTTCTAAACATTTTCATGTTACATTTAATTTAGAATGTTTTATCCTTTGTATGCAGTTTAGAGTTTTATATCTGAAGTTTATTACCTTGTATTTAACTATATTGAATTTTATCCTCTGGTGTACTGCCCAGTTATACAGTTCTGGTAGCAGGGTTGGGGGAAGGAGGAGGAAAAATAACACCTTGGAACAATGACCTGCTGTGAGTGCAGTCTAAATGCAAAGCTCTGAAATGTAATTGTTATTATCACTTTCACAATTATGTAAATGTAAACTTCTTAGCATATTCAGTAAAAGACAGAAGAAAAGCACTCGATTAAACGTTGCAAAAAACCCCGGCAAGTTTAAATACAATGGTCTACACAACTTTTAATATTCAAGTTTAGGTTAAGTCTGTTCTTTACAGAACTGAACCAATTCAATATAAAACTTTTAATTAAGGGTATTCTCCAACTGGGTATTGTTGGCACACAGATTTCTGTACAGCGTGTACCTGTTGATCAGAATGATACCCATATCCAGCAAGATAGTTATCAGAACAATAATGGACAGGCCATGGCAAGAGACAGTGGAAAAAATGTTTCCATAATTAAAAAAAGAAGTATCAATAGTTCCTCTATATTCAGGACAAAGTTGGGGAACGGAACCATGTTAATAATTATTCTGGGAGGCTACAGGATACTTGGTATTGATGAGCTTTCTGGCCTTGTCATGTTATACTATTCACTGTATTGCATATCTCATGTGCTATCCAAGCCATAAACTAATTTACCCTGCTCCTGCTACTCTAGATAGAATGGCAGGCATCAAGGCTTCATAAAACAATTGTTTCCTGTTGCTTTTTAATATTTTGTTCTTCTTGGAGCAGCCGCTGGGATAGATTAAGTGGAAAGCTGACATATCTAAACTTAATGAAAAGGACTGTCCTTTCCTGTGGCAGGTGGTGCTGGGGAAGAGGGTTACAGTCTACAAAACAGCTTAAACAGATGTTGCAAATTTCTGCAAAGCAGCTGATGCTTCTATTCAAACACCAACCTAGGGCCTACCTGCAGGATCTGATATTGCTGTCTGCACATGGAAGCAACAGACTTGTGTATCTCAGCTGTTTATTTTTTCCCTCCCTTCTGTTCTCCCTATTTACAGCACTTACTAATTCCAGTGATTTTTCCTTCTTGGTCGCTTCTCCATACCCTCATCTGAGCAGCTGGATCTGCTATGAAACCTATCCCTGATTCTGTCCCCGCACTGCTCCTCCCTTGTTGCATGCTTTGGGTAGTAGATGTACATCAGAAACACTAATAAATCTCTAATAAAAATACATCTCCAAGTAAAACCTGTCCACTCATGATGACAAGAAATCCTTGAGCAGCTCCACTCTTCTCTGTTACATCCATCTGCACAGCTTCATCCATTTGTACACCCTGTGTCTAGGGCCTTATCCTGCAGTCAATTCTTACATGAAAAAATTTATCAGTGAGATTACTGTCAGACATCATTTTCTGAAGGAGGTCAATGCTGGAGACTGGACATTAAGGTAGATGGATTCCTGGCCCAATGCGGTATGGCAATGCCTGTATCCTTAGACTCACAAAATGACTCACTTTTCAGCTGGAATGGTGCTTTATTGCCACAGCAGTCTGGCAGGCTGAACTTATGGAAGTTGTTGTCTCATTGCATGTGACTGAAAATGTCATATACCTAACACTCTTTGGTGTGCACTTAACAGGAAAACTATGGTAGGTCTGGTCCCTGACTCATCAGCCCTTGGTTGCTGATATAAAGGGTACAGCCAGGAAGCTCTCAGATTTCCTTCTTTCTCTTTCCCCCCAGAATTTATCTTATGGCTCTGACCATTCAAATAATAGTAATTATAGAAAGCATATGTAGGCACAGTTTTTATGGTACATTGACTTGGTCAGCTGCATAACCATTGGACGGCTTTATGACTCCTTTTTCAGGTATAGAACAACTTCAGGTTAAGGACAGATAAGTCTAGTTATCCTTTTTCAGCTTAAAAGTAACAACAATACATTTATAGCATATAGGAGAATAGTTATATTCCAAGAAAAGCCCAGTAACACACAGTGAGTAAATTCCTGAATCCCTTCCTTCCATTATTACTGAAAATTATTCCCTGGGAAAATTATTCCCAATGTGAATACTTCCCAGCGCAGTCTTGCTCTTGCTGAGAACATGGATATCATAACGATAGGAATGCTGCAAGAGGCTTCTCCAGCAAGAATAAGGGAAGAGCACAGAGATCTTGCTGCTGTGATAATTCAGTCACCTATGGAGCTGCACCTGCGGCACCCCCTTTGCTGGCAGAATATTAAGAACCGGTGCTTTTCATATAATTTCATGGCTATGAAATCATTCCCTGGATATAGGAAAATATTCACGGCACCAGCTGAACACAAAGCAAATGATCCTAGCTCTTCAATCCAAGAGGGTGAATTCCCTCCAATCTGTCTGTACAGACTAGCACAAATGATACATCACCCGGCTGGTGCTCAGACACATTAGGTGCTTGGCAGGTGGAAGATGGCATGTTGTTTTGCATGGTGTGTTGGAATTGACCCTTCAAAGCCTGAAACTATTTGTTCTTTCGTTTACAACCCAACCTAGTAATGAAGTAGTGACTTGTGGTAGCACTTGCTACATTAATCATATTTTTGTGTGGTAACAGCAGACACTGGATGCCTGATCACTGCTGTATCACAGCTCAGGCTGGTATTAAAGCAGAAGCTCAGGGATGTTGATCTACTGCACCTGCTTGACAAAGCTGATAATTTTCTCTTTTTCCAGAAAACATTCCTTGGCTTTCCATCACTTTCTGTTTCCAGTCTCCTTCTTAGGGCAGAAGTCAGTGTGGTGGTTGGGGACCTATGTCAATTACCCAGATGGAGAAGACTGCATTCTTGCATTGTGGCACAGAGATATCACCTTAATTACTTGCTGCTTTCCATACATTCTTATTGTTTTTCTTTCTTGCTCCTAACAACTTTTCATGGTTTTTACCCTGACCTTTTGGGTTGTTTGCATTCACTTTTACACCTTCAGCTGTAGTCTCTAAGCTCATGATTCCTGAAGAGAGTTCCACCTTCACTGTCACTTTCCATTCAATCTGCCCCATCTTCCCTCTTTTGGGGAGCCTGTTTGCTATTACAGGCTTACTATCTGCAGAACATATGATTGATTCAGTCATAAACATGCATGATGTTTTGCAGAGAAATAAAAAGGACAGATTCCTGCCACGAGGAATTTACATTGTAAAAATGACTTTATTCTCTTCCCTAATTCTCCCCTCCAATGTAATCTCTAATTATTCTTTTGCCCTGGCAAGAAGATTTTGTTTATGACTGACCTTCATAATTTGCTTTCATTCTCACTGGGCTAAAGCACCTTTCTCATCTCTGCCCTTCTGACTACTCATAACTATTTGCTGGACTGCTTCATCCTGTTTCGTTTTCCTGCATTTCAGAAAGATGCTCCAAAATCAGCTACTGTTACTCTTCCTTCTCATGAATCACCTCACTTCACCTCTCTACTTCCACACCAAGTTCATGTCTCCTTATTATTTTCAAATCTCTCCTTGTGCTTGACTATAACATTAAACTTATTTTCTCCAATATCCTCTATTCAACTCTTGCCATCTAGCAATCTTTTCTTTTTAGCCTTTTTACCCTCCTAGTTCTAGCTTCTCACCATCTAGTCACCTACCCTGGTACTGGATCAGTTACCTACTGATTGTTGTCCACCACGTTTCCTGCTCTCAATCTGGAAACTCCTAAATACTCCCCACTCCATGAAGTACAAATGAGATGGTCCATACCTCACTCCAAGTCCTGCCTTCTTTAATCCTCCACAAAGGTCAACCACTTACTGTAACTACCATATGAACTGTACTGTACACAGTTGTGGTTTTTTTCTGGAGCTGCTAAAGTTGCTATGGTTTCAAACAGTTAGGATGCCTCTTCCTTTAAATTTATGGAATCTCAATCCCTGCTTTTTGTTTGGTGCAGCACAAAGGTTGTAAAGCGTTTTACAAAACAATGCAGTGTAACACAAATAACTAATAATGACAAGCAAAAGATAAGCAATAGAAAATATACTTGCACTTGGGAAAAATACTGTGGAAGCTTCGTATTTAACTAGTATTAGTCTTCATCGCAGTTGTAATGTCATTAGAGAAACACATAATTAAATCCACAGTTAAGTGATACTGGAGCCTGAAACACAAACATCAGCAAGTGCTGAATTACATCAAATGATGTAACGTTAATAGTAAAATGCTTCAGAAAGTGCTTAACTTCAGTTACAATTTCCTTTTACTTTAATTTCCATGCAAGGTGGATCATTTCCTCATTATGAAAGCCCTGGTAGGAGTCTATTATAAAGCAACCAGTCATGGCAGGATGCTTTTGTCAGATGTATTCGCATTTAATATATGAAGGGAGAGAGGGGATGGATGGAAGAAGTGACAAGTTATGTGATAAATTTCTATAGCTACTTAGCGAGAAAAAAACCCAAACCAACAAACAATCACAGTTTGTTCTTGCAGACAGTTCTCTGACACAAAATATATTGTATCTAAAAAGTAGTAACCCCGATTTGGACCTCCTAATGAGTGGTGAAGATGAATTAACATCTGGACATCATGCTGGTGAGTGATGAGGGACCAGAGATCACGACCAGATTAGGTTCATCAGGTTCCTGATGTCATATAGAGTACTGAGCTCTTACTAACATTTATAGCTGAGGATTCAAAAGAGAAACTACTGAAATCTGAAAGAATTTGAACAAAACCTGACTAAGAGAGAAAAGCATATAGGAAAAATATGATGAAAATTGCCATTTGATAGCAAACAGGCATAATTAAGAAAAGAGGATAGTTTTGGCTAAAATCTTGCCCCTGTTTAATAGAAAATCAAAGAGAGGAATAAGAAAAAACCCCAAACGTATCAAATATGAAAAAATAAAAGGAAGCATTTGGTCTAAAATAAAAGCTTATTTTGTAAAGAGTTAAGTGTTATAAATTAAAATATTCAAGAAAAATTATGACAGGCCTAAGAGCAGCAACAATAACATGATTTTAAAGGTATGTTAGGAGTAAAAAAAAAAAGTCCAGTAACGTGCCAGGCCCATTACTAGACAAAGGTAGTTAAAATAGTTAAAATTAAGCAGAAAAATTTACAGAACTGTTCTGTAAATAAGAAAGATGACTTCAGTTCCAAGAAAAATAATGAAAAAGTTGGTATTGGATTCTCTTAATTAAGAAACAGGAATATAAATAGTGCCAATCAATGTGGCTTTATGAAAAACAGGCTTAGTTGGGCAAGCCTGATTACAGTCTTCAAGAGAGCTACAAGTTTGTTGGACAAAGAAATTGCTATGACATGAACTCCTTGGAGTTCCTTTTTAGAAAAACAGAATATACCGTAACAATATAGTACATGTCAAATGGATTAAGAACTAGCTAACTGACAGTTTGACACTTGGGCATAATTCTCTGAAAGGGGTATTTTTAACAGTCTCTGCATGGATCAAAAGTAGCCACAGAAGAATCCGACCGCTGCAATGCCCAAAGGTGTTTATGTTTTCTCTCATAACGTTTAGTATTTTCATCCAACAAGTAAATACGTAATCACTAGAGCAAAATGGCAAATATTGGAAGGAACTGGGCAGTCATAAAAAGTAACCTGACACACCTGGTAAGCTGGGTCCAAATCCATTTTAACACAGTACAATGTGTACAAAGATATACCAATGGACAAGGTAAGAGGACTTATCTCCAAATAGAGAACTGCCTCTTGCAAGCTAAAGCTGCTTATTTTCATGCATTACAGAGCTTCCAGGGCACAGCTGTATCCCAAAGAACCACTGGAATCAGAAGCATCATGTGCAAGAGGATAAGAGTAATGTTATTGTTGTGTCAAAGCCACTGGTGAGAAAGGTACTGGAGCACTGTATTAAGTTCCAGTGACCAAAGAAAAAAGTTCTTAAAAAGTTCTTGAAAAATAGAAGAGGTGTGGAAAAGAGCTGCTAAAATTGTTAGAGAAAGTACACTACTGTGACAGACTGAAAGAGCTTGATTTTAATTCTTCTGAAACAAAACCAAGCAAATAGTGAGCAAGCTCATTTGATTTCACTAAAAGATTCCTTGAGGTAGGCATAAGCAGCTGAATTCTAGGCATATAGAAACAAGAAATAAAGCAGCCTGTAAGTAATGAAGGCCACTGCAAAAAAGATCTCTGGAAAACAGTAGATTTTTCTACTGTTCTGAATTCAAATTCATGATTTGACACCTTTCTGGAAGAAATACTCCAGCTTAACTCCAGAGTCCGCTGGGTGAAAAATAAGAATATTTTGGACAAACAAATTACTCTCTTAGTTCTAAACACCTGAAATTATAAAATAAACTGGACTGTAAAGTATATTTTCTGGATAAGAAAGTACATGTTATGTGCACCCAATGACAAAATACAATATAAGCAACATTTTTGAGCAGAAAAACAATTCTCTCCAAAACCTAATGTTGGGGATTTTCTATTTGCTATATAGATTTTGTGGAAGGACTCAAATACAGAGGAAAGAATATTGATGTCAGTCTTTGGAAATCAGGGTGTTGAGGCTGTTTTGCAGTTCTTGCTGAATCACTGTATTCACTTCATAGGAAAGAGGTTCTTCCATTGATTTCAGAGTAACAATCATGTTATCATATGCCTAATTCACCATGCTCATAAAGTGCTTTGAAAATTGCTGAAACCTAGCACATCACTTCTTTTTCTCTAAACTCCTTCTGGAGCTTCAGTTATGGGATGAGGCAGACAGGATTGGGTGACTTGCCTGTTCCTGAATGTGCAGATATATAATCTGCTTAATTGCATGTATTGCTTCCTCTTATTCCTACTATAGATGCTGTCTAACAGTTCAGGAGCTGATTAGCACCTTCCCTTCTTAGTGAATGTATCCTCTTCACTACAGGCCCCCGATAATTATCTGTTGTTTAGCCTTCCTTGCTCTCCTGCTTGACAGCCCCCCCATTACCCTCCTAATGTACTAAAAAGTTGAATGCATTGCAGGATTTTACTGTTACAGTTTTGTGGGAAAAAACAATAACTGAATAGTTGCTCAATATAAAAGTAAGCAGCATACTCTTTAAAGCTTTGAGTAATTCAAAAGCATGGAGAGAGAATGAATTTAAATCTGCAGCAGCCAGTTGCCATTACAGGCTGCTAGTGTGGTTCATAGGCTGAAGGCATGCCTTTATGCTGCCTGGTGCAAATACGTACGTATTCCTGGAAAGAAAGATTTCTCTTTCCACTTGTACATGTCTGCTTAGTCTCTGTAGAGAAACCTAACAGAAGTTTGCCACGGGGTTGGATTCCAGGGGATAGCCCATATTTAGTGTGCCCTGGCTGACACTGGTGACACTTGCAGTTGCTCTGCCCCTCACAAAGGATGCTGACTCTACAAAATGAAGTGTTTGCTGTACTGGGTGGGGGGGGTCAGGACACAAATAAGAAGTGAAAGTTCAAGAAGGAGTTTGTCTCTGAGAAGATGAAAGTTTAGACCAATGCCCATATACGCTTCTTCTGAGATGGCCAATTACTATCAGTTATGACTTGGATTTTTTGGTAACCTTGATTTTTATTTTCTCAGAACAGGATCAGTTCATTTCACGTAGACCAGTATGCCTTCCTGGCCTCATTATTGCACCAGCACAGCCTTGCTTTAAACCAACGGTTGTATCTTCTTATTTTGCTAATTAATTCAGTAATCACACCTTCTTTGACACTGTAAGATCAAATAAAATTGTCTAAAGAATAATAGTAATGATGTGTGCAAAAATTCAGAGGGACCTTAGTGGTGGAACCTTGTATGTTCATCTAAAATAAGAACCTATCATCCCAATGGTTTCTATAGTAGCATGTAGAGAAAATGCCATATAGTGACTTTGTTATAATCTTAGCGTGGTATTAGCATTAATATTTAATATAAATTCCTCAATTAAACAGAGAGCCAAAAGAAATAAAAAATTACTTAGCCCTGTTTTTTTAACTGAAAATTGAAATTTGCAGTAAAATTCAGCACCATCACTTCTCACAGTGGTCACATGCCACCTGAGAAATACCAGGCTGGCTCACTCCATTGTCTTACCAGCAATTACTTAAAAACGACTTGTAGAAAATCTCCATTTGGTACCTGAAGAGTTAATCAAACCTTAGCTGATCTGGGGGAGTTCTTCCCTGCAGGTCCTCAGAGACAGTTGTAATTAATTTGATCTTCTCCAGTCATTAACTCAGATTCATAGTGAGCTCTCCACACACTGCTCTATTAATTCACTGGAGATCAGTTCTCAGGATTCATTTAGTTAAGCAGCACTGCTGGATTACATTTTAAAACCCTTTAAACTGGTTGTAATTGATGTCTGTTTATAGAAGCTTACTTTAATGGAGTCAACGTGAGATGAAAATCTACCATACTAGTCTAAGATAGTGCCTTGCTGTTTAAAGCATGTCTCCAGAGGCATCCAGTTAAATAAGAGACACTGCAAAATAAAATAAATTCCTCATTAATCACCAACCTACTCTTGGCATTTTTAAAATAGTTTTTCGTCCTCCTGACTGCTGGTACCTTGGAAACGAATCTAAAGTAGATCTTCACTGTGCAATAACATACACATTTGTTAGGTATTAAGACTTGATCCTGAACCCGGCCAACAAAGCTCTTGTTGGCTTCAATGTAAAGTCAACAAGGGTGAATGTAAAGAGCAACACTGTCTTCCATTAAAATCTCAATGCCGCCAGCACAATGGCTGTACTTCTCATTGTCAGATAGCAACATACTTGCAAGAAGCTCTTCCCAAACTCCTGGAGCAATGAGACCTGGACATTAGCACTCCAAAGACTGCATTCTGCTGTTGTTGTTCAGCAATTAAAGCATAGGTCGGATAATGGTGTTACTGCTGCTTAAATAGCTTGACTTTAATTTCTGTCTTCCACCTAGCAGCAGATAGTTATAGTGATGGCATTTAAAACAGAAAGTCTGAATATAGAGTCTGGTCAAAAATATACAGCTTGGAGCCACCTTTGAAGCAAAATAAGAGGAAGAGTGCTATTTATTATATTTCAGGCAGAAGACTGGAAATCCAACTGATCCTCTGTGGGCTTTATGCATTCTGCTTCCACACTTGGCCTATCTCATACCTGGCCATCTCAAAGCAAAGATAGAGGAGCTTGGGTCTATCTGTATCTATGTGGCTAGACATACCCGTGTAACATGAGACAAAATACCTCAGGTAATGTTTTCTGAAGTAGCTCATTGACCACAGAGTCCCTGTTTACAGGAAACTAATTTGAGACCACACACACTTGATTTTCTTTCTAAGCACTCAGAATTTTAGCTGGAATGAAGAACAATTTCAGGTGTTCATTTTCTCTGAAAATAAAACCCAAGTTCTCTTAGTTTGCCATCCAAAAACTGCAAGCATCACAAACTAATATTCATCCAGAAAATAAAACAGGGCTTTGTGTTGGTCTCTGTGACCACAGAAGAAAGATAAACCTATTATTAAGTTATCTACTATTACATCTACTGTTATCTACTATTCATTTGTAACTTCTTTACAGGGCTGTTGTGAGGCTAAATTAATAGCTTTAAAAACTTGCAAGATCTTGGGTAGAAGATGTTATTTAAATGCAAAATCAAACTGTTGCATGACATGAAGAAGAGATTCCTATCTTGCAGCATCCTTTTCTAGAATAATGTGTTTCAGACATCCCTGCTTTGTGCACAAACTGCAAAGAAAAATGAGAGTTTTAGTAGGTTAGTTTAGTAACGACAGCCTTAATATTCACAGGGCCAGATTCTCTTTTGTTTTACAGGCGGCAGTTTTGTGTTGTTCTGCAGGTAAACCTGTACAGAAAATGGCCCTCAATATGATAATTTTTTTCCAGGCTATTTTATCTGCTAAGTTTCATGTGTACAGGGGAAAGATCATGTATACCTTTTATACACAAATGGTAAAGGGATGGAAAATACTGGATACACTTTTTTTTCTCAGGCCCTAATTGCAGCAACATATTTACTCAGCATTCTTTAGGTCCACTCAATCACTCACACTTAAAGTATAGCTTGAGTGCATAGGGACAGTATGTGCTTTCACAGCAAGATGAGACAAATTGCAACAATCTTCTTTAATGTGATCTCATACCAGATGAGCTGAACAATACTAGAGGAAGCCAATGGCAAAGTTGACTGTTTTCTGCCAAATAAAAGTGAGGTGGAAATGGAGGTCGGTGATTTTCTTGGTGATAGTGTTCTTCTTGTCAGAAGTGAAAAGGAACTGGGGTGCTGCTCACAGCAAATGCAGTAGGTAATTTTGTTAAGTATATGTTATTCACTGCAGTTTATAATATAAAAAAAAACCCCACCCAACAATGTTGTTTGATTCTCCAAGACAGGAAAGAATCTACAAGTAAGGCACAAGTAAGAAGTTGCAAAATATAAGAAGGAGGTGGCTTGCACTTTTCTGTATTTACCTTTTTTATTTTTGCGGGATATGCCACCATATCATCTCAGCATCATGGAGCTGTTAATAAGTTAATTCTGTTAACAAGTAGGGGATGATGCATTCCATTTAACCGACAGGGAAACTGATGCACAGGATGGGTTTGTGACTGGCTCACTGTTGCACATTATGTCTGCAACACACCGGGAAAGAAAACAAACATCTATCATTTATACCAGGGACTTGATCAAAATCCATCTTTTTCACCTACCAACATGAAATGAAAATTCCTCAAAAGTTCAAACAAGTGCCTAAACAGTTGCTTAATGATCATTTCCTCTGCTTTTGCTGAATTTGGTGTAATTACTCACTATGCTCTACTGGCAACACTGGAGATCACACAACTTCCGTCCCCTCCCTATTTACTGCATTGGGGTCTTACTGCCACCAGCGGGCTTCTCTTCCATTGATGTGGAATTATTTTAAGGATGCAAGAATACTTTGAGTTTCAAAAACAATTTGCACTTTGAAAAGAGAGATAGTTTTAGTGGTACGAGGCATCAAGTCCCAGCAGGCAGGCAGATGGTCTCCCCAGTTCCCCTGTACTTTGAGTGATGCAAATGTGGTTCCCACGCTGAGTTATGCCACGGGACCAGGGGCAGGGTGCAAGCTTCTGGGAAATCCAAGTTTCTGTGAGGAAGGAGCATTCAAGGTCAGCAGGTGGCACATGGACCTTAGCCCATCTTGCAGTGGAGCCCTGGGGAAGCACTGACATCTCCTGTTTATGAACTACTCCAGGAGTTCCACATTCACCTGGCCATTGATCAGCTCCCAGGGTCACTAACACTGGCCAGCAGGCCTGCACCAAAGAACAGTCTGAGACTGAAGGCTTTCAAAACCTTTCAGACCCCCAGTAATCAATACATTACTACATTCATTTACCGCACACATGCTTCCTCAAAGGACTGTTAATCGAAGCATTCCCAATACAAACACCCATGTTAAGGATCAAAAGTCTAGTTCTCTGCACAGAAGAGCAGCAGCTTTAGCGTTACCCAAGTGCATCCAGTTTGTGTCTATACTGGATGTTTGCACCTAAATTCTGAGAGCCCCGAATGTCTGGTCTGGCAGCATGAAACACATTAGCTACATGAAATCCCTGCTTGTAATCCTCAGGAGACTTGACCAGTATAGTTCAGCTCCAGATAAACTGCTAACTTCAGTGAATTCATCTGCATGTCTTTTAGGGAGTCTTCTGAGACTGTATCCCACTCCTACTCTATTGCTGCGTCTATACCCATGCATCTGTCACATTAGGAAGGAGCAGTATATTTTCTATTAGGAATCAGTGACTTTCACTCTAATGCAAAAAATGTCAGCTTATTGCACGTGAATATCAGCTCTGTGAGTGAGTTTGGGTATAAACTAACATTCTACGTTAGATCTAACATGCTGCTTCCATGTGGGGTGGGGACACATTTCACATACCTGCATGTAAATATCTGCACTATTCTTCCTGTACAAGGACAGGTGAAGACCAAGTACCTCCCTCAGCTGGAGCACTGGTGCTCCAAATGTACTGCTGTTGCCTCTGACACTTGCTCCAAGGCCTCACACCTAGAGCAGTGAAGGGGAGGAAAACTTATTTTTGCCTGCTTCATTGTGACGGAAGAGGAGCCTTTCCCAAACCTGCTTCCTGAAGAGCCAAGTCAGTAAGGCAAAATTGGAAATGGAAGGGATATTTCTTGAGAGATTTAAAATGCTGACGAAGGGTGGGAGGGAAGAGGAGTGAAATCAGGTTTGTGACACAATGCAAGCTCCAGTTATAACTACAGAGAAGCCACCACATTACTGAAATAAGGGCAAAATATCTTTGCTTTTTATTTCAGAGAAGAACAGGAGGAGTTATGGACTGCAAGAGAGTTTCCCTTTTCAGAAGATGCAATGCAGTGTTATACTGAAGTGAATATATCTTTTGAGTTTCAAATGTGAAAAGCAGTGCCATTTACTGCTTACAAGCCATAGAGCTCAGTGCATAATAACAAATAGTTCTGTCTTCATCAATCCATACTGTTCTCAGCAATCCTGCCCAAAGCTGCTTCTAGGTGATCATCAGAGATTGATAAAGTGATTACTAGATAATGCTATCAAATAACTATCATGATTAAACAAGTTACATGAGTCTTGAAGCACTAGAGCACTTTACGTGAGGAATGAGTTTCTCCTTCAAACCGCGTAATAAAAATGTATTAAACTAAATGGGTTTTGAACAGCGTGTTGAGATTAGGTCAAGAAGAATTAAGTTTGCATTTTCTGAATAGCTACAAATACTACAAACTACTTTCCTATGAATAATGTGATTACTTTAAGTAGCAGAATTGTTTTCCAGTCCCCTTTCTTTGGTATGTTGTTTCACTCTGTGTGTGAAATCCGTGGTAAGGTTGTTATACCTGTCACTGTGGCTTTCTGCACACCTGGGCTATTTTATGACATTACAGATTTCCTCTTCTCTACCCAAAGTACAGACACACAAATCAGCCAGAAAACAATTTGCAGCTATTCATGATTTTTACATCCAAAATGTCAAAAGCTGTTAAACATAATTTGAGCTCAGAGCCCCCATGTAATCCTGAGGTTGAGAGGAAAGAATTAACAATCAGTCAGAGTGCTACTGATTCAGATTATATGGGAAATCAGAGCAACCTGTGATATGAAATATTTCCAGCAGCTGAAATGACCATGAAATAAATTGATGTCGGTGTTTATTATGTACAATTCATAAATAGAAGGCAAAAGATTTACTGTAGTACAAACATGATTATCCCGAAGACAGGAAGGACTTGGAATAAAGTCAGACAACAGAGATGCTAGGTCATCAAGGAAATCATAAATATAAATATTGGATGGCTATCTCCCCTGCAACTGTCCTCTTGATGCCATTCATACACAGGCCATTTAAGATCTTTTGGTACAACTTCCTCCATAAAACAGACTAAAGATTGGTAATCTAGCAGGAGAGAGACTTGCTCTTGCCTACTCGTCTCTGCTGAATTTAGTAATTTGTGGTTCCCTCATGCTTGTTTCAAGTTTAAGCAAGTCCTCCTTCACTTCCAGGATCGGTACAACTGTCCCCCAGACTGCAATTCACATCTTAATTCTTATCACACGTGCCTGTCACCCTGTGACACTCTACGTCCCTTTTGTGCCCCCCTCTGACTTCTGCTCCCTAACTTCCCACATCCTGTCCCCAACATGTCAACTCTTGTTCAAGCCCTGGTTACCTCCTTTTCACTGCAGCCCATTCCCCAGATTCATGCTCTTGGACTCAAGCATCAACCTATTCCTGAAACAATAATGCATTCTTTCTGAACAAACAACCAGTACCGTACACCCAAGCTATTACTCCTCTCTGCCTTCCACGCAGTAAAGTCCTACAGGGCATGGACTCCCTTTATATTTATGTCTTGTACAGCCCCAAGCACACTGTAAGCATTTAATGCATAAAATAAATAACAAGAGACATGCAGCTCTGCTGGAGACAAGAGGGAGCATTGAAGAAGCCACATTCAGCTAATCAAACTTGTATTGTGTGAGGTGGGGCTTCAACTTACAAAAGAGTCAGAAAAGATAACTGGGGCAGGGAGAAGGAGACAGACAACTCTTAATATTGATCCAGCAAAGATTTTGGCATGTCTTTAATTTAAAGACCTTAAATAACCCTTCTGAGCACAAAGGCACTACCCATATGTACACAATGGGTGTTTTGATACTCATCTGAGCAGCACAACTTCCACATGCACGAGATAAACTTTTGGGTGTCAGAGTATTGTTTTAAAGACTTCAAGGACAGAAAAATTTACCACAGTACTGATTATTCAATGGTTAATTACCACGGATTTATCAAAATGCATCTTTTCACCACATAACTTCAGCTTCCTGTCTTCCAAAGCTATAGCTCTGTCTGTTAGACTGATTTACTGTCAGTCTTTTACTGTAAGCACAAAAGCTTCCCTCATTTAGGCACTTGTAGGCTGTGATTAATTTTCTCTTTTTACAGCTAGAGACATCAGACTTTTTAAGTTCCCAGATGTAAAGCAAACTTTCCAGCCCTCCAGCCATTTTTCAACCTCTTTCCTATATCTTTGCCAATGCAACCATTTCTGATGGATGTCTATCAAAAGTGTGCATCTGTTTTTGTGAGGATCCTAGTAGTGCTATAAACAGCAATATAAACTCCCTTCTCTTGTCTGCACATAGAAATAGCTCCACTCACCAGTTTTAAGGCAGTTAAAATCGCTTACATTGCTTTAGTAGTTCCCAATAAGCTTTTAGTTCCCATTTCACCATTCAGTATGACACATGCTCAGCCTTGATCTTGGGCAGTATTAATCATTCAAACAGTAATGTTGCATATTGCAAAATTAAATGCCTCAACACAGATGTGAGACTGTGATTTTGGTCTTGCTTTTTGCGTGTGGCGTTTGCTTGTTTGTTTTACTGTTAGAGCACCAATATGCATTAGCTATCACATCTTTGTGCAGACATGGGAAGACAGCCTTCACTGTGCTGATGGCAAGTCAACCCCGTACTCCCCAACCAGGTATGACCTGACTTAGGGAGGTGATATAACGTACAGAATCCGGTCTCCACCAGGACATTCCAGAGCAGCAGACCCTGCATCTTTGTGGTCTCACTGAAGAAAATGCACCTTTTCCAGCAGGACATCAAAACCACAGCTATCCTATTGACAAATTCTTTCTGTTGACTAAAGTTCATCAAAATACCAGAGATATATCTTCTACAAAAACCAGCACCAGTTAGGAAAAACTTCATTCTCATGCCTGAGTTGTTTACAGTATTAGCTTTCTAATTTTTTTATTTTATCCATATTTCCATCTTGATGGATAAATATACTAGTACAATAAGCATCCCCAGGCTCTGAAGTTGTTCCAAACACATAGATTATTATGTCTTAAAATCCAAACAAATAATAAAAAAACCCAAACAAAACCAACCCCTAACCAAATACTTCTGTTTATTCAGGTGTGCATCTTATTTTCCACAAAGGTACCATGAATGCAAGTAAGAGGTATGGAAGTTATTATTCAAAAAGTCCTTGCTTGGATCCATTTCAACACCTTTCCCATTTAAGTGATATGGCTCAGCATTTTTTTATTATTATTATTTATACATCACCACAGGTGAACTTGATGCTTTACAGAGAACTAGAATGACAAGACCCTGCCCTAAGGTGCTTACAGTCTAAATTACATGTACACAGTGAAAGATGACAACAAACAGCAAAAAGAGGTGTGGATTAACAGTGTTACAACAGGGAAAGAACAATACGTGCTGCCTCACATTTCTAATAGGGGTTAGTGTGTCTGTTTTCTTCAGTTCTTTGATTTATATTTCAGATGATTATATAAAACAAATACACTTAAAGACCAGGGATTAGAAGAGGTGTTTGAAAAAGTATAGGGAAAAAAAAATATGACTTATTAAGGCAGTAAGGGAAGTCGTCTTGCCCATCTTGTGTTCTGTGCCAGGTCCTACCAATTGAATTATGATGACAAGAGAATTAAGGGAGGGAAACCACTGTGACTTGTCTACAGAAAGGATTTATCACACACTGACAACACTACAGCACATGGAAGGCCTGTTTAGTTTGTCTTCTCTTACAGACGGAACCATTTCGGAAACCATTTACACTTTGGGAGAAATACCAGCATTTCAGAACCAGAAACAAACTATTTTTTCCTATGAAATTAAAATTAGAAGGAAAAAAACCCAACTCACATGAAAAAGACAGGGCCCTCAAAACACTGCACTTCAACAGTTTTGTAATTTCTTTGCCAGGGCAAGGGATCTCTCTTCCTAAGTGTTTTCACAATGTCCTTATTCTTGAGTGGGATCCCTGGATGCTATAGTAAATCATAACAATAGGAAGGAAAACCACATAGCTATAACTTAGAAATCCACCTGAGATATAATGTGCAAAGGCACATATTTATATCACTATTGCTGATACAAAGTTCCCTCTCTAAGGAGTGACGCAGGATCTGGGTCCCTCAGGATATTCATACAGGGAATAAACCATGTGTAGATAGGAGTCAGGGAAATGGAGTCAGGGTCTTTGTTTCACAAAATAAGATTTACCGTATAGCATCAGACCTTTTTAACATGGTATACAGTCTGCAACCATGGCCATTGGCAGACTTTTACGATGTTTAAGGGCACTGTTAGAGTGATCCTTCCCTTGGTGCATCATCCCAGGATCCAGAAATCAGCAGTCAAGGGACTTCCCCAGCCTGAGGTCACATCTAAACCACTGAATTTAATTACTATGAAAAACCACCAAGCCAATCCTTCATTAATTTATCTAGTCCTGTTTTGAACTCATTTATACTTTTTGCTTCGACAGCTCCCTGTGGCTACAAGTTCCACAATTAAATTACACACTGTGAGGACAAAGTATGTCCTTTTGCTTGTTTTGAAGCTATTCTCTGACAACTTCAAGGGGCAGACCATGCTGAATAACTCTTTCCTATTTAGTTGCTCTATGCAATTCATGACTTAAACTTCTATACCCTACTCTCTCTTTTCTCTTTTAAAAGTGAAGACAACTAATCTATTTAGTTTACCCTTGTCTAAAGCCTGGCATTCACTTCTGAACATCTTGGCCACCCTTCTCTGGGTCTTCCTAGTTCTATTACATCCTGTGTCTGGGCTCAGTAACCAAAACTGGGTAAGACACACAGCATGTGGGCAAACTATGTATCTGAAAAGTAGCATCATGATACTTTTTCCTTTTGCTCTCTCCATTTCTTTCTAATAATTGCTAACACTATAATGGTCCTTCCTAATAAACTGATTCTGATGTCCCACCTCACTGCAAAACTCATCATGGCCCTCACAAATCTTTTCTAATTATTTAATTTCTACATACTCTGGGATGTGGTGAGGTGGAGGACTAGTCGAGTCCAATTACCCCAAGGTAATTGGGGGTGTCTTTGCTATTACATTAAGAGGCATCTCCAGGAATGTTACCAGTCAAACAGGGCTCTTACTCAGGGCTGAAACTTATAAATCTCTTCTCCGAGATTTCTTCCTGCTCCTCACATGATAGTGGCTTCATGACAGAGAACTAAAGTTGCAAAGTAGGGAAACAATAAACTAAGGATTGCGTTTGCAGCTGGTTTGCTCGTTTACTTTTCTCTGTTAGTCCTACAGCAGCACAACATGATTTCCTTTTTTTTTTTTTTACCAAGAAAGGTGAGTCACTTCATGACACCAGATCCAGATTCAGAACCATTCAGTTCTAAATGCTGTCTTAATCTGATGAGCTGAATCTTTATTGTCACACACATAAGACAGGGAATTCAGAGCTGTATTCAGGTAATAAATTTCTCCAAAGTTTACTTTTAATAGATTAAGTTCTGTCATGCTTACTACGGTTATGTAGTTCTTTATCCTGAAAATACTTCATTGGTAGCAATGAGAATATTTAAGAAGTAAGGAATTTTGCAAGATAGGTAGCTATGGCAGAAACAAACTTCAAGTCTTTAAATTGAACAGTGTATCCACTATACAATTAGATCTTTCTTCCTGAGAATTTTCTCCATTTTAAAACTTGAATTAAAAAGAATCAAACACCTACTTTTTTGAGAACGAAGTTGTAAGAACTGTTTAGCAAGCCCACACACATTCAATTCTTTTAATCTTCAGTCATAAGTCAATACTTGCAGCACTTAAATAATTTTTGATTCTCTTCCTTGAACTCCCTTCAATTTATCAATGCCTTTTTAAATACAGATTCTGTAAGATGTAGTGGAGTCATTTTTTATGAAGAAATGAGTGGTCATTAGCAATCTGCCCAAGTGAAAATAAATGTTAAAGATGAAATATACTTTTGAATAAAGAGTAACTATTATTTCATGTTGTTGAAATTCAGCTTTCTGCCTTACCTGAAAACCAAATAAATCTTTCATTAGATTGCATCCACTGGACTTTTTGAGGCATTCATATGGATGTGAGATTGGGCTTATGTTCATGTGTATGTGACTGGGTGTATTTTAATATCAGAGAGCTGGTTAGTGTTAATGTGAAACTGATGGAGTCTTCGCAGCACCCAGTGTCAATGAGAAGCCAGAGGGAACAGGCCAAAATACTCCTGATCACCAGATATATAAGCTTGTTCAGACCTGAATTATACTACAACTATGCTGAAGAGATAAACAGATCCTAGCTGCAACAGGCTTTAGGATTCTGTACCATTTTCTGCATTATTTACAGGCTAGCTAGTGATCAAATCAAGTTTGGGAAATTAAAAAAGTGGAAGCAGTCAAGCAAATTAGTATGTCCTACTTGTGCATACTCGTCTACGCACATTAAGGCAGTTCTTTACTCTTCATTCCCTGCTTAGGGATGTCTTGTTTCTGCAGTGTGTGAAACTATTAAATTGTTCCTCTCAAAGAAGACACATCGGACAGTTAACTCATGGGAACTGCTGTCAAGCAGCAGGTGGGTGAGGTAAGCAGGAGACAAAAATCAGTATCAGCAAACAAACACAAACAAACAACTCTGCATCATCTTCCAAAGTGATGCTGATGGAAACCAAGCTTTAGTTAAGATCTGTGAAGGCAACTCACTGCATTCGCCAACTAGACATGGACTCAGCATATGTGGTGGTACAGGACCAAATACAGCAACCTTGGATTCCTTGAAAAATCAGACCACAGTGGTGAAATTACCCCAATCACATTACTGCTTATGGGATGACTATTCTATAGGACTTCCAAGCACCCAGAATTATATATCTGGAAATACATACATACTTTACTTGTATTCTCCTCCCTGCTGCTTGCTTAGAACAGAAAAATAACCCATTGGAAGAAGCACCAGTGGTTCCGGATTAGAGCACAGAATTTGGACCTGAAGTTATACTCTCAGCTTAGTTACTAGTACATCTATGACCACAGATATTTTAGATGTACTTGCCACTTGAGGCATATCTTAGGCTGGTCACCTAAAAATTGAGGCATTTGGAGCTTGTGGCTTTCACTTTACTGTCCTTATTTTCCTATATCCAAAGACCTCTGAGAGTTTTGGGAGGAAAACCTTTTGCATGAAAGGTATGGTTACCTTTGTACTCAGTAAAAGTATTTCTAAAATGTATGTTGACACTTGAGGCCAAATTCACCCATCTAAATCTGTGCACCTCACTTCATCTTAGACGCCGTTGGTAGCCAGTGGAAAATTACAGGCAATTCTTGTGAGTGACTCACATCTCAGCTTATTCAGTTTCTGCAGGTGCCTCTCTGTGTGCATTAACTCCAGATGGCACTTAGGGGGATCACGTTCCCAAAATACATGCCTCAGGTAAAGTTAGGTGGGAAGAACTGAGGTATTTGTATCCTGTAAAGTGACTTGGAAATTTCAGCTCTTTTTCAACAGACAATGCAACGCTGCTAGACTTTTCAATCCAGGAAATAGCTGCAGCAACACCGACTTGGGGATTATAAGCATTTCTGGAGGAGCCATCTCCAGGTATCCTGAATCGAGGTTTTACTAGAGGCTAAATGTGATGCTCACCTCCAATTTCAGTTCTGGCACTCCCCTGTCCTTCTCAGCGCTCCTAGTGAAGGAGAAAAACACCTCGAGAATTCACTCCTGCACCTCAGTCAGGTATTCCCTCTAATGCAGAGTGGGAAGATGAATTTTAAACCTGGCACAAGGGAAAGAGGCTCTGTCTAAGCATATATCTACTTACCCAGATATTGCTAAAGCCACTCAGGCTTCCTGGAAAAGACTTATTTCTTTGAAGGTGGACTATGCTCATCTTAAATTGGACATGTCTATATTACTTCCTGCAAAACTGCGTATCCTTTTTGAGGGGCATAAATTTCTTTTTTATGACTACAACGATGCAAAGCAATTTTAAATGCCCGGAGGAGAGAACTAGAAAAGACGAATGAAAAGGAATTGAATGATTCATTAGACTCTGAAGAAGATTTGATGAGGAATTCTATAATTCTGGACTTTTAATTTAATTGTGTCTCTCTATTACTTTTTCCCCTTCTTTACCTTCATGGAGCTTCGTAAAAATATGATTTTTAAGAGCTCCTTATCTTGCAGCACATAGTAAGAAATATAACACTGTTTATTCTGTTTGGACAGTACTTTTGGGTTTTGAGGTTGGTGATTTATCAGTCTTCTCAGGTATTAACTATGCCTGTATACCTGGAATGTCCTGATTCCTGTTTCAGTAAAATTATGCCTTTGACATAAATTTCTTACTATTTTGAACTGTATAGCATTTTCTATAGGTAGGAGATGAGTGCTATGACCTCTCTGCTTATTTGCTCAGGTATAGGCTAATACCTCTCCTCAGTCACATCGCTCCAAGGCACAGGACTGCTGCTGAAAACAATGGAACTGTTTTGGTTTTACACTGACTTGTGAGCACAATCTCACCGGAGTCTGTATCCAAGTATTGTTGAGAATATTGTTATGGTTTGGATCAAACTATGAACTTCATCATATAATAATTAATCTGTATTTTGGAGGTCTGAGATTTTTCTTCATACTATAACTCTGCATACCAGGCTCTCAGTTGTTACAAAGAAAACTCTACCAATTTATATGAGATGAGGTTCTAGCCTCCTAATTACAAACCTGATTTAATTCCTCTTTGTTTCAATAGGCTTTGGTTCAGTCTTACAGCATTCATCTAATCTACCTTTTCTGAAATCTGTTCTCTTTACTCTTGCTTCAAAGATTTGGTTGATTTCTGTGTTCGTCACTATTCTAGGCTAAGGATCACCTGCAAACCAGCTACTCAAAGAGAAGTAGTCAAATGTTAAAAGATATTTTCTTAACATTGGACAAGGTAACAGAAAATAAATTAAGTATCTTGATTTCATGTTTATAAACTGAACAGTTGAGCAGAAGTATTAATTATTCACATGTGCAGACATTATATGCATAAATTATCCTAAAGCACTCTGCCAGACCTGCCAGCACCTCAGAGGAGCAAGATGGGAAAGCTCTTTCCTGAGAGAAATGCAGAGCAAAAAAAAGGTATATAGGTGCACTCCCCCTTGAGTTACTTCTTTAAAGTGACGTTTGCTACTCCATGCTGAGTTTCTACAATAGGTAACAACCTTCTCTTCTCCTCATTGCTTTCTCACCCCTGTAAATTTTTCCTGCATTTTCCAAGCAGCTTTTCATCTCGTACAAAATATTTCCCTGAGCAACTTTATTATTAAAAATCTGTCGATTTTTTCCACAGGTCCTATCACCTACACTTTCAGAGAATCCATGCCACTTGACCCTCCTTCTCAGCAGAACAATTTTACGCATTCTTTTTTTTTTCTCCATTTTACAAGTAGTATGGCCAACATTTGATTTCAAAGAATCATCTCCTTTGAGGGCTGCACTCTATTCTACTACCGCACTACACAAAAATGCGAAGTTTCTGAAAATGAATAGTGCTTAGCAACACACTGCACAGCTAAAGTTCCTGTAAATTCATTAGTAATTTCAAATCAGCTAGGAGAACACAAGGACCAAATAGTTATAATACTTCAACAGTGACCCTTTATTTCTGAAAGAATCCAACAATAGGCTTGTTTTTTGTTGACTATTTTAATGTCAAATGCTGAAATGTAATTCTGCCTACCCCTACCCCTCCCCCCCATTACTACTTAACTGTACTTAGGTAATTCAGAAAACTACTGACTTGGCAATTTCATCCCAGACCCTATAAATATGTTTTCTCAGCATGACTCAATAGAACTGCCTCTCTCCTTAATAGCAGGTACTTATGTAAGTGTTTGCATAATTAAGAGTGTGTGAGTGTATCTATATCGAGAGACATACCTCTCTAGGTACAGGTATAGGAATAGCTATCGCTATAGATATTGTTAAATCA
Source organism: Aquila chrysaetos chrysaetos (assembly GCF_900496995.4). Lineage (NCBI taxonomy): Eukaryota > Metazoa > Chordata > Aves > Accipitriformes > Accipitridae > Aquila > Aquila chrysaetos. The sequence continues at coordinate 30,182,860 of NC_044006.1, forward strand.
ATCAAATATTTGTGTGAAAGGAACCCAGGATGTAGCACTCGGACTCACCATTTTAACTAGTGATTAATGTCACAAATTTAAAAATATGTATGCAGTTGTTTACTATTTTACAACAAATGAACAATTGTTCTTAAATGCTTCCCAAACACCAATAAATCTGAGAGAAACCTCCATTGGTATAAAGAATAGCACCAGATTCCTGAAAGTCAGCTTTCACTCAGTCAACCAAGAGGCAATTTAATAATTAGACTACTTAAAGTTCACTTAAATCATGGAAAAGTTCCTCTCCAATGGCAATCACCATTATTCTGCAGCCATGATAAAGTTTGGCTCTGTCTAAACAGACACACACAAAGTGAAATGCCACATCTAAACATTGGCACAAAAAGGAAAATGCCACAACATACAGAGGCAAAATACATGATTATCTAAACAGGATCATA